>NC_046658.1:48434548-48450060 GCF_010883055.1 Belonocnema kinseyi | reverse complement strand
ATGCTATAAGAATTGTTATCGGAGAGTCTGAAAAAAGTTGAACATTTCGATATAAACAGTTTATAACGTTAAAAGAATGAAGTTGTAATACTGAAAATATCTAAATAACGCACACGTTGTTTTAGTATCACAGTCTCAGTTTAACTCCGAAAAAATTGTGGTTTCTATTAGAACCTATTGTTGTCTCTAAAGGAGCTGTAACGAAAATAAATCCACCTTGATAAAAAGGAACCCTAAACGATGAAGCTCTCAATTAATCTTAATGATATTAATTCTTATTCTTATTTCGCTCTTCTCACGACGCCTGGATTAAAGGACGATTTTCTTTTAATGTTGCACGAATTTAACGCTTTAATAATTTTCAGATGTGATTGTGCCAAATTCTCCTCTCATTTTTTTTTTCATAAGTATTTAGATTCTTTTCGCAATTTACTTTAGTCAGGAAGTCGGTACAGAGTATGACCGTAGTACCAATTCTGGAAGGACGATAATCCTGAAACCTCATGCTCTGTTCTTAATTACTAGAAAAACAGAAATTTTTGTCATAACCTGAGGTTTTCATTTGACATTATATTGAACCTCACTTTTAACTAATCTTCGCCCTTTTATATTATGATGGTCCCTAAATCTAGTGTCTAGTCCTACATCAATCATGGACGTCTTTATTTTATTTACTTTTTAAATTCTTTTAATTAGCAGATGGGAACACCAGAAGCGAGAATTGAATTGCTACGCCGAGTTTTTTAACTATGGAAAATACTTGGTTTTTCTTAAATCTTTCGCGCGACTCAGCGCGGCATAAAAACCTACATCAATTTCTCTTCTCTTCAGATGGACTTAGGATCAAAGACCCAATCAGTTAACAAATGAGAGTCTATTCCATACAAACTTTGTGCAATGTTTGTCATACCAGAATTTTGTCTTATTTTCCTATAAGATTTTAATCTAGTTTGATTGAAGAGAACTTTGTGGGTCAGTGGCTATTATAATAATTACCAATTATAAATCTCTAGCTCTTAGGAACTTTTAATAATGAATTGAAAATTCATAGCTCCATATTGGGAATTCTTTTTATGAACTCCTAGTACGCGATTTCCTAGATTTCCGATTATTGATTTGTTGTATCCTTGTATAGTGATTTTTTTAGATGTTTTTGAACGAGTGCTCAATGCAAACCACCTGTCAACCTTTGGATTTCTCTTGCTCTTTATAATGCCTCTATGGTCGTGCCAAGTTCACACTCACATAGTCCACATTTTTGAGTTCCTCTATGAAAACGAGTTGTGCAAGAATAAAGAACATTCTCTTCAATTTTACTTTAACTCTTCATGAAGCATGACAAGTCTAAAGCCCAAGTAAAGCCCTGAAAGTTCTAAAATAAAAAATACAAATTTGCACATATTTTCTTTTGAGGTCTGGAAGGCGACAGTTGATCTCATCGCTCTTTGGTTATCACCATGTTAGTTAGCACCTGTTTCGCGTAGCCGTATTTGTGGCCTTTATAATTCTTCGACTTAGGAATTTATTTTATATACTTATATATATATTTATATAATTTTATATATTAAACTGTTTCAAAACTCTGATGATCATAACTTAATGGAGACAATTAAAGTATAAAATAGTATCGCGATTCGAATAGATATAATGACTTGATAAATATAATTTGCAGGTTATGTAGAACAGTTGTCAGCATGATGGCATATTCATATGCAAGAAAATTTTCGTCTCACGTCATCTGCCGAAAGCTGTAAATCGATCTCTAAATTACCAGCCGTGATTCGCAAGCGGTTGGTTGTGAATGCGCCTCTGGATTCTTTTTAAGTGTGCTCTCAAGGAACGCTTTTGGCTCTCTACAGACTTCTATTGAAACTCAGGGGCTAAATGATGTAAACTTTTATTTGAGCCTCAATTTTGGAGAACCCTTAGTTTTTTCTGTATACCTACGTGAAAGGGTGTGCCTACAATGAGAGGCTACAGTTTCGAGTGTTCTGAGAATTTTGGTGTTAGGCGGAATTTCATATAGTGCCAGTATTCCAGAATATCATAATAGCACAGTGAAAACCATTGAAAGACTGTAGCTGCACCCCCCCCCCCGCCCTCCTCGACTCAAATGCAATTGTAACAATAAATAAAATTTACTACCTCACCAAGCAAATAACCAAACATGCCTTCCGCGTCAAAAAAAATCCTACGCAATTACTACATCTGTAATTTTCCCCAAAAAAGACCAAGGAATTATGATCTCAAGAAATGCTCCCACCCACTAAAGAAAGTCCAAAAAAATAATCCTTCGGTATGATGTAAACTTTAATGAACACATATTATTATTAGATAACTGTCATACATCCCTACAGTGAAGGACTACACCAGTAACACCGAAGGATTGATGACCACACTTGAAAATCTTTATCCTCTTTTGAATAAATAAAAAATAAAAATTAGATGCACAAAAATACAAAAATATTCAACAAATTTAAGGAAATTCAAAATGTAACTCCTATTCCAAATACATCCCAAATGAATACCTAAGAAGGAGTCCTTCAGTATACGGCTTCAGACGAAATCCTAGATAAAACCAGTGCATAAATATTTTGCAATCGAATTCCAATGTGCTATGCACCCACGACAAAGTGCATCAAATAATTATCAAGGAACACATTCCCACAATTATCGCTTTGAATAAAACTAAATTTAAAGATAATAACTGTGGGAATATTAAAGGCCATACAAAACTAATTAAAACCTGAATCAATGTTGATCTTGCAGCTTAAGGTGTAGCGACGTACATCCGCAATGATATAAAAGTAACGGAAGTTGAGGTACAAAGGAAGAGGGAAGCGATAACTGTTCAAATTACCATTTCGATGCTACCCAGCATTTCCAAGATTTACTTATCCAATAGCCACGATTTCAAACGAAACAAAATTGATAACTTATTTCAGCAGTTGCCTACTCCCTCTTTACTACTAGGGGACTTGAATGCACGTATGACTATTTGGGGAATCAATCAACTTGTTCCAGAGGAAGGAAGATAAGCAAAGTTATTGACAATTCTGATCTATATCTTCTAAATAATGGATCCCCTACTCATTACATCATTGCTCACGGTTCGTTCAGTATAATTGACCTCTCTGTATATAGCCTTCAAGTACGCCATAAACTCGTATGGGAAACACTGTCTGAATTACATGACAGTGGTCACTACGCTATCAAAATCTCAATTTCAGACATAGTTCCGAAACCTATATACCTCTCTGAATCGAATTCAAAGAAAGATAATTAGGAGTTATTCTACGAGCTTACCGCATTAATTACTCGTAATATGAAAGTAGAAATTGCAATTGGAAAAACAGTCAATAACTTGAGAAAATCGAACTCGCCATGGTTGAAAGAAGCATGCCAAAAAGCAAGAGAAGATAAAAACCATTCATTCAACACTCAAAAAATAAAAAACCCTGGCAAACAAAATACAATTAAAAAACAGCAATCTGAAACAAAGTTACAAAAGTGTTGTGTTCAAAACCAACTTCAAGATTGACTGGCCCTAAAAACCCTGAAGGAGAAATTGGCACACACTCTATAAGGATAGAAAATGCCATAGGAGAAGGTTTTATAAAACCTCAAGTAACGCAAACTTTCGCTCAAATTTCAATAAGTCTAAGAACGCTAAAGGAGAAAAATCTAGTCAAAGAAGAGTACTCGAAAATGAAAAAGATATCTATTAATATTCAATGCGTGTGGAGAATTGAAAGTTTCTAGTTCTATGGAAGAAATTCGTAGTCGATCGATTAATTATATTATTATTGTCTTTAATTGTTGTAATATATTGCTCCGATTATTATGAAGCTCAACACTTTGTATTTTAAAATAGCATAATAGTGTCTCCGAGTATAGAACTGCATTAAAAATGCACCACGAAGAATTTGTAATGTCTACGCCAAAGACCCACGCTGGGTCTGGGAAACTTGACATTCCCCACGGTCATAAAGGTCGAACGTATCTCGACGACAAAACATAAACTTTAACAATAATAAATAATGGGTATTTTAAAGTAAAGCGATTTTGTTGTTTAATTTTTATAATCATATTCATCTTTATTACAACTTTCTACGATAATCAGAAGCTGAGAATGTGACACTGATTATGATTATTTATAGCAGAATAAGTTATTGTTTTAATTGAGAATGGCTGACGCCAATTCATTGCACAAGACTTATTTTATTCGTGTACTAATTTTCAGCACACCTTCTTTTAAATTGCTAAAGATACAGCTGGTGATTGAAAAAATGAGAAAAAGAAGGAAAAATGCGAATAACTTGGTAAATATTAACATTTTGAACAAATACTTCTTATTCATCTTGGAGTATACATGTAATAGAGTACCTTTTGTCTCTTCATAATTTTCGAAAAAATCACTTGTCAATAAAAAGGGCTTTTTATTGTTATGGTATTTCTTTAATCGATGTTTTCTCCAAATATATCAATTTTATCAAAACATTATATACCAATGAAAATTTACATCTCTGGGAGTGGACCAACTTTTGTTTCAAACTTTTTCCTGTAAAATCAATTTCAAGAAATTTCACCTGAGTTTTCGGCGACTTCGAAGCCGCCTGGCAACACTTTTGCATCCAGGTAAGTGCCTGGCAATGCACAGGTACTATTTCTAATGTCAGTCCCTACATGTACACAAATTTTCAACCTTATCCGAGTCACGTAAGTTAACTGCCAACAATTCGCACCTTTGACAGGTCGCCACAAGTGAACGCATCCACTTACACCTGTCAGGCACCCATTTTTACGTTCCTCATCATCAGACGAACATCTCATGTGAAAATTGGCCTTATTCGTATCACGCTCCCATTTACATTGTGAACCCACGGTTTATAGCCCACGGTTGTTGCGTTAAGCAAAATTTCGTTAGGTTCTGTTAAGTTATATTCATCTGTAGGTTAAGATCGAGTTAACCTATTAAATATAGCACACATTTAAGACTGAGAACCGTACGCTTACATAGCCATACGTGTGGTTGAATTTCATTCGGCTAGGTTAGGTTAGGTTAGGTTTTGTTCGGTTAGGATAGGTTAAACCTCTATGTAGGTTAAGCCGAAGATGAATTAAACGGTACCGCAAACACAACGGGACAACACAATCAGTTTAATTGTGTTGCGTGAGGTTAGGTTAGGTTAGGCTAGGTTGGATTTATTTCTAGTTTAGGCTCGAGTTGACCCATTCGATGTAGCACACATTTGCTACTGGGAAAATATGCTTCCGAAGCTTTACGTTTAGTTCAATAAATTTCTGTTAATTCAGGTTAGACGTGGTCAGGTTCTGTTGGGTAAAGTTATGTTAAATAAGTTGATATCAGGCAAGGGTTGATCCTTCACAGTTGTCGACATGTTTTTGAAGTGAAAATTTGCATCACTGGCATTATTTTGAAATTTATTTGCCTCAGTGCATGATTTTCCGTCATTTTTCGAGGTTATAGCTCAACCATGAGCCTACAATGTTCGAACTTCATGAAAATAAAGTGAAAATTATTTTTGTCTATGGTTAATTCAACTCATTGGTCATCTTAATGACTTAATGTACACTTAATTAACAAAAATACTTCATTTCAGATTTAACTTAATTCTCATTCATTATTTTTATATAAATCAATACTTTTTTCCATTAAACAATAATGTTCCAAGCGGAAAAATTATGTATAGATTATATAGTGTGAAGTTTTATACATAGTATTCATGAGTTTTATATAAAAATGTATAAACCAAATGAATATTATATATAATACTGCACACTGTGTATAAACTATACATAATATTTCCGCCTGGGGTAGGTGATTGAGAATCACAACAAATTATAAGAATAAAATATTTTCTATCGCTAACAACACATATTATGTATTAGATAAAAAATTTGAAAAAGATATTAAAATATATTTTTAATATTTATAATTAAATTCACAGAGTGTCATTAAATTTATATTAAAGTATTACGGTTAACTTATTTGCGACATAAAATTATGGAGAAAATCATTTTTTTCCAAAGAACAGTACCACTTTTCCAATGTTTTTGTCATTTTTGTTACTAAACAATAATAATACTTGATTTAGCAGGAAACACCATTTTTTTCTTATAAAATGTTAACTGTTCTAATGTTTTTATCATATTTATTGGTGAATAAGAACAGCCAAATGTATGAAAAATAATTGACTACTCATTTCGAATTTTCAGACGACAAGACAATTAGGCATAAAACCAGTATTGTTATTGTTTATATAAACTTATTTTCTTATGAATATTAGATTGAATCTTGACCTTAATATTTGTATTTTTCTGTATAATTGGATTAATTGTGATGCTGACCGACTTTTTGAAAAATCTTTTCTTAATAAAGAGATAAAAAGATATTTTTATTGAAATCAAAAAGTTTGACATTGTATTCATCCAAGTAATGAATAACGCAAAATCAAATTTAAATGTGTAATCTCAAGTTCTTTTAAAGCGTGTAACGTAGAATACTTCCAAAAAACAGAACTAATGTATATTGTACTCTTCAAAAATCGTTTCAAATATTTAACGACACAGAATGTTAAAAAAAAAGAAATTATTCAATTGTTTTAGATTTATAAATATTTTGGACGTTGAATTATCAGGCAAGTGCTAATTATTTTTATTGAAGACATCCTAACGCGTTCTGTTAGCTGAATCGGTTAGGGCTTTGGGCGTTTGATAAATACTTAGTGCGTGCATGCGATCTCGGGTTCGTTTCCTTAGTACTTTCGGATTTTTTAGTGCACTATGCTTTAGTGTCATAATAAAAAAATTCTATTAATAACAAGTCTGAAAAATAACTTTGAATATCCCTGAGATTTATATCACAGATATTTTTTTCTGCTAAATAACAAAACTTATTTTTCTTCATCCATATTGGTGTGATATTATAGAGAACCAGTTTTGATGCCACAAGTCCCACAGTCGTAGTTGGAGCTTTAAAAGAGGGTCTAATTTATCTTAAATATGGAACTTACTTTGACGCTAAACGTGGGAAAACGGGCTATTTCGGACACTTTTAGCGTCAAAGTAGGGTCTAAATTACATTGAATTCGCTGCTTATTTAGAACCTACTTTACAGCTCCCAGTCCCTACTAAGGTAGGAGTTACGGCTGCAATGTAGGGCCTAGATTTCGACTCGGGAGTGTATTAAAAAATGCAATTTGCTTCTGGTAATTATTTTTCTTTTCCAAAAGAAAGAAAATCCATAAAAATAACTTTTAACTAATCAGCTGAAGTATGGCACACATTTTTCGATGGCAAAGGTTAAACTCTAAATATCTTTAATGCTTACGTGCTTTAAAAAAACGCTAACGGCCATACTGGACCCATTTTTCTAGTTAAGTTAATGGCGTTCGTTACTGAATGGAAAAAATATTTATAAGGAATTTTTAAATTCTCATCAAGAGAAGTGTCTATCTCTGTGTCTGCGTGGAAAAAAAGCTAATAAGATTTTGAAGAAAGTTGTCCAGCCTGACTTTTGAATTAAACTTAAAATTTTTTTATAAATGAACAAATATGATGAAAAAATGACCTTTTTCTATTTGACGTTCCCGGTGCTCGTCAATAACAGGAAAATGGTTGAAATCGCTTTAGTCGTATAAAATAGCATCAGTTAAAGATATTCAAAAATTAGACAATATACAAAAAGTTGACACAGAAATAAACGATTTTTTTTGTAGACAAATGCCTGAATAATGCATTTTATCAAACTTGTTCAAAGAAATAATAAAATTTATCAACTTATTATGATGTTACTGAAATTTCCATCAAGTGCTTATCTGAATAGACTAGCATTTAAAAACCTGAATTTTTCTTCCGAAAAATGCGCGGATAATGCATTTGCTTATTACATTTGTTTAAAATATCATAAGATTAATAAGGAAATTATGAATTTTGTGAGAAACATCATATAGTTCCGAATTATAATAAATGTACATCGAAAAAAACGAATTTTTCTTTCGAAATATGCCTGATTACTGCATTTGTTCATAAAATTGTTTATAATATAAAGAATTATAATCTTAAGACCAACAAACAATAAACTAGAAAAATAATAAACAGGAAAAAACGTATGATTATAAAAAATTATAGAAAACATTTTTTCAATAAATAATTTTTTTTATAAAAAATGTTATTTAATACATAATATACTCGACAACTATCTTCGAAATCTTCACAGATTAAAAAAAAATTTCAAATTGCTCAATATTTCTCGGCTGTACGTTATTTTTAACCAAAAATGTCATTTTTTTCCTCACTGTGGGCCGGGAATGTGGGAATGAGATCATATGAACTGACGTCTGACACAATTATGCTGAAGGTTGCTTGAAGTTTTCAGCATAAAACACTAACCAGCTAATACTCTTGGTTGAAACTAATCGTCATACCCCCCGCCCTTAAACCATCGTTTATGGAAGTTTTCTGGTTCACTGAGGTAGGGATTTAATTAAGAAGTTAAAAAAAGGTAAGGCTGATGTGTAGACCGTATGTGCTACGTTTAAATCGTAAAACTAAAATTAGAAATTAGTAAATTCAGTTTTTGAAAAACCGGCAGATGTTGCAGTAAAATGTTTGATAACAAATTTTTTTAAAGAATGCGCATTTTTTTAATAAAGACAATGAAACCACGTCTGTTTTAATACCAATTCATGTTATGAATTTTAATAATATACTTTTATGGAAATGATATACAAGTTGAGATAAAAATTCGAGTGGGAAGCATGAGATACGTGATGAGAATGTATTCGTTAAAGCCGAAGGAGCTTAAACAAAAAAGAAGTCACTATCACCAAATTACTGTTGTAGATGTTTTGACCTTTACTTTAAAAAATTCTGTGCATAAGTGTAAGGACTGTACAAATGCTGAGCGCGGAGTGCGAGATAAATACGTTATCATGCGCGGAGCACGAGATAAGTATATTAAAGAGCGCGAAGCTCGAGGAACAACAGTCGCGGGCACTAGGCGCGCTCAAACTTGCGAACCACCCGTTTTATTATATTTCTGATTAATAATAGATAAATGAAATAGGACCAATCAAAAATGGAAACAATTTATATGTTGCCAAAACAATTTCTAAGCGTGCGTCTGTTTTGCTTCAAGTGTCGAGTGCGCCTGAGGCGCGCACCTGTTGGATCTCGCGATTCGCGCTCGACAATCAGTTTACACCGTGCTAGCGTCTCGGTCATTGTACATCACCCACAACTTTTCATAGGACTTTTGAACTAAATGTCCAACGATCAACAACGGAAATTTAGTGATTGTGAATCCTTTTTTGACGAAGCTCCTTCGGTTTTAACGAAAACACTCTCATCACGTGCCTTATGACAAAAAAAGTTAGAAGCAAATTTTCATATTTAATTTAAAAGAGTATTCGTTAATAAACGTTTTAATGTTCCCTGTGACTTTTTTTCGAAAGTGCAATTGGTTGATTTGGGGGCCCGGTCGATACTACACATATCGGATCCACACATGACATGAACTCCGCACATCACGCGTAAACGTCGAGTCTACACATTTAAGTCTACACATGCAAGTCTCCACGCTTAACTCTATAACTTTTTATAAATGAATTTTTTGAGACTGTACACATTAACTGTACACATTAACTATACACATTAAAGTGTACACGCTAAAACCCTGCACATTAAACTCTGCACTCTAAGCTCGAAAATCGAAAACCTCGAACGTTAAAGTCTACACGAAAAAACTCTTCACGTTAAACTCTACACTCTTAACTCTACACGTTATATACAGTCAAAATATAAATTTTTTTGATAAAGGGCCTACAAATTAAGCTGGGTGCATTAATGTCTACACGTTAAACTCTACTCGATGAAACTATGCACATTAAACTCTACACGATTTAATGTACACTAGGGTGGCTCACCAACGCTTTTTTTAGAAAGCAACGGTCCCCCCAATTTTATTCTAAATCCGAAAAAAAAAATTCCCTAATTCTTTATATATTTAATTTTCGATCTTAACAGGTGCCGGTTTTGATTTGAAGTTTCCCATGTAAAATGCATGGAAAAAAATCACTCTTTTTAGTTTTTGGAATAATTTTTTAGGTTTCGAAAAAGTGTGACGTAAAAGTATGAGGGCTTTTTGAGAATTATCCAACGAAGAATTTCATGTATCAGACATAAGGGTTTGACACCCCTAACACATCCCCATGTGTACCTGAAAATTATCCTAAAATAAAAAATGTCCATTCTTCATGAAATCGACCTTCTGAGCACTGCATTCTGGTCTTTTTTTCACTGAAAACTATCAATATTGGTCTAGTTCAATATTTACTATCATTTAATTAATTTTTAATGATTTAAAAAAATGGAATTTCTTTATTTTGTTGTTGTTGAAAATTGGTTGTTTTTTTCCTTCAAATTATTACTATCAGTCTAGTGGAATATTTAATAATATTGGTTCATTAATTTTCAAATGTTTAAACAAATGGAATTTGTTAATTTTTTTTTCTTAAATTCGTTTTTCCCTAAAAATTACTACTATTGGTCTAGTAGAATACTTATCAACATTAGTTCATTCATTTTCAATTATTTAAACCAAAGGGATTTGTTTAAATCATTTCGCTTCGAATTTTTTAAAAATAAAAATTATTACTCTGAGTCTAGTGGAATATTTATCAGTAATAATTAACTAATGATTAATAATTAATTCAATAATCAATAATTTATCTGTAATATTGAAGTAAAAATTTTTATTTAGAAAAATTCAAAAAAATAACATTAAACGAACAATGTTGATCAATATTCAACTGAAGAAATATCAATTATTTTAATAAAAAAATTCTTCAAGTAAATTCCATTTGTTTAAACAATTGAAAATTCATAAACCTATGTTAATAAATTTTTCACTGGACCTATAGTAAAAATAAAAAAAACTAATTTTTGAAAAAAATTGTCTAAAAAAATTCCACTGGTTTAAATAATACAAAATTAATAGACAAATGTTTATAAATATTCCAATAGACTAATAGTTATAATTTTTAGGTGGAAAACGAATTTAAAAAATTAATTATTCAAGCAAATTCCATTTGTTTGAATAATAAAAAATTAATTAACCAATGTCAAACCCATATGTCTGATAGATGAAATTCTTCGTTGGATAATTCTGTACAGACGCCTATACTTTCCCTTACATTTTTTCATATCCTAAAAAATTATATAAAAAGCTCAAAAAAGTGATTTTTCTTAATGCATTTTACATGGGAATCTTTAAGTCAAAACCGGCACATCTTAAAATAAAAAAAAAAAATAATAAAAAGTTAGGGAATTTCGCTTGTCAGATTTCGAGTGAAATTGGGGGGGATCGTTGCTCTCTAGCATGCAAAAAAATGTTGCCATGCATTATGGGAACACCATAATGTACACGCTATTATACCTACGCATTTAACACTGCACGTTTAAGGCTTAAATCTAATATTAATGTGTGAAAAGCATCTTTTGTAATTGTAATTGTGTTAAAATACATGGAGAATCGAAATTTTCGCAACTAGTAAAAAAAGCAATAGGGCACCAAGTACTTAAAACGTATCTGCATCAAGGATTCAGAAATATATAATAAAGTTGAAAAAGCCCAAGGTATACTTCCCAAAGTTCTGACATCAAACGCATGATAAACAAATATCGCAATGATATTTGAAGCTCATTCTCTTCCTAATATTATACTGCATTAGTTCTAGTTGGTCGAAGACAAAACTCCGTTTTAAAAACCTTCAAATCTACTTAGTCTTCACGTTTGTATGACCGTTTTCGAAAAAGATTAAAATTTTTATTTTTTAAATTAGGGGCTATTCAAAAAATACGTGATACATTTTTCAGAAACTTTTGCCCCCCCCCCCCACCCTGCGAGATACTTTTTCCATTGGTCTTCACATGGAGAATGATGCTTCGGCAGACCCCCACCCTCCCTTAAACGTATCGCGTATTTTGTGAATGGCTCCTTATGAAAATTTATTTAATGTTTAGTTTGGGGTGGCTCAGGACCATCCTCATTTACAAAATCCTCAAAATGCTGCTAGTTTTGGCGTGCTATTTGGCGAGTTATTATGTGTAGACATTGCCGCGTATACTTTAATGTGTAGACTTTTTCGACTTACTATTTAATGTGTATATTTTTCACGTGGTTAATTGAGCGTGTTGACTTGAATGTGTACATTTAAATGTGAAGACTTTCACGTGGTGAGATTAATGTGTAAACTTCATGAGTATAGTCTCAGCTGGTGAATTAATGTGTAGATTTGATCACCTTAATATCATGTCTACACGCAATGTGGAGAGTTGAACAACGTGTAGATTCAATATGTGTAGTATCGATACCCAGTCGTTTATTTGTAATGTTATTTTTCAAAATACTGACCAAAAATACACCTCTTATCAAAAAATGATTCATAACAAATATGTAGTTCTTTTTTGGATAAACAATTTTTGTGAATTTATTTTCTTCATAGCTTGTTTGATTTTTCCAAAAATTTTATTTTTCATATTTGAGGTTGTTTTTTACAATTAAACAAAAACCACGCGATGTATCCAGATGTTATTTATGCCGAAATTTGTAGATCTCTTTTAGATGAAAATTTTTTGTCAATTCATCTATATTCGTATGCTGTGTGTCTAACTGCAAAATGGAATTTTTATTTTTTATTAATTTGTGTGCAAATTTTTGCTTTTCTTCAAGTTTGTTCATATCGTATGTAGCTTAGCGTAAAAAAATCATTTTACTTTTTTTTTAATTTTTGAAAATGTTATAACCCTAATCATTTTTTAAATCGGAAAACGCAGCAGAAATAAATGGCTTAACTTCCCTGTCATTACAAGTAGCCGCACACAGAATTTTTCAATATTAACAAAAATTCCTCTGACATAAATTAAATGCTCTATTTTTTCAAATTCTTATCAAAAATATCTGGCTAACGAAGTGGTTCTTAAATTTGAAGCTTTGAAACACTGTGCCAAAGCTCAATCCAATCTGATCATTTTTTCAAACGCTTATCATGCCTACAACATACTACAGACATACCGACAGACACATTCGAAAAATTGTTTTTCTGACTCAGGGGATCTCAAAATGAGGAGATTTGATTAAAACCAAAAGATTCAAATTTCACATAAAAGAAATACCTTCTTGTTAGGATAAGAATGTAAAAATTTCATTTTTCTTTTATATTGTAATATAATTTTTCATGATTAAAGCGAAAACTACGCGTCCTTTTAAAAAATTATGAGAAATCAATTTGTAGATATTTTTGGGTAGATAATCTTTGCCCAATATTTTTTTCTTAAAATCTTGCATAGTTTCACCGCAGAGCCGACTTTTTTCATTCTGTTTTGTGGGATAAAAATTTGAATTTTCGATTTTCTCAGAAAATAAAACAAGCTTTCATGACAATCTTGTGGGTCTTTCAACAAGCAACGATTTCCTCCTACTGACCTCTTTTCATATCGTGCGTTATTTGTCCTAAAATATTCTTTTTTGTTGAATTTTGAAAATTCTGTAAATCTGACAATTATTCTTAATACTGAAAAAAGTCTTCATGATAAAATGTTCAAATTTTCGAGTACCTTAAATAGCCGTACATAGAATTTTAAAATATGCCAAAAATTGTCTCTAGAATTTTTTATATGCTGTAACTGTCACAATTTGCATGCAAAATAGCTGGCTAACAAACTTTCTTATATTTCAGGCCTTAAAACAGTGTTCAAAAGCTATCCAATCTGATCCCTTTTTTTGTAATAAAAGCGTGCCTAAAATCTCATACAGATAGACAGATACCTTCGTAAAAAATGTTTTTCTTCTCACTTCGTTCAATTTCACGTAAAAAAATACCTTCTCTTGAGGACGAGAATCTGAAAATTAGTATAATATTTTCTGAAAATTTTGTCTGTAAAAACGGAAGCAACAAAGGACAAATAATTTCCAATAAGGAAAAGCAAGATTTTTTCCGCTTTGTTTAATTTTTTAGAGATTGTCTTCTTTTTAAAAGGGAGCAAGAATTTCCAAACGTACGTTGCATTTTTCAAACTTTAGGGTTCTTGGGCCACTTTAGCATAGAAATTTCTCTATTTCTTATTTTTTTGGAATGAGGATCATTATTATTCGATTATTATTGAAATAGTTTGTCTTATTTTAAATTAAATTTCGTAAACTACTTTTGATATAATTATTTTGTTGAAACAGTAAGAAATAATGTTTTCCTTGATACGAGAATTTGCTGTTACAAATGATCTGTAAATTCATGCATGAGCAAACAAATGACTCCAATGAGTCAGAGCTTCTTTGAATGTTATGGGTAAAACGCACGAACTATGATTTTGTGCGGCTGGCTTAAAATACTGACAGTTACCGTAGGAAGCTCCAAATTACCTGAAATTACCGAATATTGTTCGATGGCATGCTAGGTCAAGTCTGTTGCAAAGCTCTATTACGCCCTGTATGTAAACGTAGTAAGGCTTTGAGCCTGGCAGGTGTGTCTACAAGCACCCAGGGGTTTTCCTGCATGTTTGGAAACACGAAGCCTTAAATCAGCACGATTATCACGTATAGGATATTTTATTCACCTCTGATCTCAGGGTGTACATTCGAGCGTTAACGACCAGGAAGTCCACCATTACCTTATCGTAACGAGAAACACGGAGACCAGCTCCATTTAGCTACAAGAGAGGGTATTTTATCTTTTTCAAGCTTAAAACCAGATTCTGTTCCCACTAGTTTTACATTACCGGTCAAAATTGTATAATCACTTATGAAAATGGAATAAAAAATAATAGAGGCCAAGATAGCATTTGAGAAAGATAGACTTATTTTCTATTTTTTTCCAATGTTCGATTCTCAAATTCCACTCTCTGCATGCTTTAGGGAAGTTAAATTAAAAATGGAAACTTTTTAAAAATCATCTCTAAAATGAGACTAAGAACATACTAAAATATTGACTGGTTTTCAAATTACCAGAGACAATGTGGATCCGTGTCCACACTTTTCGCCTTAAACACGCTTCAAAATGTTTCAACCTGATTCGAGAACCAATGAATTTTGTAAATTTCGAAAAACTGGAAGTGGAAGTAAAACAATCGGGCCCTAAGGTATTACCTTTATCTATATGCATCTATTTTTCAGGAATTTAGAACACTTTCGGGTAATTTCTCCACATTTCAAAAGCGTAAAATCTCCTAAAATATTTGAAATACTTCAAGTTCTTATTACCCGAATAAAAATGCTTCGACTTGAGTTTGACTTGAATTGCCCCCAATCAAGACATGCTGAAGTTGAAAAGGTCGCCTTGAGCATGTCTCAGTTTTGAGATGGAGCCTAACTTCAAATTGTATGACTCCAACACGTGCGGTTTATAACTTCGAGCGTATATCTACCCTAACAAAAAGGGTAATTCTGACAGTCGTAAAAGCTAATCTTTGTTCATGGTTAAGCAATCTTGTAC
>NC_046658.1:48430148-48434448 GCF_010883055.1 Belonocnema kinseyi | reverse complement strand
TACGGATTGTTATTTGTGTTATACTTGTTTGACGATGATACTGAAAATTTAGTTTGTTTTTACATATTTCTAACGGCTTAGGAGATCCTTATAGAAAGTGACATATTTTATTCTTTAAAGAAAAATTTTAAGGGTTATACTCATTCACATCCACCGATTCTGAATTTTTCAATTAAAAATAACTAATTTAATAATTACAAATAATTCATTCATCAATTTTAATCTTATTTGTGAGCCAAAAAAGGTTCGAGACGCAGCCAGACATCGATGTCTTGGAGGCGAACTCAAGACATAACCAAGTCGAACTCAAGTCGAAGCATTTTTACTCGGGTAAATCCTAAAATATTTCCAATACTTTGAGGTCTTATTAAATCTCTTATATTGTTAGAAATCCTTTCATATTCCTCAAAATCTTTGGATATTCGACAAAATTTTATGAAATGTCTTGAAATATTTGGAAATAAAAAAAATCTATTAAAATAGGTATAAAGTATATAAAATTTGTTTAATATAAATTACAGTTAACGTATACATTACATTTCTTTGAAAAATTGATCAAATCTCTAGAAATTTTAATTAAATAGAAACTATATGAAATTCCTTAAAATATTATGAAATCTCTTGAAATTGTGGAAATTCCTTGAAATTGTTAGAATCCCTTTCGATGCCTTGAAATCTTCAGTACAATCCTCTACATCTTGTCAAATTACTTGAAATACCTTAGGACCCCTTTAAATCCCTTAAACCCGCTTAACATCTTTGGAGTCTCTGATAATTTATTAAAGTTTAGTTTTCTAGTAATCTCTAGAGATCTTTATAAATCCTACAAAATTCTTTAAAATTTCTTGAAGTTTTTCAATATCTTGAACATTTTTTCCAACTCTCAAAACTTTAAAATGGTTGAAATCTGTTAATTAAATTGAAATCTTTAAGGTGTTGTAATGAGTTAGCTACGTGGATCGCCCCACGACCCACAAATGTTATCATTCGTGAACAAATTGTCCAGTTCAGGAATGATTAACGAAGTTTTCTGTGTAGCAGGGAGGATTCAAAATTTAAAGGTCAGTCTCGTGAAAAATTTAGGCACACCATCCCCGAAGGCAAGGGTGATAGATTTAATTGCATATCGTCCAGATGCAAGGGAGTGCACATGTTTCCACCATTTTCATTTAAATCGTTGCGTCGAGGTATTTGTAAAGTATTTAAGGACCGAGTGTTTCGGTGATCATTTATTTTTAATTTATTAATGTGACGTATGGTTTAGATAGAAACTCTGGGCTTGCGCGAAGTTTAGGCGTAAAATGTTGTAAACTAAGTTTGAATTCAGGGAATTGTGGTTGCCGAATTTTTACATTCAGTTTTTAAAGTTGTATCCTCTAACTCTTGAACTATTATAATTCTAAAATAAAGTCTTCCGTCTTTCATCTAATAAAAAACGTCTCCAGTTGAAACTAAATTAAAGAAATTAAATAACTTGCTTCAACTGGGTTATGACTGACTTCTAGAATCCTGTAACATTTCTTGAAATCCGTGAAATCCTGTCACATCCTGTTAAAAAATTCGAAGTTCTGCTCTAAATAAAGAAATATATCAGTCGTTTGTAGTTTCTTTTTTCTTCATTAATTATTTCAATATTGAACAATTATTTATTTCCACATTGATTTTCTCATAATGAGCGTATTTACACCGCTTTGCTCGGAATTCAATTAAATGCAAAGCATCATTAAAAATCATTACTAAAAATAGTTTGTTAGTTAAAAAGAATCGAATTTTCAAATTAAATTAACAAATATTTTTGATCAAAGTCGAAGCAAGAGTTTCTCGCAATTTACTTTTCTCAAATTCAAATAAACAACTTGCACGTATTTGTCGATGCTTCAGAATTTAATTGGTTACAGACCCTTCTCGTTCATCACTCATCTCTCTACGCGTACTTGAATGTCGTTTCATTTCGGAGGATGGAAAAGAGGTTTTAGATCGAAAAATAAATTCGGATGATGAATTTGTAGCTTTGCCTTCCCAGATTAAAAATATTGCGATCTAATATGAAAAACTTATGGCTAATTTGGCCCACAACATTTAAATTGTGCAGAGGCAAATTCTTCGTATCTATAGTATACTAATGGTAACGTTTCTAAAATTAAATTGTATATTATTATCTTCATTTAAATTAAGCGCATATAATAAAATTTATAAATTTCTTCACATATATTCGTACTTGCGATAAATTTCGAAGTATCAATATTATTCAAAATTGAAATAAATATTAACAACAGCATAGAACTATGGACCTAATTTAAACATATTAAATCTTGCCACATGTAAATTGCATTTATGTTTATGTTTACCTGTAATGACCGGGGATCGTTTTCTGTGATAGCATACGACAAATATCGAACACACGATATTATACATTCTTTTATTGTTTGCTTAATTTATATTTTCTATTAAAAAACAAAAGGTAGTTAGTTATAATTACATCGATGTCTGACAGCGTCTCAAAACTGAGTCGAGACATAAGCCTTCGTCTTACTTTTATGGCCACGACAGGTAAAACGGAATTTACATGTCTCATGTCAAGCCTTGTCTTGGCTAAGACGACGTTTACTTGTCTCAAGTATACCTGCCTTAATACGAACCTTTTTCGGCTCATAAATGAAATTCAAATTGACAAATGAAAAATTTGTCATTATTAAATTAGTTATTTTTAATTTCAAAATTCAGAATCTGTGAATTTGTACGAGTATAACCCTTCAAAAATTTCTTCACAAAAATAAAAATGGTAACTTTCTAGAAGGATCTCCAACACTGTTATAAATACGTAAAAACAAACAACATTTTCGGTATCATCGTCAAACAAGTATAATACAAATGAAAATCCATAGATTCGATTCGGTTTTGATTCCTCTAGAATCAAACAGAAGGGCCTATGACAAAGCCACCGAACGCGTCCTCGGGTTGCGGATAGAGGGTCCCTGTACCAAGGGTTTCTGCTGAATATGGTTACAAAAATAAATAGGCAGTCGCGGACAATTGTCCAGGGGTGGTCCTAAAGGAATTAACCCCCAAGCGGAGGTTGAAAACCGTGCTGAAAGCTGAATGGCACCTGGGTGAGGTGTCTAGAATGGTGACTCTGGGATACCGGGCGACCTCTCAGAGTAAGCAGCCTTATCCTTGCATGCGGGCCTCTACAGGGATGGACGAACCCCTTTCTCTAGCTTCTCGTGGGAACAACAATGACAACACCAAACATAGTTGTAGTAAGTGCGGTTCAAAACAACAGAACGCGCAGGGCTCCCGACACTGGGTTGGCAAACAATGCCGACCAATCTAGAGCTGGGGGAGCCAATGAAAGTGGATTCAATGCGATGGATCGGCGGAATCTCGTGACCTTTGGTGGACGGAGCGACTGAATCACGACTTGCTAGACTTCTACGATGCGAGTGTGGCCCGTGAACGGGGTTACATGGCACGGCTGCATGCTCTGTGGTGCGAGAAACACCCGGAGCTATCGCACTTTTCGCAGCAACGTCTGCGAAACCATGCTGAACTACTCCGTAAAAGGGGCTATGTAAGCGGAACGCCTACTCTACCACAGCTAGAACAAACCGGCAACAAAGAAAGAGAGGCGACACTAAGAACAACCGCGGGCAGGCATCCAATAGATGAAGAGCGATGCTTTACGACCCGAGAAACATCAACACCAAGGTTTCTCTCAAGCCTAAAGATCTGGCTGAAATGGATGACGAGCTTCGTGGACATTTTTCCGGTGAATCCGACATCTGGGCTATCAATTATTGTGTGTATAATGCAGCGAGAGCTTTGGCCGATGCGAACCGTAAAACAAAACCAACGGCTGATCATAAGACCAAAAGACGAATGCATCAACTTGCCATAAAGATAGACTGGGCAAGACAGTACGCGACCCGCATTCAATGTGTGATTGACTACATCACATATGGCAGGAATTTTACCGCCAAGGTTCGAAAGTTCGCGCGCGAACTCCGGACCCGTTAACACACACTTAACAAGTCAAATCTGCTGACCATCAGGCAGCATATTGTTGAGAGAATACGGATACTATCTGACGCTAAGAGAAGTCTAGAGCGAAGGGAGAGATGGGTCAGAGAAAATCAACAGTTTCTCCCTGACCCATCTCGACCCTTCCAAGACCCTTCAGTTACTGTCGAACACCCATCCAAACCAGAGGAGGTCGAAGTATTTTGGAGAGAAGTCTACGAAGTTCAGCATAGACTGGACGAAGACTCATAAAATATAAATAGCTTCAAGGAGTTATGTG
>NC_046658.1:48428137-48430048 GCF_010883055.1 Belonocnema kinseyi | reverse complement strand
GTCGGAAGAGCCGATTCCAGAGTGGTTGGTGGAAGGGCGCACAATACTCTTGCCGAAAATAGGCAACTTAGCTGACCCGAAGAACTACAGGCCAATAACTTGCCTGAACACGCTTTATAAGATATTCACAGCTATCCTAAATGAATGGATTGTTCGGGCAATTGAACCTGTGTGGCGAGAAATGTATGAACAACGAGGCTCAAAGAAAGGCGTAGCCGGATATCGGGAGATCCTGCTCATCGATAGATGTGTCTGCAAAGATGCAGCATTCTACCAGCGTGACCTATCGATGGCCTGGATTGATTATCGGAAAGCTTTCGATTCTACATCCCATAGACTTATCATCTGTCTTTTGGAAATCTTAAAGGTTCATCCGCAAATAGTTGGGTGCATAGAGAGATTGATGCCGCTTTGGAAAACCAGATTTACTATCTCATCTGGCAAAAATCGTGTGACAACTAACAAGGTCACGTTTCAGAGAGGTATATTTCAGGGCGACACCATGAGCCCACTCCTCTTTTGCCTTATATTATTGCCACTATCTCTTGCACTTCGCCATTCCGACGGGTACTTGTGCGGCAAACCTGCAGATCGAAAGTACAAGGTCACTCATGTATTTTACATGGACGATCTTAAGATCTATGCTAAAAACAGAGAGCAACTGCATCTAACTCTGGAGATTATCGAACGATATACTAAGGAAATTGGAATGGAATTTGGGTTAGACAAATGCGCCAAGGTTTATTTGAAGCGAGGAAAACTTAATGGCATCCCTGAAGATCCTGAGCTCGTTGATAGAAGCGTCATACGACACCTTTGCGCTGCAGAGACTTATACATAACTGGGCGTGCCACAGAGCCGCATTCAGGATGTGACATCTATAAAGGATACTCTCCGAAGCAGATACAAACGTCTCATCCGACAGAGTTGGTCTTCCGAACTGTCGGCGAGAAACAAAGTATCTGCAACGAACATGCTTGCCGTCCCGGTACTACTCTATTTATTTGGAGTAGTTTCATGGACGAAGAACGAGCTCAGATCTATCTTGAGTACTCACTCCTGAAAGCCCGGATTAAGAAAGCACAAGAAAAAACTTTCATGAACAGCTCCTAGATAAGAGGATGCACGGTATCTTCCACATAAATGTGAAGGATCAGTCAATGTCTTGTGAGCTAACGTTTGCTTTCCTTAAATCGCCTGGATTGAAGTCAGGTACACAGGGTTTCATTTTTGCATACCAAGACGGTGTCATTTCTACGTTAACATACCGTCACCACATTTTGAGCCAAGACATTCCCGATGATAGCTGCAGGGCGTGCCATGCACACGCCGAGCATTTAGCTCACATACTATCTAGTTGTCCAACACACGCGGGAACGAACTACATTCAAAGGCACAATGCGGCACTAAGAGTACTTTATTACCATCTCTGTCACTGCTACGGCATTCACCTTAATATCGCTTCTCTAAATGCTCATAGGGAAATTGAGTCAATTGTCGAGAATGGGAAGTGTCGCATATACTGAAACTTTATATTCTCGACAATTGTTTCTGTTCCTCACTTGAGGCCTGACATGGTTCTTCTTGACCTCGAGAAGCGAACCATGTTCGCTATGAAATTTTCGGCACCAGCTGACAAAAACATCATAACCAAGGAGAATGAAAAGAAAGAGAGGTATCGAGACCTTATAAGGGAGTTGCAACGATTGTACCCGGAGTATTCTGTTAAACTGATCGTCCTTATCATCTGCGCTCTTGGAGGTGCCAAGGTTTCACTCGCTAATAGCCTAAAAAGCATCCCTGCATGTTAACAATATGCTAGAACACTTGCGGGAAAAATGCAGAAGGCGGTTGTCCTTGGGTCGCTCCGTGTTCTTAGGGTGCACGAGGCTTTTGCTGGATCGTCGTATT
>NC_046658.1:48412692-48428037 GCF_010883055.1 Belonocnema kinseyi | reverse complement strand
GATATACATATACATATATATCGTATACATTATACAATATTGTTTAATCATTAACTTTGTGACAGTCAGAATGACCCTTTTTTTAAGACAAGTATACACTTGAAGTTTTAAACCGCTCATTTTTAAGTCATAAAAATCTGACTCAAGAGATAAATGTATGTCATCAAGAGATAGAAACTTGTCTCCAAGACATAAATTGTAGTCTGGCTACGTCTCAAAACGGAGACATGCTCAAGTCAACCTTTCCGACTTCATCATGTCTTGATTGGAGGCAATAGCTTTCTTTGAATTCATTCTTCAGAGTCATTTGACATCTGCTTTTAAAAGTAAATCCTGTGATAAAGTGAAATTGCTTTTGCTCAGATCTAGTTAAGCTTAGTGATATAGGACATCATATAAAATAATACTAATTCAGCTTATGATCACCTTCGTTAATTTTCCAGTCAAAAATAATCTGCCTTGACAATAATTCGCCGAAACTTTATTTTCCTCTCATGCGATGTTAACTGAGAGTATATTCTGAATGTATGCATTGGAATTTTGAAATTAATGCAGAAGAAAATGATCAGTTTTCAATATTGCAAACTATATTTTTTTTATATACATATTAATGTGTGTCAAAATCTTTACGTATTTATGTAATAAGGAAATCTTTTTTATACAACAGTTACTTTAGTTTTCAATGAGAGTTGTACAGAATACTGCACTAGTTTGTATTTTATAAGTTCAGTCTACCTTTATAATTGAGTTTAAGTAACATTAGTATGGTTTTATTGTTTTTTGGGTGTGTTTCGGATTTAAAAGTTTTTCATTCCTTTTGAAAACCTGATTCGCTTTAAATTACTTGAAGAGGTTTTCTATTTCAAATGTCAAATTCAAAAATAAAATCTCAAAAGTCATAGAAAATCCTATACGAATTAGGAAAAAATTGTGCATTTTAAATAATATTACGGAGTTCAATAAAAAATGTTCAATCATTTTAGGAATTATTGAAAAAACACATGTTAGTGCTCTTCGCTGAAATTTTTTTTTTTTAATAATAATTATAATACAAAATAAGAAGGTTTTTAAGAAAACTTGAAATTTATAAGAATGTGAGGTTGTGTTTTAAAAACAAAAAATTCTTTAAACAAAGATCATCAAATTAAATCCAATAGTATTTGTGAATAAATAAATTTTTAAGCTTGAAAAATTTTGGATTGTGATACTTTTTTCGTCAAGAATGGAAATTTTTGTTCAGAAACCATTAAATTAGAATTCAAAGAAGATTCATCAGTTTTAAAAAACTTTAATTTATGCTATCTTATATTGAAAATTGGTGTTTTAAAACAAAAATCATGACAATTTAGAATAATTTTTTTGTAAGGTATGTTAGCGTTTTTCGTCGAAAATTCGTATTTTAATTTAAAAATCATTGGATTTTTCAGTTCACCATTTAGAATCATTAAATTTACCATTTTTGTATAATTTTTATATTTGGTCTTCTTGACACTTAACACTACGATTCGGTAATTTTACTAAAAAGTAATTGTATTTCAAGGAAGATAAAAAAATTCTGAACAATTTTAGGTAATAATCGAATTTTTAAAAGAGCAGTTACAATATTAAACCATTTTTTATTGTGCGATGTTGATGTTTTCACCCTAAAATTTATATCGGTAATAAAAATTCATCAGAGCTCCATGAATATTTGCGAGCATTTAAACAATAAATAGGTATTTTTACTTAATCGCCAGCTAACTTTACTTCGTCAAGTGCCGAGGGTAAGATAATAGCACCCTATGCAAGTGAATAAACTTTATTTTTGTAATATCTTTTAAGGTAAATAATAGAAATTATTATTTTTTAAATATTTTTTTACATATATCTTGAAAAAATTAATAAAAACTTGTTTACGAAGGTATTATCAAAATAATCTTTATTCCTATGAATTGATTATTGTAAACAAACATCATTTAACATCAGCATTCAGACTACAATTTCGAACAATTTTATGTTATATTAGGGTTTTTTGCCTGGAATTGTTATTCTTTAATCAAATAAAAGTGTTGGATTGTCTGAAAATATTATAAAAACACATTTTATATTAATTCCTTTATTAAGACATCGACTTTCATCAATTATCACAAATATTGTCCTGGATCAACTTTTCTATTATTAAAGCTTATAGACTTTATAAAATAACCAATTTTTTATTAATTAAAATAAATTGTATAGTTTTATTTGAAAATGTCGTGAGATAGATAATATATAACTGCGCACGTGTTCATTTTCTATATGACAAATAATTTGAGAAGGAAGGAATTCAACACTTTACTGATCTCTGTGTCTGTAGGTTTGCTAAAAGGAGGTTGGCTAACTATGATTAATTTCGGTAGACTAGTATTCTAACATATATTCACTCCTGTAGTCTAGAATCATTCATCTAGTAGGATGAGAATACTATTCTATTCTATCGTACGTAAAGGGTGGCGCTTTTGTCAGTGCTTTGAGCTGACATTTAGTGGCTTCGCAAGGCCAGATGTTATGTTGCACAATACTACCAATTGTTTACCCTGATTAATCGCTCATGGCAAGTACCCTTTGCATATGTTACAATGTCCTATCCAATCTCGTAATCGAATCATGTGTATGTGTGTTACAAGTGGACAATAACACTCGCCGAAAAGTAGTCTGGTTTTCAGACATGCGAAATTAGTGATTTTACAATAATATGAAACTATATTTTCTTAGGAAATACGATTTTTATTGACAATATGTACTAAGTTTGGACTGAAGAAAAATTCTAAACCATCTTGATGCAAAATCTTACCACGCAAAATTGCATTCATTTTTATTTAACATGTAGTGTATTATAGGCAAAATATTCTTAATAATAATAGTTTTCCTAGCTTTGACTTGTAAACGTTTTTTAAATGTAGGTAATATCCTACGTGACTTGAAAACAAAAAGGAGAGCATATTCCAAACAGAACAAGAAGCTACAACGAAGAATCTAACTTTCTCATCGTTACAATAAATTAATATTTGCCGAGTTCATTCCTAGTAAAAATGCTTCAACTTGAGTTCGACTTGGTTATATCTTCAGTTGGTCTCCAAGACGTCGATGTCTGGCTGTAACTCAAAACTGAGTCGAGACATAGGCCTTCGTCTTACTTTTATAGCCACGACAAGTAAAGCGGCGTTTATTTGTCTTAAGTCGAGCCTTGTCTTGGCTGAGATTATTGAACCTTTTTTGGTTGATAAATGAGATTAAAATTGACGAATGAAAAATTTGTAATTATTAAATTAGTTATTTTTAATTAAAAAATTCAGAATCGGTGGGTCTGAACGAGTATAACCCTTAAAAATTTTCTTTAAAAAAACAAAAATTGTAACTTTAGAGAAGGATCTCCTAAACCGTTAGAAATACGTAAAAACAAACAATATTTTCGGTATCATCGTCAAACAAGTATGATACAAATAACCATCCGTAAATAAGTTGATTTAATATAAATATTGTATAAAAATATACAAGATAGTTTAACCATTAACAAAGATTAGCTTTAATGGCTGGCTCCATCTCAAAACTGGGACATGCTCAAGTAGACTTTTTCGACTTCAGCATGTTTTGATTGGGGACAATTCAAGTCGAAGCATTTTTATTCGGGATTGTAAACCAAAACGGTGTTTCAAACAGCTATGTAAAAATGAAAATATTTCTGCTGTGGTATTTGAAAAAAGATATCACTTTAAGGATATTAAGAATCTTAATTGAATAATTTTTTCGTAATAAGTTTCGCTAGAATTTTTTGATTTTTATTTATCAAGAACAATTAACTTATGCTAATGTTAACAAGTCTCTTTTAAACAGACAAATTATTGGTAAGGTGAAAAAGGCTTATTGAAAGGAGGCTGAGAAAGGACGAAGGTACTACAGAGAAGGGATATATAAGTGAGGGGTTAATGATAGATCGGAGTGAATTAAGTAATGGTAAGCTGATGGAGTAGAAGGGTATATATGATAAATAAAGAAGAGTTAAACAGGGACTGAAAGTGGTAAAATTAGTTTTATAAAGATGGGATGCAATAACTTAAAGTATTTTTTAAAGGTGTCATTTCTACAAGGGTTCTTTTATTTTTCTAATAAATCATTTAAAATTCGGACTTGTGTGCTCTCTGAAATACATTTATTATTTTTAGAAACGTGCTTTAACATCTGCTGTCTCGTTGGTTCTGCTGGACCTTGCTTTTCGAGATAAACACTTGTAGATGTAATTTCTTTCGTGCTGAAACTTCGCAAATTCATAGACAATTAGAAAAACATATATGCATAGTATGCACTGCTCGTTAGCTTAACTGAAGTAAAAGTGCTGCGTAAACACAGCCAAATCAAACGTTATAGGTCATTAGGCGAGAGAAAATCGCGCTGCGTATGCAGACGACCGACGCTTCCAAATCGTGTTCTAGATGTCTGATGCATTTTCTGCACATATGAACATGTTCTCTGGTTCGAATAATCTTTTCACGTCATTGTCCACCAGTGGGAATAAATAATCGAACTATTTGAAACCACCTGGAAAAGTAGTTATCCAACCCCCTTTTAACTGCTTTCAGCGCCCCTCCTTATTCTGCCCGCCAAGCGGGCAGATTTTTAGTAATATTTATGTAATATTTATAGTAGCAATATTTATATGTCTATAATATAATGCAATAAATATTGAAGAATTTCACTTTTAATGTTCCCCGTTACAAAATGTGTATTGTTTGAAATTTCAAACGCGTGCAACTTTTCAGACGCAGAAAGTTTGGCGTTTTTTAGAGATCTAAAAATGAAGATTATTATATTTAACTTTAAACTTTAATTTTTTAATTAAATTTGATTAAAATTAAAAAGTTTTAAATAGAATTACTACAACAAGATGGAAAGTGTAAAATACTTAAGACACACTTTCATAATTTTGAGCATTCTCAAATGAATAACCATACATTTTTTATTTTTTAAACTTTATTTATTTGTGACATCCATAGTAAGATAGGCAAAAACATCTTTCTTTTAGTAGTAGATTTAAATAGTGGGTAAGAGTTATTTTTTCAGAACAGTAGAAATCACTCAAAATTTCAGTTTGATTAGACAAGGAATAATTCTTCTGGTGTGTGTATGGAGTTGCAAATTATTAATATTAGACAATTCAACAAAAATTCCCTATGTGCCAAAGAATTATGTTGAACCTCATGCAGGTAGAGTTTTCATTATTGAACAGTAATAATAATAAATTAGAAATTAAAAACACAAATTGTACTCAAGATTGATTTTTTTTAAAAAGTTCAAAGAAATAAACTTTTTGGATTATGCTAAATGCATATTGTTTTCAAATCTAAATATTTTGTACTCGCAATTTCTTCAGATATAATTCAAGCAAAATGTCACTCTGCTTGAGAATTTTTTATATCTTTCACAACATGAAAAAATTTTTGTTTAATGATAACAAAATAATGGCATATTTCTTTTATCACAGCTGAAAGAATTTTACGCAAAAGTTCTAATTAAAAAAATATGTGCAAATTTCATGACATGAAGAATTTTTTCGCATTTAAAACACTTCTAACTTAATAACTTAATAACTTTGATATGATAACAATTATCACCAATTTTATAATATTGCCCTTTTTCATCAGTTTGATTTATTTGGAAAATATAATAAAGGATTGAAAAGTCTTAAAAAATTGCGAAAACGACGAATGAATGCGAGAGGAAAAATGAAAAGGAAAAAACATAACAGCATGGAATAAAACCGAAGAGAGATTATTGCTCGACGAGATGAACGAGAGAATGTGGAACTTTCGAAGTGCATTGAAGGTCACATAGGCACATCAACGTTCGTTAATACTATGGACAGCAGTAATGGATATTGCAATAAATTAATTGCACTTGTAATGTGATGATATTTGAAACTTACAGTAGTTTCGATAGACACATCCTTACTGACCTCGTTAGCACGTTCCAGGTGTTGCATTCGGTTCACTCTTGTAAGCACCCTAAGCTTCGAAAAGTCTCATTACGAAATCAAGTGGTGCAGAAACTTTAATCATCAGAATTGTGTGATTTCATCGTCTAGTCGGAGGTTTAATTATTAGTTAATACTTAAGGCTAATAACGCAGCGATACTGTTACTTCAACTGCGAAGAAAGTTAGGATATGTTGCCTAAAATTAAAAAAATTTTAAATGACCTTATTGTATAATATGTGAGATCCTTATCCCGCGCAGAAATTGTCCTATTTTGCCTCATTTAAAAGGTGGCGCTGACCAGGTCCAGACCAGTTTTTCTATTTTTAATACAAATGATATTATTATGGGGCACAACTGGGACATTAAAATATAAATATCTGTCATTAATTATGATGCCTAGGTCGAATACGTGCTAAGAAAAATCGTGCAAGACAAGAACTTAATTCATTTTTTTCATTGTGTTGATAAAATAAAAAATTTATAGTACTTATTGTCTAATTTTCCGTTCCGTATCTCTTTTACTCTCATGGAGCTTCTGCCTGTACCGGTCGGACAGAAAGAGGTATAAATGCACCATAAAGTAAAATTAGATATTCTAAATTGTGACGTCAGCTGTCAAGATGTCTGCACGCTGAGGACCAAGCAATAATACCAACTGCATGCGTTTTTGAGAAATTAAAAATAGTATACAAATATGGTAGAAAAAAAACAACATTTTTTTCCAAGTTATTAAGCATATAAAGATTTAACCTATGCAATTGGTATTATTGGTCGGCCCTTGGCGTGCCGACAAGTAGGGTTTCCCTCACCTATCATGAAATACTTCATTTCATGTGGTTAATGGTGTATTTACACGCCTATTTTTTTTTCGATACCGTTAGGGTGTATTTACACGGCTATTGTTTGCATACAGAAAATGCATCTTTTTCTCATTCTACCACGCATTTATCCCACTCTAGATTTTCTCTGTTTTTCCGTTGGGTGGAAAATCTAGAGTGAGATAGATGCATGGAATCGTCAAATGGTAGAGTGAGAAGAAGATACATTTTCCGTTTGCAAACAATAGCCGTGTAAATACACCCTAACGGTATTGACAAAATATATATTCCTTCACGATTAAGCAAATAATTAAATTATTAAAGACAATAAGTTAATAAATCGCATTGTCTGGATTCGCTTGTGCTATGAAATAAATTCAGAGAGTGGATATTAATCAATGAAAATTGACTACATGGCATAATGGCTTCTTCTTTTCCACGAGCACATGGCAAGGCACCCGGTAATTAGTTACTTTTATGCTTATCAGTCTTTTATTTGTTTAATTAAAAGCTTATATTTGAGTAAAAACGGATTTTATCATTACTGTATTATTTATCGAAATATTTTTATGATGATTTTCCAAATTTATTCTTCTGATTAACAATATACAGAACCTTTTTACACAATATTTATAGGTTAGCATTGATTTGAAAAATTGTTACATTATAGATTTTATTACACAAATTATTTTAAGAAATATTTTTGCTTTTCGGTCTTTTATATTTTAAATCTGACAACAATTCTGCACACCAATTAAATCCTGCAGTTATTTATATTTAGTAGAATAATAAAAAAAGAAAAAAAAATCTAAAGCTGTCCAAGAATTTTTTTGAAAAACAATTTTCCAAATTCTTGTTGTAAAAATAATTTTTATTTTTCGAATAATCTTAAATATTGTTCGTGTCCTTTAACAAAACATATTAAATGCTCTAATACTATCAAAATAATCTCCGATTGAAGCAAAGAATCCGACTATAGATGCAATTTTCATAGTAACCAAGCCGGTCGAAATGCATTAATATCAGACAGTGGTGTTTGATAATGGTACTAGTGATTGTGTGCCAAATAGTTGGTTGTCTTTCAATCGAATAATAGGTGACATAGTTACAAAATTTGTGTCACCGCCTTATAATCCGGCTGCGTTCGCTTATCCTGTCATATTAGAAGGCCAGGCTAAGTTACTTTAGCAATTTATTTATTAATAATTTCGTGATAAAAGTAATTTTATGGCTTTAACATAAATCGTCCGTATCTAACATTTGTTGCAAAAACTATTCAAGAAGCTGAACGAAAAATACGATTGTTGAATTAAAAAAATCGTTGACGAAATTGGCTTTATACGGAAGATTACGTGCATACGCCTATTATGAGAAGGCGAAACAGATTGCAAATTAATATAGGCAAGATGAAGAGATCTTGTCTCAAGATGTAATGTCAAATGTGCCAAAAAAAGGTCTTCAAAAGAAGATTTTTGCAGCATCAAATAGTGAAAAATTCTTATATAATATGTATTTTTAGTAGCATTATAATACATAAAATAAATTTTATTTCCTAAAACTAGTTTTTTTATGTATGTATATGTATGTATGTATTTATTCTCTCCCTTTTACGGGTTTGGAAAAGTAGGGCATAGCTCAGAAAAAACTGGACCATGTATGGCCTTTGTCAGCTTACCAAACCAGGGCCACGCCAAAACTAGGGAAAACTGGTCAGGGCCTTACCAGGCCCACTTTTATAGTTTTACACGGGATATAGAATAACCCTTTTGGCCTCTCCCTAACACTTGCCTCTCACTTTCTCTCCTCTCTTTCAAACTCATCTTCCAGCTTGCCTATTGTCAAATTCCATCTAAGATCCAACTTATTATGTCAACCACATTATCACTATCTGCTTCATCTCCACTACATCTCTTGGTTAAAAGTTGCACTAAGTGTACAACACATCTCTTGGTTACACGATTTTTCTTAACCTATGTATCGCCTTTTTCCTTCACTTTCAATTCATTCTCTATTTCTTGCTAATTTCTGACGCCCACCTCTTTTACTCTCACCTTGATCTTTCAGCGTTACCCCTTGTTTCTTTGTTTTGATTTCTCTCAGACATGCTTGTGACATCCCAGTTTTTAACCTTCAGGGCTTCTCTTTAAAGTTCTATGCTTTCTTAATTTAGCCTATTATCATTTTTCATCTACCTAGTTCCTCCCTCAAAAGCAACTTCATCTCACACCCATTACCTATCTCAGAAATTTCTCTTGAATACTTTCCACTCTCTTATGTTACGTCCCTCTCCAGATCTCCACTCATTTGCTTAATACAAACCACATTAAGCCACGCCAATGTTCTTGTAAACCTCCTTTTTCTCATATGTACTTTTCACCTGCTCCATAGCTTTGCTTATAAATTCTATCTTTCTCCCGACCTGTAGCTCAACTGATTCTTTCGCTTGAAACAGAAACCTGAGTAACTAAATTCTTCTACCTTTTCCACCATTTACCTGTACATCTTTAATCCATACACTAACATTCCCCTATTCTTTCTCATATTCGCCATCTTCATATTTTTTACATTTACTGTTAAATCTTGCATTCTCACGTACTGCTCAAACGCTCTGATCATCAAACTCATCCCTCGCTCGCTATATGGAAATAAGACCACGTCGCGTCGTCCACTTATCCTAAGGAATATCGTACCTTGTTATTTCCTAGTAAGAGTACCCCTTTTTTTCTTTTTTTATAGATCCTACTTTAAATCTGCTATCAAGAGACTGAACGGTATTGGGCTCAGCGAGCATCTGTTAAAAATGTTTCATTTATCGACCATGGATGTTTTTCCTTTTTAGAGGCTCCTATAATAACCAAAAGCATAATTCACGTGAATTATAAATTTGAATAAACAATGTCTTGCAAAGGAAATAAATATATAGTAAGTATTATAAAACAAAATTAAAATTTTAGGAAACAATTAAAATTAGTATTATTTTCTTCTTTTTAGCAGTGAAGCTTTCAACACAAGGTATTTATAATATCTATAGTTGTTTGTATCACATTTCCGATTAAGATGTTCAATGAAATATGCAACTATATATAAATTTCTGCATACAAGGTAAAAAAAGGAGCTTTGACAGGAATATTATTCCTTATTAAAGCTAAAAATTTACATGGAAACGAATGAAGAAATTTAAAAAGATCCCTCGATCAGCGACCATAAATATCTGTGACCATTTTCTATATCCCAGGGATATCGTATAGCCAATAACAATAATAAGTATAGTTATAATAGAGACAGTAAGAAAAGGAGTCCGCAAAAAATTATTTGATTTAATAGATTTTGTATCGCGGTAATAATAATTTATAAATTATACGATTGTAGGCGGTAACTATATTGAAATATCAGGAAACGCGAGGAGAACAACAAACATGACCTCCAAATGCATTATACGTATTTCAGGGAAATGCATTTTCTCGATACCAGACGAATGATTGGCTACTGTGAGTTAATATATGTTTGTACCAACGTATTTTTTTCAAGGTAAAGATAATGAAATTATTCACTATCTGTCGTAAATAATAAACTTTCAAACTTAGCAACTTCGTCAAAGTTACTAATTTACGAGAAAAGATTATATAAAGTATCTAAATGTTTAACTCTAACTAAACGTTTCACCTAATCTAAGCGGATACTTTCTTTGAGCTTAATATATTCTGATTCATGTGTTCGCCTCAAAAAATTTTTTTCTTTGTAACTATTTTTGAATTAGAGCCTGAAAACCTTACAGAGAGAAAGAATTATAGGAAGATTGCAAACGTTATTTTATCTCCAAAGATAAATGTTTCTCTTCTCGAATATTATAAAATAAATAGAATTGAATGGTCCCAAGGCATGAAGACGTAAGTACCAGATGTCGAATTTTTTAGTAGATATAAAATACTGTATCTTTTTCTTACGTTTTATTAAATAAAAAACAAGAAATTATTTTCGCGATATTACTTCATTGAAATGCAAAAGAAGCGATTTGCGAGAGAACCCTTGGGAAGAAACAATGTGTTCCAAAAAATCTCGATTTATTTGTAATTCAATCAAAATTGTCTTGAAGATATTAATTAGCTTGACTTAATATGAAGAGAAGAGATCAACTGCATACATTTTTTATTTTAAAATAAAAACAAGAAATCACTTTTGAGTATTACATAGCCTTGGAGAAAGATCCAAGAAATATCCAAAGATTAATCACATTTTTCTAAAATTACCAGAAATGGATGTTAATTTACTTCTAAGTCAACCTAAAGCATAACTTTTAACTGAGTTATGTGTTATGTCCAAAAAATTATCTTAAGCTATTGAAACAGTTCCGAAATTTAAAACTTACTCCCTTATATCCAGAACACTTTAATCGATAAATCTGATATTTCCAGGACGCTACTAACAAAAATCATAATTCTTGTTTCTCTTAAATTCTTACAGAAAAAAAATAAATATCATAAAGTGAAGATATCGCTAGAAAGTAATTTAATAAGGAAATATATGATCGAAAGTGCGGCATATGGTGTCTATGTATTTGTGAACGCAATGCCCAACGGTAAATATTTAACTTAATTAAGGTGAATGGTTAAATAAAATAAAGAAATTTTTTTCGGTGTTTCTCGTACATTACCATAGTTGCGATAAAACTCATTAAACCTATAATATTGTACTGCAAATGTAATGAAACCTGTACTAATAGTACATTACGTGTCGAGGTTTTAGTCCCGTGACGCGTATACTATTTTTCACAAATGAACATCGAAAATGGCGGCTTTCGTAGGCTGCTAAGGGCTGCGAAAATGACGGTATGTGTGTAAGTGCGTACGAAACTACTTAAAAAAATCTTAGACTTTTGTTAGCTCATATTATAAACCCTAAAGTTTTTAAATTAGTTTTCTACCCGCTTATCTGCATAACGCCATTTTTGCAAAAATTCGCAGGCTATGAAAGCCGTCATTTTCGATGTACCTATTGTGAAAAATAGATTTGTTGACTTTTCCAAAGGATGCACGTGAGTCACAAATAGGTATTATAGGTCAACGTAATTATCATCTGCGCAAATGTCTTTTATATCTATAAGATGTGGAAGCCGGTAACGCGGCGTCAATTTAAGACAAGATTTCTATTTGGCTGCTTGACATCCGTATGAATATCATATTATTTGGATTTTCCATACAAGTATACTTAAGTTTTTTCCGACTTTCAAGAGAGATATTTTAGCTGCTTTCGATTGGGACGCTTTTGCAGATGAAGATAACATATCCACTAAAATCATCACATGTGTATCACTGGCATAATATTACTGACTAGGGAATATTGAGTTTTGAGAATATTAGATTTTTATAAGCCTTCTCTCTGAACACGAATCCAAAGATCTGCATACCTAAGCTGACTGAATAGTTTTGTGTTCAAATACAGCCCGTTAAGTATGCAGATTGGTATAAACGATGTGCGCTGGTAGCTCGTGTAATGAATTTCGAATAAAACTTGAAATTCATTGGTAAATGTACCAGAATCCAACCGATCTAGAATCCTCGAGTTGTGGAAATACACGCCCAAATGCTGACACTTGAGTATTTATGCATTGAGCTATATTTGCCTATTTATGCCCGACTGCATTGCAAAACAATAGTCACTGTTTAAATGGATTTAGACATTATATTTATGATCCTATACTATTCTAGTTCCATAAATATATTGATTCTGTAAGCACAAACGTTCAATTCGAATACCCTTTATTATCGAAATTCAATCATAGAATTACCGTCCATAAATGGGATAATATGATAACATCCGTTTCGCTTGGTCTTCAGTTCATATTATTTGGATTAGGAGTATATGAAAATATTCTTTCATTATTATTTACTAACACTTACAAAAATTCTTCTTTATGTACCCTTAATTTTATTTTTACGATAGCGCAATTTTGAGCACTTCAATTTCTTGGGATTTCACGAGATTAAGAGGTTTTGAAATTTTCAAAGGATTTTAAAGAGTCTAGTGTATTTTCGAAAATTTCAAAGAATTTGATTAGACGCATTTTGACGCATTTTGCAGGATTAACGAAACTTCCCAGGGAACAGTGGGCTGAATCGGAAATTTGGTATTCAAAATCACCTACAGCCTACAATTCTTCACCTATTTTTAATTTTTTTTAGAAATGATCAGCAATAGTTGCGCAAGAGCGTCCTTGAATTCGATTTTTTAATTTTTGTAATTTTATATTTTTATATTAAGAATCAAAGAGCGAAAAGGGGACATTTTTTAATTATTATTTTTTTATCTTTAAATAAGTTACTTAATTGATCCCATTCTATATAAAAATGAATGTCGATGTATCTAAGGATTATAAATAATTAGCAACAAATTAAATCCAATTGTTATAAACAAATTGTATTAACAAAATGTCAACATCATGGGAATTTTGCTTGCTAAGTACATTCGTAAGTTGAAATTACTTAAGTTTATCAACACGATCATACTTGATCATCGAAATTTGTTGTCTGGTTTAATTTGTTTATTTTATGAACAAATTACATAAACAAATGTATATTTTAGGCATTTATTGGCACAAATTAATCGTTCATCTTTCTTAGTACCTTTACATTATAATTATGAAAATATTTAGTGATTAAAATTTATCAGTTGATATTATTTGTTCAGTCAATACATAAATTTTATAAACAAATGCATAATTTAGTAATTTACATACAGAAAGTAATAGTTTTTCTAATCGTGTCAAAATTACATAGGTCGTAATGTTTAGTGACAAAAAATTGTTAATCAACACCTTTTTGGTTTAGTTTATTAACAAATTTTATAAACAAATGCATATTTTTACCATTTATAGATAGAAATTTATTGTGCTGCTTTCCCAGCGTCTTTGAATAACACAGGCTTGCATATAATGGGGTCATGTAAGTTTTTGAAAAGTGGAGGGACATTTTCGAAGTAATTTTTTACGTAGAATTCGACTTTGGGGTCAGAATTTGCCCATCACGTCAGGATTTTAAGATATTTGAGGTTATGTACCCAAAAATGGCGTTTTTGGCTACATTTGAGGTTGTGTACAGAGGACACAGCATTTTTTGGGATTTTTTCTTCAGTTATATCATATAGTAGTGCTCTTTCTCTTTAATTTGAGATTCGCAGAGTTTAATTATTATTTTTCTTTACCAAGTTACGCCAATTTGAAATTACGAGATATGTCCCATTATGTTTTGAGCATTTGCTTTAAATACCACATGCTAACATGGTTTTGTTGTTAGAAAGTGTAGGGTCATTTGCTAAGTGTTTTTTTACGTAGAATCCGAATCCGAAATCAGAATTGGCCCATCACGTCAGGATTTTAAGATATTTGAGCTTATGTACCCAAAAAATGGGGTTTTTGGCTACTTATGAGGTTATGTACAGAAGACACAGCATTTTTGGGGATTTTTTTTCAGTTTAATTTGAGATTCGAAGAGTTTAATTACCATTTTTCTTTACCAAGTTACGCCAATTTGAAATTACGAGATATGTCCCATTATGTTTTGAGCATTTGCTTTAAATACCACATGCTAACATGGTTTTGTTGTTAGAAAGTGTAGGGTCATTTCCTAAGTGTTTCTTTTTTGCGTAGAATCCAAATCCGAAATCAGAATTGGCCCATCACGTCAGGATTTTAAGATGTTTGAAGGTATGTATAAAAAAATGGAGTTTTTGGCTACTTTTGAGGTTATGCACAAAAGACACAAAATTTTTTTCGGATTTCAACAACCCCGAACACCCTCAAGTACAAATTTTCAAGAGAAAATACCCAGTATAAAATGTCTGCCTCAAACTTTTTAAAGCAAATGCTCAAAACGTAATGGGACATATCTCGTAATTTCAAACTAGCGTAACATGGCAAAGAAAAATAATAATTGAACTCATCACTCTCAAATTTAAGAGAAAGAGCAATATTATATGAGACAACTAAAGAAAAAATCCCATATTATTTGATGTCATCTGTAACTAACCGTGCCAATTCTGGCTCCGGATTCGGATTCTATGTAAAAAATTGCTTCGGAAATGACCGTCCACTTTCCAACAACATAACCATGTTGACCAGTGTAATTATAGCGGTGATTTTTAGTGCTGCAAATATTTTGATCGATATTATTTGTTTACTTTATAAACAAATGCACAGTTTAGCCATTTGTAGACAAAAAGTATTCTTTTTTACTACTGTCATCAGATGATATCAGTGTAAATGTTTTGTAGTGTTTGAGAAGAACTTATTTATTTATATCAGTCAAGCTCGCTGACATTTACGTATAAAATTACTCTACTTGGAACTTATATTTTCTATAAAATTATTTGATAAAATATACAAATATAATCGAAAGATAGCCGATTTATTTCCGAAAATAAATGACTTAACTATGCATTTGTGTATACCAGGTGTATACATATGAAACCGGTATTTTTTCAAGAAAAAAACACATTTATTTCAAGAGAATGATAACAAATATTTTATTGAAAGTATGCGCCCTC
>NC_046658.1:48400091-48412592 GCF_010883055.1 Belonocnema kinseyi | reverse complement strand
ATTTTGAGGAGCTTGACGAATCATTCTATAGAGATGGCATTACTAGACTAGAACACCGCTATGAGAAATGTGTCAGCCTTGGAGGAGATTATGTTGAGAAATTAAAAAAAAAATTCTTAAAAACGTTGTTTTTCTTGGTCAGGCCGGAAACTTATCAATCCACCCTCGTATTTCGACATTTTCAAGAGCGAAAAAAATCACGATGTCATATGAAACTTGAAATGTTTGGTATTGGATATTGTTGACAGATGACTATACGCCAATTAGCACAAATGGTAAGTTCCGACAGTGCCTACAAGTGTGCCTACTGGCCGCTAAATGGCAATACCGGTTTCATATGTATACACCTGGTATATATAATTTGCTTATAAAATAAACAAATAATAACAAAAAGATCACATTCTATCTATAAGTGGTAAAACTATGCATATGTTTATAAAGTTTGCTAATGAAATAAGCAAATGATATTGATTAACAATTTTTTGTCACTGAACATTCCCACTTTTGTAATTTGCAGTCGATTAGAAAGAAAAACTATTACTTTCTGTCTGTGAACAACCAACGTATGCCTTTGTTTATAAAATTGGTTTAAGAAATAAACAAATAGTATCGATCTACCATTCTTAATCACTCAATATTTTCATAATTATAATTTGAAGGTAATAAGAAATAAAAACAATTACATTCTTCTAATAAATGCCTAAGCTATGCATTTGTTTATATATTTTTGTTTTTAAAATAAACAAATTAATCCAGACAACAAATTTTGAGGATCAAATATGATCGTGTAGATGAAATTACGCAATTTCAACTTTCAAATATACTTTGCAAGCAAAATTTCTATGATGTTGACATTTTGTTAATATAATTTGTTTAAAACAATTCGATTCCATATCTGGCTAATTATTTATGTTCATTGGATACATTGACATTTATTTTCATCGAGAATGGGATCAGTTAAGTTATTCCTTTAAATATAAAAAATAATAATTGAAAAATGTCCCCTTTTCGCTCTTTGTTTCTCAATACAAAATATATAAAACGATACAAATTAAAAAATGTAATCCATAGGCTTTCTGGCGCAACTATTGTTGATTACTTATAAAAAAACATGAAAATGGATGAAGAATTGTAGCTGTAGGTGATTTTTAATGGTAAATTTCCAATTAAGCCTGCTGTGTGTCTGTTCAATTTCGGAAGTTTCTAGTATTATTTAATTATTGCATTACTGACTAAAATCAAGATAAGTACTTTATCAAGATTCTATTGAAGCGTGGCGACAAATACTTATCAGAAATGCATGATAAAGACTGACAGTGCAGTGAGAGACACTTTAAAGAAAAAAATTGGGCACTCATGGGCTGGCGTGAACAGGTTTACATCGTGAGTTTGTGAAGCTCTTCGCCTACGATGCTTGCTAAAGAGATTGATCAGTAACCTGGATCTGAGAAACTCAAGATATCTGTTTTATAGGGATTTTAATTAATGAAGTCCCTTTAGTAATTGTATATTTTAATTGTTCTAATTTATTTCATGCTTAAAGTGAAAGGAATAGCGCTTAATGGCACAACAATAATCATTTAATCTTATTCTTTTATTCAGCTTCGCTCAATACTTGCCTCTATATTTCTACCCTTAATTAAATTTCTTCCCTTTGCTTTTTCATATCTTCTATTCTATCGCATCCTTTCCACTGTATTTCTTAATTGACCTCTTTGCACTTGTTCTCCTAGCATATGCAGGCGTCTTCTTTTGCTAGCATTCTCATATCTGCTTCATTCCTTTTCATTCTTTTATGTATCCAGTACTGCAAAATATATATGCAATATATGCAATACATGCAAAAAATATATTTTGCACCGAACCTGTATAACTTTCCTAAACCCAGTCTGATTCAGTGGATCTGTACTATTTCCTTAACTTGTTTTTTTGACTTCTCTGATAAAGCCGTTAGATAAAAATTATGCAATGTTGACGTTACCGTCTCTCCGCTACAATCTTTACCCTCTACCCCTCTGCCTTTTTTCACTACTGGTAACACTACGTCTTCTTTTCATTACTCAGGCCATCCATCTCCTCTCCACATTGTATTGTACATTATCCATGCCCATTCCTTTAGTTTTTTCCATCTATATTTCCAGACTTAATTTAGGATCTTATCTAGATCGGATGTCTTCCTATCCTTCATTATTCCTAACATATTGCATTTTCTTCGCTTTTTGCTTTCTTTTTCATTTCTTTCCCTTTTCTTTTTTTTTGTATCATACATCTATATTTTTCTCTAGTACTTTTCCCTTTTCTCAATTTTGTCATTTTCTTCTCACTTTTCTATATTTCTTTGTATATTCCTCATCCCTTTCACATCCATCCCTTCATTTACGAAATTATCTTTTGCCTTTGACCTCCAATACTCGTCTTATTCCTCCTACTATTACTTCCCTCCCTTCGTCTATATTCCACTTTTCTATTTTAATATTCTGATTTACTGCCCCTTGTTGATATTAATCTTTCCTTCCACCGATGTCACTATTATAAGAAATGATTTTGAATCTATATAATCCCCTCACTCAAGTTTCTTTAAATTATCTCTTTCCTGGTCGTCCGCTGTCGCTATATTTTAGTTTAATTAATAATTCTTTTCTTCCTCTATCGCCTGTTCGCGCCTTAAAACATCCTTCTATTATGAGCATAATATCTTATTTATTTTTATCTATTGTTCTTTTATCTCCTCTGATTTCTCCTGCATTTTTTATTACAGTCAAACCCACTACCGTCCACCTCCCTACACTCAGCCTTATATTTTCTAGCATCAATTCTTCTTTTTCTTCTTTTATCTCTATTTGATCCTTTCATGTTGCACAATCCTTTCTTACTCCGATCTCCTTTTATCATATTACTGTCCTTTTTTCATTCTTTCTCTTTACATGTTGAAACCTGCTTTCTGTAACCTCTTCGTAATGTTCCCCCTACCCTTTCCTATACTTTATCGCTTAAACAAGATGATTAAAAAATCTTCGTTTTTAAGTGAATAAACATAATGTAAGTGATTAATAGCAATATATTTTTAAGAAACCAGATGACAGCAGGCCAATAACTTGTTTAAACACACTGTATAAGATACACTAGCCGACCAAAGGAACCGAATGGAGCCTCTACAAAGTACCCGTAAAGACTCCATTGGGTCCCACCGGCCAAAATGGTTTTGTTGCTTGAAAGTGGACGGTCATTTACGAAGTAATTTTTTACCTAGAATCCGAATCCGGGGTCAGAATTGGTCCATCATTTTTTGGGATTTTTTCTTTAGTTATATCATATAGTACTGCTCTTTTTCTTTCATTTGAGAGTCGCAGAGTTCAGTTACCATTTTTCTTTGCCAAGTTACGCTAATTTGAAATTACGAGAGATGTCCCATTATTTATTGAGCATTTTCTTATTGAGCATTTTTTTTTAAACTTAGCACGCAACGTACTACTTGAGCTATAATGGATGCGCTTGAAGTCACCTTCAGCAGAAGTTAATGACACTTCTTTAAATTTGTAACTCTGCAAAAAAAGTATTGCGATTACTCCGTGAGTTTCTAATAGAAAATTTAACGTGCTATCCGAATTTTAACAGTTTAAAAGTTGATCTTGAGGGTTCTTTCAGTTTTTAAAAAAGGAACCGAATGGGTTCTTTACGGGTACTTTGTAGAGGCTCCTTTTGATTCCTTCGGTCAGCCAGAGTATTCACATCGGCTAATTGTTAGGTTGCGTCTAGAAAGTCACAGCAGCTCACTAGCACGTCCTGTCGATGGCCTGGATTGACTACTGAAAAGCCTTTGATTCAATTTTTCATGTATTTATCATCTGACCGTTGAAAAGATTAAAGGGTCATTTATAGGTAGTGAGATACATCAAGCGAATGATGTCCTTTTGGAAAACGAGATTTACTATTTCGCCTGGGAATTATCATGTGAAGACGAATAAACTCACCTTCCAGAAAGACATTACGAGTCCTCCTGGATAGCGCTGCGGCGACAATTATCGTCGCAGGCATAAGTTTACTTATTTATTTTAAATGAAGGACTTTAAGATCTATAATTTCAGATCAAAGCAACTTCAGAGTGCATTGAATAACTTCGCGCGGCACACATGAGAGGTTGGCATGGACTTTAGATTGAAGAAGTTTGCCAAGCTTAATCTGAAACAAGGACAAATAAGTAATATTTTTGGAGATCCTAAGATTTTAAAGATAGGCGTTATTAGACATCTTAACACTGGATGGAACTATACATACCTAAACGTACCATAGAGCCGCATTCAAGATATATGCCAGGTGAAGGAGTCTCTCCGAAGCACATACAAGTGTCTTCTTCGAAAGATTTCGTCCGCTAATCGGTCGTCGTTAAATAATATATCTGCGACTAACATGATTGCCGTACGATTTCTACTCTAATCCTTCACGGTGCTTCAATGGCCGAATAAAGAGCTCACGGCCCTTGATATCGTCACGTTTAAGGGCATGCTCTTCTGCGACCACGTGACCAAACTATTCCCCGGTTACAAGCATTTAGTTTGGTGTTCACTGTGTCCACACGGATTGAGATATCATGTTTAAAATTTGACAGATTAAATAAAAAGCACTGAAGACCGTTTGTATAAATCAATATGTTTTTTAATTTTAAAGAAAGTTTATTTATAAATTGATGAAATAGGATATTATCATTCGAGTTATAGCACTTTGCAGATGTTTGGTTTGATGCATTTCAGATTTTTTGATTCGCGTATATTGAGCACTGACACAAATTTTGGACTAAATCGTCTAAACCTTAAACAAAATTAATATAAGCAATAAAAATTGCGCATTCCTTGCAAATTAAAAATTTAGTATCAGTACACACGTAATCTATCAAGGCCCAGCTTGAGAAATGTGCATCTTCAGTAAATAATAAAAATTTTCTAATGGTTATATATTCTTGTGGATTTTTTCTACTGGCATGAAACAATTCTAAGTTAATAACAAAACCAATAAAATTTCGCCCAGGGGCGAAAGATGAGGCCAGTCCGACGTTGACTCCTGCTCTTGGTTGACTGTCAACAATAGTTATTAGCTGATCGATTTAAGGTCGAGAATTATGAAAGTCTTGTACTTCTAATGTTTGAGAAAATCCGTTGTTAGTTTATCAAATTTAAATGTAAATATTTTTAAACTCTTAATACTGTGCTGAGGTTAAGGCGAAGTATAGCATCATTAAAGGGCAATACTAGAGTGCAAACTCGAAGCCTCCCTCTAAAACGTTTTTTTATGTTGCGTAAGAGCCAGAGAATGGGGCGCGGTCTATAAAAGAGCAACGCCACTCAGAATAGACGGTTGGGGGGTTGCGTAGAAGACGCAACGGATCTTGGGGACTAACCACCCTCAAGTATCTTCTAATACTTTGCTAACTTAGGCTAAAAACCTAAGTTTACAGAATATTAATGTGAGAAAAGAACTCTGAGGCGGAAGCTAGTATACCTACTCTCTAATTTTTTCATGTAGTCCGGTCAGTTTGGGCGTTTATATCTCAAAGAAAAAATAGTATAAAAAACTGTGTATTTTATGCCATTGTGTCTTTATTTTTTCGTGGATTTCATGCTTAATGGTTATTGTGCAAAAATGTGGCGAGGAACTGTCATCATTTATTTGCCGAAAAGCACCGAAATAATGCACGTTGAGAACATAGGTCAACTTTGAGAATATCCTGTTTCGTCAAATTTGCCAGAAAATTTCGATTTTTTTTATTTATTCTTCAAAGCCTTAACAACTTCTATCTTTTTCAAAAATTAAATATTTGTATAAGCGTGGCTATAAAGTTGTTTCCAAGAAAAAAAATTATCTTCAATACTATTACACCTACCGCAACGAGCCAAAGCTATTAATTTTTGCAAAGGGATAAGAATTAACACCATATGAAAACGTTCGATTAATAATGACAAAATGAGGATACTTGCTTGATTCAAGTGTAGCGGTACACTCAAAGAAGCGGGCGGGCTTTGAAGCACAGTAGCACGCAGCTTCTGGTTCTTCAGTTCAGGGATGTATAGCGGCCCTATATAGCGCCCTATCGGCGCTAATATGTATCACCTTGCATTGTTCTTAATAAATATATTTTTGTGGAGGGGATTTTTTTTCTTTTAAACTTAGTAAAGGATTAATCATTAACCTTTTTTAACTCGAACATTGTTCGCTATACATACGTACTAAGTAGTAATTTCAGATAAAATTACACTCTATGTCAACCTGAAACGTTGTAAAATGGTCTAAAACACCAAAAACGCAAACCTTACACGAAAGCTAGAAAAATTTGGTTATCAAAAAATTTTGAAAGTTCATGATCAAATTTCTAAGTTTCGTCGTTAAAAACTGTGAATGTTCATAAAAAATTACATTTTCTGTCATTGTAAAAAGTTGTAAAGTAGTCTATAATAGGAAAAAAACGAAATACTACACGAAGAAAAATTTCGGTCAAATTAATTTATTAACTTAAAAATGATTTTGTTAATATCCCTGTTAAAAGTTTGTATATTTTACACATACGTAATATCGTTTAATAATTAATATTTAATTAGAGAAAGAGAGTTTAGATTTTGGTCTTTTACCTTTTTCAAGCTGTCGGTTATGAGGATGGCTTTTTCATCGAATTTCAACTCACAGGTTTAGCGTAATGGTTAAGACTCCCGACTACTAGGCGAAAGATTTAGGTATAGGTGTTGGTGTTTGATACACTGTAGCGGTAGAAGTTCTATTTGTAATATAATGTTAAAAATATGTAACAACATTCATGTCATATCGTTAGAGTATAGTAGTAGTGGGTTTTAAAATTAGGCTTTATGTATAAATCAAATTACAATTTTTTAAATTATAAATGATATTCGGATGGCACACTGTTAAAAATAATATTAAATTTAATATACCCATGCGTATTAAAATTAATATATGAAGTATATGAAATCGCCATTAAGAACGCGTACATTAAATTTCATATACATTCATGTTAATCACTTACGAGAAAAATCATATAATTTCACTTTTCACAAATTCAAAATAAGTGTAGCTGTAATTTTCGATTTTAAATAATAAACCATGATACCCTCTTCCTGAAAATTAAAATTAAAATTGGATTACAAGTCGAAAAGTTCAATTAAGCAAATAAATAACAGACTTAACCTATGAGTAATTGTATTTCCCTTAAATTTGGACCATTTAGAGCTAAATTAGGAAGAAATTTACTCGAACATTGTACTTTCATTATAAATAACAACTAAGTCTACGAATTCTAGATTATTAATTTCATTGAGAATATTTGACAAGATGTAAAGAAATAAAAGCAGGTTGAGTTTTCGCTCACATTGCGATACATATATATTAAACATCATACAGATTTTTCTAACAGTTTATACAGTCCTATGATTATATACGATGAAAGTACTGGCTGCTAGTAGCCTGATAGTACTAGAGACCAACTAGACATAGGGGAAACCAGCCAGAGCCCCACTAGAGCCATTTATAAATTTCTGCACGGCATGTCTTGCCGTTTGGAAAATGACTCGATACCGAAAGTTTAATATTTTTTTAATATTATGAAACAATTTTTAATAAATGTTTATATATTTATAATAATTTTCTTCTGATAATTCATTATTTTAGTTGAAAATGCCTTTCTTTAATTTAACAACTATTCTCTTTAAAACATTTGCTTTTTGTGGCTAAAAATGAATTTTTTGAATTAAAAATAACTATTCCATATTTCGCTTCATATCATCTTAACTTGAGAATGTAGCAACTGTTATGTCAAAAAGTTTTGTGTTTTGTTTACATTTACATTTTTTATTTTCAATATTGATATTACAACAAGGCTCTCGAATTTTACCTTACATATCTGCCTTTTTCCAGAAGGGATCGCGCCTTGCAATTATTGAGTATTAAATATTCAGAAAACTTTGCAAGAAATGCATAGCCCTACAAATGATTATTGATTTTTATTTTTTAAAATATTGATTTTCTTTTTTTACGTATTTTGCGTATTGATATGTGTAATTTTAGTTTCATATTATTCGGATAGTTGATAACATGTGCACATAGAGTGCGCCCAGAGTAGATACGACACTGTTTTCAAAACCCCGCTGAGGGGCAAACAAGAGAGGCGGCACTATCGCTTACAGAAAGGAGCTATTGTATTTTAGTTAAAATACGGCAGCACTTAAAATATTTATTATTTCTATTAAACATAGTTTTTATGCAATCTATTTATATGGTGTTAAATCTTATCCTTTTGCAAACATTAATAGCTTTGGCTCGTTGCGGTAGGTGCAATAGTATTGAAGATAATTTTTTTTCTTGGAAACTACTTTATAGCCACGCTTATGAAAATATTTAATTTTTGAAAAAGATAGAAGTTGTTAAGGATTTGGAAAATAAATTTTTTAAAATCCAAATTTTCTAGGAAAATTTGACGACACAGGAGGTTCTCAAAGTTGACCTATGTTCTCGACGTGCGTTATTTCGGTGCTTTTCGGCAAATAAATAATGACAGCTCCTCACCACATTTTTGCACAATAACCATTAAGCATGCAATCGACGAAAAAATAAAGACACAATGGCATAGAATATACAGTTTTTGTATACTTTTTTTTTTCTTTGAGACATTAAAGCCCAAACTGACCGGACTACATGAAAAAATTAGAGAGTTGTGTACCCGGTTACAAGAATAATCTTTTTTAAAGTCCGATTTGCTTTTTGTACGCCACACTTGGCTATTTTTTCTAAGGGAACTTCTATTTTGCGCTTTGAGAGCTATTTCTTTGAGAATGACTCTTCCTCTGACTGCTTGCCTGTGAAATATTGTCCAAAGTTAAAACTTCACTAATCAACCGAAGAGCAAGGCATGGTATACCCATAAATCCTGGTCAAGTAATTTGGATTTTGAAATACAAAAGCTTGTTTCGAGAACCTCAAATCTTCATGAGCAGACGGAAGTATACCTCTATAAATCTGGTCAAGAAAATTTTTAAATCTCGACACGAGGGCAGGAGAATACTTCTAAATAGCCTGAGTCTAAGATACTTTCCCTCATAAATGAATAGAATTGTAGAGGCAGTACCTCCAAGACTGGAAATGACAGGTTTAAGTAAATAAAATTACGAGCATTACCTTGCCTTCTCTCTTCCTAATCCTCGCAATCAGGTAGGCGAGTGCCTGTAATCCGAGAGTGACTCGACTCAGATCTATAGTACAAACAGAGTGCGAACATAGTCCCAGAGAACAGGTGACCCCTGTTGCCCTGCGTGAGGACAACACACAAAAGCAAAGTGTAAAAATCTAATGGACTGCCACTGAGCATCTTTTGTTAGAAAATAAAACGATTATTGATCATTATTGCGGATTACTGAAAGCAGTAAATTTGGGAAAACGGTCGTCAGTGCAGACACCTGTATGCGAATAAAGTTCAGTGAACCTCAAAAGGTTAAATCCTAAAAATAGCGAGCGAATATATTTAATAGTTGAGTTTTTCTCTTTCAGTACGAAATATTATTGAGCTACGGCTTATGTCTACGAATTTGAATATCTTTAAAACTTTGAATACGGAAAAACCGATATTTTACGTATATGATTTTACTACAGCATCAACCAAAGAGTTATTTTAATAAATTTAGTCTAGCATAGGGAAAAATAACATGTAAAATTAGAGTAGGAATATTTTCTTAATAAAATATTATTATACAGAGCATAAAATCTTATTCATCCTCCATGCGCAACAACGAATCTTGATGAAATTAATTACAACAATTAAATTGGTTATACAAGTTAACTTTGGCTCAATCCCATAGGTTATAATATACAGGGTATCTAAAAAGTCCCGGGATATTTGGATATTTCCTCAGGTAAAATATTTTTTAAAAAAGTGAATGTCATTCCTGAAGTCAATTTCCACGAGAAATTCAATGGTGACCTTCGTTTTGACTTTAAAGTTGACCTTCATGGCTTTTTAAAGGTCAACTTTCTTTTTTTAATTCGAACCTTCTTTTTTACATCTGCAAACGATAGAGCGGAAAATTCTACGTTTAAGTACGTACCCAAGTCATAGTTCAATTCTAACGTTCAACGTCAGTTAGAGGTTATTTGAAATTAACAAAGTTTTCCAAGAGGTCAGTGTAATTCCTGAAATAAATTTCAACGAGGAATTCAATGGTGACCTTCATTTTTAACTTGAAGTTGACCTTCATGGCTTTTTAAAGGTCAACTTTTTTTTCAATGAAAATTCCCTTTTTTACATCTGCAATCAATAGAGCGGAAAATTCTACGTTCAGGCACGTACCCAAGTCATAGGTCAATTGTAACGTTCAAGGTCAGTTAGAAGTTATTTGAAATTAACAAAGTCTTCCAAGAGGTCAGTGTAATTCTTGAAGTAAATTTCAACGAGGAATTCTATTGTGACCTTGATTTATGAGCTCTGTATTGATCTTGGTGATGATCTTCAAGGTTTTTTCAAGTTTTTTCCAAGCAGTTTACGTTTACGTTTAGCATTACCCAGGAACAACGACGTGGACGTAGTAAATTATGTTCCCTTTGGGATGCTTGATTAGCGTGAGTCCCCTTGCCTCTCATGCTTCAGTGAAGATGTTTGAACTAAAAACCTTGAGCGTCTTGACAAAAAGCTATGCGATTGTAAAAATGAGTTACAGCATTACGAATCTCTCTATCAATCAAAGTAGCCTGTTGCCGAATCCGATTCTGCACTTCGTTTAAGCTTTGCGGTTGCGTTGAATGTACTTTGCTCTTTGAATAACCCCAAAGAAAATAGTCGAGAGGCGTCAGATCAGGAGATCTAGTAGGCCACTCGATTTCACCCCTTCTTCCAATACACTTTTGAGGAAACTGAGTATCCAAATATGCTCGAGCCTTCCTACTGTAATGAGCCGCTGCTCCGTCCTGCTGGAACCAAACATTCTGAAAATTATCGTCTTTAATCTGCCTTATTCTTGGTATAATTTGATTTCTGAGAAGCTCTTCATATGCACGGTCATTGAGATTACCATGAATGAAGAAAGGGCCTATTAATGTATCATTCAAGAAACCGGCCCAAACATTAATCATTTGTAGATATTGTATGTGACTCTCCAACATCCAATCAGGAATTGTGTCGGACGAATATCTACAATTTTGCCTGTTAACTTGACCTTTTAAAATGAAAGTAGATTCATCTGCATATACAGTATTGTGCAACAAATTATGATCTCTATCAATTCTGTCCATCATAATTTCACAAAATTCAATCCAACGATCAGGTTCGTCTTCATTGAGCTCTTGTACCAGATGAACTTTGTAAAGATGGAAATTAATGCTTTTTAAAATATTTCGCATTGTCTCAGGAGCAATTTCACGCTCATCACTAGTTCGACGTAAACTAAGGCGTGGGTTTTCAAAAAATGGGCTATGTGCATCTGCATCTCCTTAGATCCTGCAGATTTGGATCGACCAGTTCTCTGAAGGTCCTTGATAGATTCATAGTTCATGAAGCGCCTTTCAGTTCTTTCAATTGTTGATTTTGAGACAGGATTTAACCCTTCTCCATTTCGAAAAGTGCGATTAAAAAGCAAACGAACTTGATCATGGGATCGAACTCGATCTCCCCAACCACGCATCATTAATACAGATAACCTCTCTCGTTCCGAAAGTATAGCTTGCGCTATAATAATCTTTTAGCGAAAGATAGTAAACATGTACTCGGAATACGTAAATTTAGTTCCGATTCGTAATATTCGTATGGGAAAACGGTATTGGACTTATGTTATCGCCTTAAGTATTGACTTAGGTATCGAAAAACGGTATAGGACTGTATACCTCTTCGGGGAGGAACAGAACTCTCACCAGAACACCTGGAACTTTTAATGAAAAATTTCCTTATGATTTTACAATATTCAAAACGCTGCAACCAAGATCAATACAGAGCTCATGAATGAATTTCTCGTTGAAATTTACTTCAGGAATTACACTGACTTCTTGGAAGACGTTGATAATTTCAAATAACCTTTAACTGACCTTGACGTTTACTATTGCACTCTGACGTGGGTACGTACTTGAATGCAGACTTCTCCGCTCTATCGATGGCAGTTGTAAAAAAGGGGGTTTCCATTTAAAAAAACAAAGTAGACCTTCAAAAAGCCATGAAGGTCAACTTCAAGGTTAAAATGAAAGTCACCATTGAATTCCTCATTAAAATTTACTTCAGAAATGAGCTTCACTTTCTTGAAACATATTTTACCTGAACAAATATCCAACCGTCCCGGGACTTTTTAGACACCCTGTATATCATAACCTATGGGATTTAGCTACAGTTAACTTGGATAACAAATTAAATTGTTGTAAATAATTTTATTAAGATTTGTGGTTGCGCATGGAGGATGAATGAGATTTTATGCTCTGTATAATAATATTTAATTGAGAAAATATTCCCATAGGTACATGTCATATTCCGCATTGCTG
>NC_046658.1:48386047-48399991 GCF_010883055.1 Belonocnema kinseyi | reverse complement strand
TTTATCTAAAAATTTAATTTTTCAATTTTTGGTTCAAGAATAATTTTTTTGTGGAAAAAAAAACTATTTTCTTCAAAATTTGTTTTTTTCGTGTTTGAACATTTTTTTTGTAACATTTTAACAATTATAATTTTTGTTGTGAATTGATATTTTTGGATGAAAATTCATATACTTTGTTGAAAACGAGTCTTTTTTTGATAGAAAATTATTCTTTTGGGTGGAAAATAGAACTATCTATTTGGTTAACAATTCATATTTTGGTTGAAGACTCATAATTTTAATTGAAAATTCATTGCTGGAAGGTTTCAAATTTATTTCTTGGATTTAAAAAATTTAGAGAAAAGTGTTAAAAATGTATTTAGAAACAAATTTTTTTTGCATTAATATTACTAATATTCTAGGTGTATGGTTGGTTTTATACATAGAAAACTTTAGAAATTGGGATATTGTAGCAATCCCGAATAAAGCGTTGTTTAATGATATACTTGTTGGGTAAAAATGTTGTCAAGTAAAATGAGACATTGAATACGGAAAAATGATATCATATTCTTTTTAGTAATTTATTTGCCTTTTATTTATATTTATTTTTTTTCTGTAGTTGCTTACTTAATAGGAAAATATAGTTAGCTATGCATTTTGTTATTTGTCTGAAAATTCAATAACTTTGTTAAAAAGCTATTCTTTTTGGTCGAAAATTTAACTATCGTCAGTAGGCAAAAATATTAAGGATGTCTAGAGACGTCTTTGGGACATCCCTAAGACCTCTTTTCTTACATGTCTTTTGTACATCCCAGGGATGCATTTAAAGCGTCTAATGCCAGTAGGAAAAATTTCCCGAGAACGTGTATGCCTTTAAGATGTCTTTAGGTCATCTTTAGGACATTGGACGTCTTAGAGACGTGGATTGGGCTGACATAAGACATCCTAAAAACGTCCCAAGCACGTTCTCGGGATTTTCATAGTTTTGTGCCCACTGGGTTGTTCGAAAATTAGTCTTTACGGTCTTTACGGTCTAAAAATTGATCTCTTAGTAGAAATTGAATCTTTCGTACATAAAAATGCAACTGATTGGTTAAAAATGCAACAATATTGTTAAAAAGTCGTCCTTTTTGGTTCAAACTTCGACTGTTTTGTTTAAAATTCATCTTTTAGGTAGAAAATTTCAGTAGTTCGTAAAAAACTTACTACTAATTTCTCCTTTATAAGAAAAGGGCTACGTCGTTTTTGTAACCGACCAATTACTGGTAATAAACCGTAGGCTATCAGCCAAACTTTTTAGTCAACAGAATTGAGTACGTCAGACAATAGATGTAGGTAATGCGATCTTGGGATTGAGCCAAACGGATGTTTGTCGATCTCCTGTGGTTAAGGATATTCTAATCAACCATACATTTTTGCATGCTAATGAGTTGATACAGTATTGCATAATAATAAAAATAAGATTATAGCACTACTGTCAGTTTATTGACACAGCAGCAGTTTTTACTAAAAGGTACCCAAAATTTGTACGCGCGGCACAAGTGATCCGTTCAAATTTTAGATAATCTTAAAATAAAAAAAGTTTGTTTACATTGGGGGGGGGGTTGAACCCCCAAAACCCCCTCGCATTCACCCCTGCCTTTTGTAAAGTGCTGCACTGTAACGGGCTGTATATCACATGACAAGGCCATTTTAGTCAATCATAATATTTTCATAATTTTAATTGAAAAAGTATTAGATAATAAGTAAACTGTGACTAAATTAACAACATGTCACGTGATATGAATATTCTTATCTGCAATATTGCTTACGTGCATATTGTTTCTCAAAGTATTTAAAATTACAACAAAAAAAATATATGTGTGACTTCTGTACAAGAATTGCACAATTTTTCTTTTCTGTTCGATTGTAATTAACAAATTTTGAGATAAGATCTAATTTTATTAATCAAAACAAAAATGGTAGTTTGCCATTTTTGTAAAATATTATAATCCTTCTCTTTACCTGATTTATTTCCAGGGGCCCGAAGCAAAGTTGCGCCTCAGGGCCTCAAGTTGACTTCATCCTGCAATAAAATATCACAAGCTGAAAAACTTGTTTTCTTTACCGACTGCCGGTCCTCGTAGTAAATGGCTGAACATGATAAGATTGCATCAGCAGAGCATCGATCGATCACGCTCCAAATTATAGTATTATATTATTATTTTAGAAAAATTTTTTCTTCTCTCAACTCTGTGCATGACCACAAACTATCGTTTTATATTTATTTACCATTTCCCAAATTGTTTCCTATTTCTTTTAAGCTTATTTTTTCCATGTGGCCAAAAAAATTATGACTGGAGCCTGGCTTTGTTGCGTAATTCTCGCAGAGCATGCCCTTAAGCTACTCGTAGTTCATATGCACAAGAGTTTCCATATCAATTCGTGAGTCCTGCGATTAAACATCCCTCGTCATCCTGGCGGGTCCGGATTTCTGAATCACCAATGCCTTCGTAGCTGAAGTTTTATGGGTACCGCTTACCTCGTTGCAAATGGAAGAGATTTACTCTTAAAAATATTCAGGAAACACGAGATGATTGGAAAAAAGCATTCCTTTGTAAAACCGCAAGGCAGGCGGCTTAGACCCTTGTTCTGAATTTTATTCTCAGAAGTGAGAAAAGTTCTAAAAGACCAATCAGAAAAAGCGTTGATTGAAAAATTCCAGCAATAGCTACTTGACCAGAAAATGCACAAAAAAGTTCACAGAAATATGGAAATTCAGTCAGAGTCGTAGGAGCAGACTTTTGCGTTCCTCAGATCATCAGGACTTAATTGAGGCGTAGAGTATAATGTGGGAGCATAACGTAACCACATTTTATGTCAAAAATTTCCCAGTGATACCTTTAGCGCTTGTAATGCGCACGTTGAGTATCTAGAAAAATTTCCGAAAGCTAGAAGTGACGAATTTTCTAGAACTGCAATTTGCGGTCAGCAGTGTCCATTTCACACTCCGCAGTCTTTTTTCTCTAGGATTTCCAAAAACAGACCACATCCTTAATCGAATTCACGGGTTCCTCCGACCACAAAATCACTTCCAAGGAAAAGGAGAAGAGATATCAAGACCTTAAATAAGAACTTCAGTCAATGCACCGAAATTATTCGTGTAAAGTCATTATTTTTGTAATAAGCGGTTTTGAAGTGCAAAAGGATCACTGCTTCGTAATCACAAAGCCATACCCGTGTACCAAACTGACGTCGAGGCACTTTCGAGATGGATGCAGAAAGCTGTCATCCGTAGTTCGCTCCGTGTCCTCAATAGCCGCGAGGGTTGCGCTCGCCTGTTGTTGTGAATTCACCTCAGCCTGTTGTAATGTTCTAGTTTTCGCGTTACAAATAAACTCTTTAAATGAGAAAAAATATTATGTTGAATAAGAGTTTATTCAGCTTCCCAGTCGATCGTGACTGACGTTAGGAAACGCCGTAATAACTGGCCCTCTGGTCCAGGGTGGGTAATTTATCCACAAAAATGAAGTGTTAAGAATGTATAGAGTACGCCAGGTAAATACGAAGATCGACGAAATGGTTAAAATCATTAGTCTGGATGACACACCAGAGTTCAATCCAAGTCGTTTATAAATTACCCCCGGCGATATTTTGGGAGGAGGGGAGCCGTTGCCAGCGGGCAGAAAAGATCGCGGAACACTAAATGTGTTGCGGCATAGTCGAGTTGTTAGAGGCCGAAGAAGCACAACTCAAAGAATTTTTAGTAAGTGCTATACCCTCAGAAGCACCAAGAATCGGAAGAACCATTCTCGTCGAATATAAAATTGATGTCTATGGAATCTGCCGGTTCCATAATTCGGTGGCTCCATAATTTGCACAACTCGACGGGAAGGCTCGGTCGTTGGTCATTCGAGCTACTTCAATATCGATTTAGTATAGTCCATCGTAAAGATTGGCTGCACCACGTATCCAATGCGCCCTCTCGCTTGTACGAAAACAATGCGAATAATGCGGCTTGTGCGGCAGAAGAAGTGGAGGACGTAGTGGAGGCGTAGCTTAGGTCCGGACTTGTAGACACTACCTTCAAAAAATGATGGTAGATATTTCTGAAGAACAGTTGACCCTAATTTTTTTTATGTAACATAGATATTTTTGGCCTCGAATGAATAAAATCGGCCCTGTGATAGTTAAAATGTGTACTAGTGGCAAAGAAATACTATCATCCTAATTAAAACTTTACCTATATTATATGTTGTTTTTTCACAGTTTTCCGCTTAAATACTCATAAGAAAAGCACTACGGTGACTTTATGAATATTTACTAAATACTTTTCTAAAAATCTTTGGAATTTAACGACAATTCGCCTTCTAGTAAAGTGTCGGAAAAAGCCTATCACTTATCAGGAAGTAATATCACCTCATGCAAAAAAAGATACAGATTGGAAATTCTGAAGGCAGTAGGCTCAGTGAAAATTCTGGTTATCTACTGGAAGACATCTGTCCTTTACTAATAGGCATATTAAGGCGCTTCCTTAGGCTTGAAAATTAGCCCATGTATTACTCTGACAAGTTTTATTCGAATTAATTGAAAATTGATGCATTTTTGCGCCTGGGAAGTAGCCAACCGCCACTATGAGTGTACCTATTCCTATTGTTAGAGATTACAGTCGGTTGAATGAAATTCGAAATTAGCAAATATTAAGGTATTTAATTTTAATACTGTGCATTCGGTTCATCACATAACGATAAGACGATTAAAAATTCATTTACTCATTCATTTATTCATTCATTTATTTCATTATTTTAATTTCATGGTGGCAAGTTTAAATTGAAAACTCTGCAATCATAGAGAATCATAATTTTCCTATCTTTTTTCTTGAATCTTTATTTGTTTCAAATACAACTGCTTGCGCCACAATAAATGTGTTGTTTTGGTCAGAATTGATGAACTATTTTGCTTCAAGATCCACATCATTTGGTTCAATTTCATTGCTTTATATTCGAAAAATTAAAATATTATTAACAGAAAGCGGGTGAGCCTTCTTTTTCGAGTTGGGGACCTAGCCATAGAATTATAAAATTAAATGACACAATGTGTACTGTTTATGCTATGTTAAAATTTAATAAAATTTATAAATATATTTATAATCGATTTACAAGATGAAGTTTTTGCGAAATAAATCCGTAGCAATAAATTTTATTTTCAACACCCCCCCCCCCCCCCCCCCCCCCCCCCCCCCCACAGCGACCCAAATATGAGCCAAAAATATAAAAAAATACATTTTTACGTTCATTATTGTTCATTTTTAGCAAATATCCGTCGTCTTTTTCATACAAATAATTACTAGTGGAGAATTTGAATATTTCCCATTACTTTTTAAATAATTTCCAATTGTTTACAGAAATGTAAATTATTTAAACAATAATTTAATCACAAAAAATGGGACAAACAATCGTATTTTCTAATTTAAATTGAATGGTTTTTCATTCTTTGGAGTAGCACATTTTTTTATAAACATTATATCCTCATTTAAGCAATTATTTATTGTTTTTTTTAAATTTCTTAACATTTAGCTAGAAATGTTCACTTTTTCTAAATTGGTATCTTATACTATGTTTTGTTGAATAATTACATAATTTTGATACATTTATTTTAATGTTTAATAAATTTCTATTCATTTAAAGAATCATAATTTGCTGAATCAGTTTGTTTACAATAACTAAATAGTGTATTACATAACAACAAACTGAAAACAACAACATCTACAAAAAGTTGCTTAGAATATCAATGTAGAAGAAGTGTACATCTCTGCCTCACTTTAAAAAATTTTGGAAAATAAACAATAAATAATCGTTTAAATAATTACATAATGTTTTTAGAACAATTTTCTACTCCAAACAATGACAAACAATTACATTTCAATCATAAAATACGATTATTTTCTACATTTTTTGGGATTAAATAATTGTTCAAATAATTTGCATTTGCTTAAATCATTGGAAATTGTTTTAAAACTCATGGAAAATTGCATACTATTCCCATTAAACAGTTTCCAATTCTGGGCCCAGCATCTTTTTCTTTCAATATTTCTTGTCGTACAATCGGAGAAGAGAGAAAAAAAGTGTATCCAGAAATTGAAACAATTAACCGATTTTCTTCTTCCTTTTTTTAATCGTCTTATCATTATGTAATGAACCGAATGCACAGTATTAAAATGAAATTCCTTAACATTTGCTAATTTCTAATTTCTTTCAACCGACTGTAATCTCTAAGAATAGTTAAGTTGAGTGAGGCATGGCAGACACTAAATCTAAATTCTCGGCTCGATCCTGGGTTTACGATGTTTTGAGTATCGTCGAGAAAATGACACTCTAGACTACCTACCTACTGTTCCATAGTCAGCCAGAGGGCCCACGAACTACTATTTGCCATGATTACACTCATGTTCGCGGTTTCCTACCTCCCAGGCGCAAAAAGGCATCAATTTTCAATTAATTGCAATAAAACAAGAACCAGGCCATTTTTCGAAAAAAGCGCTCTGAGAGGTTCTGCATTTAGGCATTTATAGTCTGTGGTTGAAATATGAAATCCTACAATTCAGAATTGTAAACGAAAAACTTGTTAGAGCAATACATGGGCTACGTTTCAAGTCTGAGGAAGCGCCTTAAATGTAACAGTAATAAATATTTGCTATCAAGGGTAATATTCACGTAGGTTTTCTCGCTGAATAAGTCGTAGCAAGCGGAGCCTCTCGAATAATATTTTAAGAAAGTAAATCCTTAGAAGGTGCACTCGTGGCTGAAAACTCGTTAAAAAAGCATCTCTGCAACTGACAGTTAATCAATCAAAAGCTTTTAAATAAATAAACTTTCATATAATTCTGAGTGAAATGTAATAACCAATAATTTAAGCTGCTGTATCAGCAAACCTCGCTTACCCGTTTTAAAATTTATAATTTCCCTACTGATTTTAAGAGAATTAAATTAACGATCCTTTTAAAAGCAGTCTCTTGAAAGCACCTGGAACAAAAAATGAGCTCAAGGTAAAAAAAGAAACGAAAGAAAAGAGAAAAGTGGAACGAAAAAGAAAATCGTCGGCCAGAGACACGAACCCTATTTCCCTAATATGCGGAAAAAGAAAGTACCCTCTTGGGTAGCCGATCAGCGGAAAAGTCCTAGGGAAGAAGAGAAGTGAGGAAAGCCTCCAGTCTTGTACCCTTGCCAGATTTGCGATGCTAACCGGGGACTGAAATTAAAAAAGAATGAATTTCCTACTAACTGTTTGGAGTGGCTTTATCCCAAGGTACATTTAGACATTATTACAACAACTCCTTTTTCATTTACACCAATCCCTTCACCCACACTTGTGTATTTTCCACTTCTGGATGTACGTTAAAAATGTGGTTCTTTCGCACGTGGAAACTATAAAAGTTTCTTCAGTGAGAGAAATCCTCTGGAATTGGTTTGTCGCATTTACATTCCCACTAGAGTTGTGACAAAATATGTTGGAAAAGTCCTATTGATAAATATATGAAGAATAATGTGGGCACATAAGACAGGCGAATCATTAACAGTTAAAATGACAATTTTTTTAAATATTAAAAAAAAATCATTAACCAAAATATCTCGTTAACAATAGACTATTTTTTAAATAATGCATTTCAGCATTCATTAACTTTTTTTAGATACATTATTAAACCTCTTATGCACATTTTTTTTTTCGGCATAATTTAAACACTTGAATGAAAGTCCATTCAAATACAGAAAATTTAAAATAATTATGACTTTAATTTCACAAACAATTTAATACAGTTAATGTAGGTATCGATTTAGTAGGCGCTAAATTAAAAAAAATATATCAAAACAACGATCATAAATTAACGAATTTCATTGGACTACGAAAAAGAATAGCGCATCACGTGTGCTTTTTACACTGTTATGATTTTGATTAACTAATTACAAAATTTAAGTGTATGTTGCAAATCAAAGTACTGTGAAATATAATTTACAATCATTAATTAAAATATCCCATACTATAGCTATACCAGATTTCGTATAATTTATATTTTCCATATCGTAATAAGATATTTTTTTCAAATCAGGCAATTTTAAGCATATTTTTGAATTTCAAATCTAAGGCTTCAAAATTACATAATTTTTAATTTTAATTCCTGAAGCATGCATGATTTTTAATTATAAATCTTCAAAATTGATAAAATTTCTATTTTAGAAATATATACATAAAATTTTAAAAATTTTAATCGTTCTGAAGATCAAAAGTCAAGTTTTCAATTCCAAATCTGTTAAAACTAAAGATATTTCTAATATGAGTAATCAATATTACAAAATTTTCAATTGTAAAAAAGAGCACTTGCAATCTTGTGAACTGTATGTAAATTCTTAAAATGGAAATCAATTTGCAATAGAGGAGATGGCTCGAATGTGGCATAGGGCTCGAATATGGCACACCTGGATTTCTGACAAACTAAAACGTGTACTTCATTGGTAATAGTGGGAATAGAATGCTTTTTAGTGTACACGGAGAAAATAGGATGTTCAAATGTAGATATTTAAAGAAAAGGATTGTACCGCCTAACTTGCAGATATTAATGCCAAACGTCTACTATCTTTTTGAGATGTTAGGCGTAAAAATATTGTTATGTTAACCTGAAACACATTCAGATGTTAAAATCGTCTGAGCGCATGCACATCGCGCATTGAAATTTCAGATCTATATTTGTAGGTTGTATATTTTCGATATTATAATTATGTATTATTACAATTTTGGAACATTTCCAAAGAATCAAAATTAGCTATCGCTAATTAAAATTGGATAACGACTTTTTTATACACGAGAATAGTATGATCTTAAATTTCAGTTAATATTGTTTCTAACACAGTTGACAAAATGTTTATAAATATAAGATAAAATTCAAATTTAATTAATCTAAAATAAATAAAATTGTGAATGCACATTACATGTCATTCGTTCTCCGCTTACTTACCCGGTTTTATTTTCTATTTTGAATGAAAAATATTAAACATAACCCCTACTTGGCTGAATGTATCATCTGATCGACATTTCATACTCTTTATCTATTTTTCGTTTATCTACGAACATTAAAGTTTAGTTTTAAATTCACAAATAATTTATCAAATCATTCTTTAAATGGCAAGAAATAGGTATCCCTCTAAAATATTTACAGCCGTTATTTGACATAACCTTCAGTTAACAGTCAGTTTTCTTTGTGTAGTAGCAAAAAGTGTAAGTTTCATTGATACATGTTCATTATTGGAAGCGTGAGATAAAAAATCATAAATACTGTAATCCTCGAGTTCACTTCAGATGAGCCTTGAATGTCTATTTATTATTTTGTGAATGTGTATATAACACCGTATCTGAGCATTATCGGCCCTATGGATCTGTGACTATTGTCAATCCGCGTTTTTTGAAAAATCTCTATTTAAAAAAGGACCGCTGGTGATATGAAAAAAGCAGCCGTAGCATTCAAAATGTTATTCAATAGCCTTTCGAATGATATATAATTTATTCAATTTCAGTTTATAGAGTCCCGACAACCCATCGAAAAGTAGTTGGGGTGCCATATTCGAGTCATATTCTCTATTAATTTCTACAATATTGAAGATTTACATTCGAAAATTCTTTTATTTGAACGATTAACAGTCTGAAAGTCTTACATTCTAATTATTTCAACGATTCTGAAGAACAAAAGTTTTAAGTTAGATTTCAGTTGCGATATAAGTGTTAAAGATTTAATACTTAAGGTGTACAAGATAAATTATAAATAAAAAAAAAATACAAGCTAAAAAAGGTAAAAAGGTACCTTATTATAAAATTATACAATTTTAAATGTTCCATTTTAAATTTTTGAATTTTGACGATTTAAATTAGGAATTTATTTAATTTTACGGAGTTGAAATGGTAAATTCTTGAGTTTCTAGCAGTTAAAATTACAGCTTTGACTAATTTTTGAAAAATTCGTATTATTTTAACATATGAATCATTTGTTTTTGAAAATAAAAAAGGAACTTTGTAGGAACTTAAAGATGCTTGAATCAGTGATCTGAGATCTAAGAAGTTACTATGTTCACGAGAAAACGGCAGCTGTCCTTTATTGCTGAGCTTCCACAACACTGTATTCAACTTTATATCATCTTAAAGCCAGACAAAAATAATTGTTATGCGGTCTACCCGTGTGGAAAATTTCATGGCGCTGTACTCTTTCTGCTTAGTTCGCCTTCCGTCGACTCAGGCACGCCACAGACTGTCCAGTGTCTATAGGCTGTGATGGAACAGTCGGATCGAATCGCTTGCAGACAAATAGTATATTTTGATAAAAAATGATAATCAAATAAATAATATAATTATTTTCTATAACATAAAAGTCTAATATATAAATTTGGCAGTTAATACAAAATTTAAAAAAAAGTTTTTGTACACAAATAAATGAAAAAATATATGGTTGTGACAGTCGATGTTTCAGTATTTCGTAACTTTTTCCTGACCTATTCCTAGTCCTATCATGGCTCAATCCTGGCCAAGGCCTGAATTGGGTCTGGTCAGACAAGGGGTAGGGAGTCGTCGCGGCTGATGTCGTTCTTTCAGGTCCTTCAGATTCTTTCGCAAGGGCCTCCAGAATCTACATTCCATTTATCCATATGGAGACCGTTAATTAACATATTATGATTATTTTTTTATTTTATTCCAATCCATTTAAAATTTCGTACTACATCTTTTCAGCATATTGAATTAATTGAAATAAAAAAAATGGTTTCAGCTACCTCTTGTTCTTTCCAGACACGCCTGTTTAGACTCTACAGTGATATACAAGTATATAAGCGTACGCTTTTGCCCGGATGCTAAGACTCTATGTAAAAAATATGCCCGCTGCGTAGGCACATTCTTATACGCGACCGGCCTTTGCACTTCTCTAACATTTGCGGGCTGGTCTTTTAACATTAATTTTCTTTAGCTGAAATTCTTTCGGCTTTAACAAACACATTACTATCAGATGGATCGGGCTTCTAACTCGATTTTGTCCAAAACATGAACATTTCTAGGTTATGATTGGCACTTATTCATCAAATGTATATTACATTTACGTATACCTTGTCATCTTGTGTCCTTTTTCCGTGCATTTAATTTGTTTATTTTCAATTTTTTACGTTTTTAACTAAGCATGCGCCACCTAGCGTAAGGTAGTATTAAACAAATTTGTAGATATGATTAGGCGAAAATTTTCGTTCAATAAAATGTTATTCTAGCTCGTGTGAAATCTGCAGATCCTTTTTAGGTAAACAACTAATGTCTACTTTTTTTTGTGGTTATTTCTTACGATTAAAAGAAAAACCACGCGTCGTATGAAAAAATTATGAATAACAAAATTTGGATGAGGTTTCACTCTTCCTTGGAAGAGTAACTTTTTTCTATTCATTTTTCCTCTCTTGTGTCGTTTGTCCAAAAATTTAATGATTATATTTTTTATGAATTTTACAAATAGAACATATACTACGTGTCTTATGAAAAATTGAATAATAACAAATTTTTTAGACCTTTCTTGGGTGCACAATTTTTGTTAACCCATCAATTTGATTCTATTTTGCATAATTTGACCGCAAAACAGAATTCGTGGTTTTTCATTATTCTTTTGGAGCCAAAATTAGAATTTTCTACTTTTCAAAAAATCAAAAAACTACCATTATAATCTTGTAAGGCTATTAAAAATGGCAGTCTTAAGTTTCTCTTCTCTTTACTTTTTTATATCATGCGTAGTTTGGCTTAAGATTTTCATTTACGTTTATTTTGTTTATTATTTTAAAAATGTTATATATATTTGAGAAAAGATGCTCTAAAATTTTTTTAAATGCTCTAACTTCTTAAATCTTCATCCAAAGTACACAATCCAATCCCATTATTGTTTCAAGAGTTATCCGGTATACAGACAACAACAACGACGATGACAACGACAGAGACATATAGACACATACAATCGTAAGACTGCTGTTTTTTTCAGCCGTTAAGGTATCAACTATTTGTACAGAAGTATTATCGACTAATGCATATAAATGATTTTCAGTAGTATAAGCAATTGAGTCATTCGAAATGCATTGCAAGCAGTATAAGAAACCTTAAGCCTGACAAAAGGCTCTCAAGTAGTGTATGTCAATTAAAGTCAGACGCACTAAATCTAAACCTTTATATATTTTCGTTTGTGTCACAAATTGGTGCCAAGTGGCAACACAAACTGAGGTCAGGCAAATACTGAAATTATTATCATGATAAATTTTTCCTAATGCTTAATTTCTTTTAACAGAGAAACTATCTTCACGTTGATTTAAGCAAAGTTGATATCATGATGCAAAAAATCAATTATTAATTTGATGCAGAAGTGACTTGGATAAAGTTTGCGAAGGTTCAGTGAAAATAGGAATTGCTTTTCTCAAAGTGCCTTGCAGGATTTGATTCTGCAAAACATTTACACCAGCGAGCTTTACGATTCATTTCGTAATCCGTGGAACTGCGAGATCTACAATGCAGTATTAAGTTAATGAACATTGTGCAGTGGTATTAGCAGAAGCTTTAGTTCCTGAAGTTATATACGAAAAAAATGTCTAGCACATGGATTTTAGCTATACAAGATTTTCTGTTTATTATTCTTAATAAAAATTTGAAAGGATTTATATCCCAAAATTCATCAACAAATACTTATTCATATACTTATTTAATTGTGAGGCAGGTACCCACGGTGTCCCTCGCCGAATATAATGACATTGATATATGTTATAATCAACTAAAAAAGAAACGACACATCTCTTTTCTTATCTCCAAAAAATGGTTCAAGGACGTGAAACAGTCTCCAAAATATGGTAGTCTCAAGAGGTTGTTCGTATGGTTCACATTTAAGAAGTTAATATATTTCCATAAAACCAATTGGAAAAGTTTCGCCATGAGGGATGAAAAACACTATTTGCCCGACTTCATTAAAAAATGTAAAAGGCATAAACCACTACCCATATACAACATAAAGAATGGAAGGTAATGCACAGTTCAAGGGAAAAATCTAAAAAAATATACGTCACCCAACAGAACAAGAGTGAATTTACGTCTTTTTTTCTTTTTTTTAAAAATTATATTGTGATGGGAAACTACGTCTAAGCATACTTATCATAAATATGCATATATGCAACCAGCGATTGTAATTAAACTGTGTGTATGCGGGTTTTTGGGACCGCTGAAGCCAAATTTAATAACAAAATTACAAAATTTAAAATGGCAGATCCAATATGTATGTTTAAAAGTTTGTTATATTATTGGATTTGCATAAAAGTCAGTATCCTACAGTTTGCGCAGTGACTGAATCGTAATCTCAAATAAGCATTTTTAAATTGATAATGGCAGATGAACAATTATGATAGCACGTTATTCTTTAATGTGGATTATCCACACTCATTTGGAACTTTGACTATTTATTTGTTCACAATCGCTGAAACAAAAATTCAATCTCTCCTATTCCTACTATGAGAAAATAATTCAAATACTTTTAGTACAAAAGCAGGTGCGTGGATGACAAACCAGAACCATTCGAAAATAAGTTGATTATAGTTTCGGAGTGTCTTGTAAAATGCATTGGGAAGTTTAAAGCCGCACAAAAGTTGCTCTAATTCGACGTCATTGATGTGAAAAATCGTTATGCTTAAAACGCTTTTTCGATGATAATCGTAATTGATCTAAGTTTGAACCGTATCAAAAATTGTTGACTTTGATACTCATTAATTATAAATTATATAAATCGACAACAAAAATCCACATACATAAAAAATAAAAAATTGTTATATAAACCAGTTTACAGTAAAAACATCTATAGGATATACTAAACTCTCGCTTTCAGTCACCCTGTTCTCAGCCTTTCTAGAACTGCCGGCTCATGCAGTTTCTCAGTAGAGCAGGGAGAGAGCGGCTACG
>NC_046658.1:48368878-48385947 GCF_010883055.1 Belonocnema kinseyi | reverse complement strand
TCCAATTGGAAATGAGTCAGGCGACACTCACTGTTTACGTTTCGATCCCTCCGAAAACAGTAAAAGTTTATTTGAAGGCAACCCTCGATAGTATCATTAAAATCTTATGTTGCGTATATGCATACTTATGATAAATGTGTTATGAGAAAATATTTCCTCCTTAAATGTTTAGGTATAGACAATTTATTTAATTGATTGAAAAGTATATTTTTATTTGTGAGCTATATTGCTTCTGTGAAGGTAACTATTTACACAATAAGCTTATTTTTTTCAGGTATATAATTTTACGAGGTAGCTTCATGGGAGCAATACCTTTGTAATTGTACCAAGCCCTGTGTTGAGTAAAATATGTATATGCCATATATACATTTATTTCTCAGGTAAGCATTTCGAGGAACAGTTTTCCTCGTGTTTTCAATCGAAAGCTTCGTTCCTAGAAGGTCATATAACAGTACTGTTCTACTAGTTTCTGTTCTTTTTTCAAGCATTGCATTTTGTGAGCTTGCATCATATTTTACGTAAGAAAAAATCTCTTTGTATTATTGTTTTGTTGTGTTTTGTATTAATATGCATCGAATTTATTAGGGCAATGAATATATATTGATATATTTAGTCACATGGGTGCTTTTCCGCCCTCACGAGAATTTGAAAAGGGGTAAGGGTTTGAGCCACAACGAGTCGTTGGAAAGGGATAAGGTTTTGACCAACCTTACTTTTGTGACCATTCACAGGGGTACCTTTCTCAATAGGGTTACCATTTGCTGGAATTAATGACACATTCAATTAATGTTACGAGTAAGCATTTTTTCCGCAAACAGTTTTTAATTATTTAAGCGACTATTGATCATTCACTTGCGCATTTTAATAGGAAAGTTGGAAAAAATTCTAGTTTTTAGCTGTGGATAGTTATTTTTTTAGATTGAATATTTTATAAATAATTACAAACTGTCTTTCGCAAAAACTTTTCAAGCAATTTGAAATTTTTGAAATAATTATTACATGTTCTTAAAAAAATATGACTCTTAGAATTTGATAACGGTGTTAATACTTCTAGAAATTATTGATTTTTCACGATATTATACCATTATACAGTTCCCCTTTCGGGATAGGCGTGATGTTCACGGTGTGGGAGGGAGTAGTGTGAGGAAGGAGGTATATATTTTCTTAGATTGATCCAAATCACCTTCTATCTATAATTTTATTTTGTGAATCGAACTCACGTCCAAGTTAAGTAGTGATTCCTCATATGGTGGAGAGTCCAGTTATAAACTTAGTTTCGTCAAATTACGGTTGATGAAATCGTCGTCTCTGCTTGGTGTCTCATGCTGAGAAGGTTAGCAGCCCTCAGCAGCGTTGTAATGGATGGGAGTTCATGTGGCCCCATCTGCTAATACGTGGTCGTCTACTATATGCATGAAGCTTTAAATTTATGATATAAAGAGGCTGCAGCCCCCTTCCCCGATGTCATGAAAAAAATGTTGCTGAAACAAATAATAATTATTTGAACAATTTAAAATAAATTAGAAAATCCTTGGAGACTTTCAACATATCAAATAAAAATTATTCCTGCTGAAAAATTAAAAAGAAATACCGTCTTCAGCATTATTTTAAAATAAAACTGCTATTTTGTACTAGATTGGTAAAAAAACAAAGTATGAATTTCGTATGGAATAATGGCTCATTTTGTGAGTTTTCTAAAAAAAAATCCATATTTTTTCTTGATCTGACTTAGTTTCGGGATTTCGTAGACTCCCTAAATTTGTCTACCTCAAATCCCATATTACGTGGCCTTCTTTAAATCATTTTCCCATACGTGATGTATGTATTGATTTTTTATTTGGACTCCTTCAAACCTTACCAGAATGCCCCAAATATCACCCACTCCACGAGTATTTTGCGATATATTGGTAGTAAATATTGCTTTCTTTGTATTTTTGGATCACACATTATTTTTAATGGTAGATTAAACAAGTTTTACATATTTTTTTAGTAACTATATTTTCTTTAAACAATTTTTATTTGCTTGAACAATGTTTTCACATTTTATCAAAAATTATCCGAATATCTGGTATTTATACTACTTATAAACAGTTTTTAAAACGATTTTAATCTGTTTTGAAATTTCTTTCAACTTAATTAAAAACTTAACACCTTCTTATGTACCATAAAATACAATTATTTAAATTAAAGTACAACACAATCGATTCACATGATTTGTATTCCTTCCAATAATTTGTCATTGGTGAAGTGTAACTCTTAACTAAAATAAGGCACAAACGTACAGTTCTTTCCGTTTTTAATAAATTAAAAAATTCTAAACAGTTATACATTCTAACAACGAAAAATAATTGAAACGATTGAAAATAACAAATATCAATTATTGAAACAATGATGGGTAAGTGGTAGAAATATAAAACATAACAAGATCTATTAAGTTTGTTGAAGAGTTTGCAAAAATCAATATTTCTCTGACATCTTTCAATCAATGGTTACATTTAGGCAATAACAAATTGTTTAAACATTTAAAAAAATGGAATTGACTGTAAAGCTTTTTTATATTGCAGTATCATATTTGTAAAAATTAGTGTTTTTTCCATGTTTTTCAAATGAGAAAATTGTGGAAATAGGCTGAACCTAAATATTCTCTGATCGATAAAAAGACAGATTTTATATTCATATTTTCATTTAACTTATTTCTATATTATTTATCAATAAAATTAAAATCCTTTCTCATTCCAAAATTGAAAGTAAACATTTATATAAGAATTTTTCATTTGTGTGATATACCTATCATTTGAAAAAATTCAGACAGTGTATTATAAATAAAATCCGAAAATGTAAGTCATTAACATATTAAATATAAGATTTAAATGTTTAGGTTTTCTATTTGTGCTGTAATTTTTAAATTAAGAAACGACTCCGTGAATAAGAAAAGTAAATTTTATAGTTATAATTAAAGAGATCATTTTAATGAAGCAACTAACCAAGAAAAGATTCTGTACAATGTTTCTCATCTCACGTAATGCAGAATTGGATAATATGAGAACACCTTTTCACTAAACAGTGTGAAATTTAAAAATTCCTGTATAAGCATTTTCTGTTATTGAAGATTCTTAACTTGATCGATATTGCGGATTTTCTGCCTTCATGGTTTTGAGGGTTGCCTACTCTCGGTAAGATACCATGCGCTGATGATATAACAGATTCATTTTTGAATAATTAGGTAATATTTTTGTATTTATTCTTGATCTTCGCAAGGATTAATAATTCAATATTAAATTTAATCTATTTTTTTAATTGAAATTTTCTTTCACAAAAATTATTATTTAAAATTTCTTTTTAGGCATATGAACTGCGTGACTTATTTTTTGAATCAACTCAAACAGCGTTTTAATTATTTTCAGAGAGATTTTGTACCATGGGAAATACGTTAAACTTCCTTTACCTCCAAAAATATCAAAATGAAAATTTTTAGGTTATTTTCATGAAAAAAAATTTTTATTGCCATTCTGTGATTTTAATGAAAGAACGCTTTTTATTTAAAATTTTACTTAAACTAAGGAAAGACTTCAAGGTATTTGTTTTATTACGTCAGTTATTTTTCACTGGGAATTATCGAGAATTTTACAAGAAAAATTTAATTTAACGGACAAACATTCCACACGAGAAATCCTAAATGGTATAAAATTAACACATATACCAAGACGGTCCCTGCAAAAACTACTCACCTACAGGATTTAAAGGTTTAAGAAGAACGGAGAATAGAAGAAGGCAGTTAATTGACCGAAAGGATACAATTATTGTGAGTCTTCTAAGCTTCTGGGAAAAAGGCAACTGAAAGTAAACAGAAGTTTCCTGCAATATCTAGTCTTGCCAACCACAAAAGAGTTCACTTGTGCATCAAAGCCATAATTGACCTAACAAGTGGAAAGTTTACTGTCGCATTAAAAGTTTTATGCATGCATCAATCAGAAATCTTAAAATACAAATTTAAAAAGGAATATCTAAATCCTTAGTAAAAAATCTTTCTCGTTGCTTAGGCAAATTCTCATCACGCGATGCGCGCGGCTCGTTTCGATCACTCCTTAGAGCGCTCCGGGCGCGCGACTGTCGGTTCTCACACTTTGCGCTCAATAACATATTCATCTAACGCTTGGCGCTCAGTTATGTATTTACTTTGGATTACGCGCTCGGGTTCTGTATTCTTTCATATTTGTGCAAAAGCTTTTGAAATTCAAGGTCAAAGTATCGACGGCTGTAATTTTTTGATTGCTAATTCTCTTTTCTCTAAACTACGTTGCCTTTAACGAACGCATTCTCATCACGTATCCCGTACTTCGCACTCGATTATGATAATTACAATATTTATGCATGTTGAAAAATACGTCTTTTTATTATCCTGTTTTTTCAATTAGAAAAGGGAGTCGTTTTTACCAAACAAAATATAATATTTTATTTTAAATGTTTTTTACGATTGAAACTAAAACTGCGGGCTCTGTAAAAAGATTATTTGTAATAAATTTGGAGCTCTTTTTTGGGAGAGCAACTTTTGCTTATTCCTTCCTTTCGAAGCTTTTTCGTTTGTCCAGAAATTCAATTTCTGTATTTTCAAATTTGTTTTTTTAGAAAGAAAACAAAAAACTATGTCTTCTATCAAAAAGTTTTTTGTAACAAATTTGTAGACCTTCTTAAGTACACAATTTTTTGCTATTAATATTTTTTCGTACGTTAAACAGTTTGAATACAAAATGGAATTTCTGATTTTCTTTGTGCAATCCAAATTTGAATTTTTGATTTTTGAAAAAAATTCAAAAAGTTGTTACAATAATATTTTATGGCTTTAAAGAAGCAATACTTTTATTTTCTTGACTTTTTTTCTTATCGTGTGTTGTTTTGCTTAAACTGTTAATTTTCGTTTTTTTATTTCATTATGAAAATGCTATAACTATGAACATTTTCTTTTTATCGAAAAAAGTCATAAGTATCAATTGTTTAAGTTTATCAATACTACGAATATCGGTACGTAAAATGTTTGAATTCAGAAACGAATTCTCTCACAAATATACTTATGTATGTATATACAAATATATTTTATCAAGTGTACCAAAGGGGAATACAATCGGATGATTCTTTCAAATGTAAGCTTTTTCACAGACTACGACACAACGACAACGATGACAACGGCAACAGCCACACACACCAAAGTAAATACTATTCTCTCTGACTCAGAGAGCGCAAAGCATCGGCATTTGATGGAATCTGCGAAATTCTTTTTTCACATAAAACTCTCCTTATGATAAGAATGTAAAAATCGAGAATATATGATAGAGAAATGCTACAAAAATCACTTATGTGTCTATAGTCATTTTTTTCTAGTACATCATCAATTAGAAACCAAGAGCAATCCAGAAGCAGTGATCTGAAAATGAAACTCGACATTGCTGACGTAGAATCTTGAAAGGGAATTATTTAAAAGCTTAAAAGACACCGTCAGTCATTTTATATAGTGTCTGGACATTTTTAGGACCCACTGCATACGGGCGCAAGTGCCAAATTTTCAAAAATAGGTTTATTGGCTTAAAATCCTTGTTTCCCCCTAACGCATGCCCTATAGAAGATATTCGTACAGTTTGACCCGAAAGTAGGTCTAGGAAAAAAGGTCAGTGCATACCAGCGACGTCAAAACCCGGATATCTCCGGCATGCGCAGTAGTAATTCCGTGTATTTTAAAATTGACATATGGCGCTACATAACCTAAAAATATACAGGAATAACTGCTGCGTATGCCAAAGGTATCCACGTTCTGAGACGACTGGTCCCTACAGGCGTAGGTGCCAAGATGCTTACTGGCGTAAGTGCCATGCTTCATATAGTCACCGTGACGTCATTGATTTTCAGACCACGTGTCGATTCTGGTATTTTGAAGTTTGTCCGTTAAAAATTATGAATTCTTGGAAAGTAATATTTGCTGCAAAAGATACTTTTTATGTGTTAAAATTGAAGCTTTCTGTTGCTCGTCGATCTGTGACCAGGGCTTTCTAGCACACGTTTATCTTTTTTAAAGTGCTCTTTTGCGATTCAATTGAGCTAACCGATAGCTTAAAAGCTCTTTCTGTTTTTTTTGTTAATTCAAAAATAAAACAGTTACGTCATTTTTCATGTATGAAACTCAGATTCTATGGGGACACGCTGTTCCTTTGACAAAGGTTTTTTTTGGGGAAGAATGCTTCTTTCTGGATGTTCGTTTCATGATTTGACTAAGCCTAGCAGTACCTAGAAACTTGTTTACATTTTTTCTGTTTAAAATTATTTGCTTGAAAGTTAGACAGTTTTTTAGTTCATCTGTAAAATTTGGATTTTGGCACTTACGTCCTTATTTAGTGTGCCCCTTCAATTATATACTTTTCAAAAGACTTTCGACAACGGAATTTTGGGGAAAAGGGAAGAAATGTAGGTTAAATATGAGAAAACTTCTTACCAAATTCAGTAATTAGATCCAAGCTCATACAAATTTAATTCCTTCATTGTATTTTTTTAAATTTTAAAAGAAAGACCCTAAAATAATGTTTGAAGATTTTAAAAATTAGGAGACATTCAAAATTGGAATTTTGGTAAATTTTTTCTAGCTTTCATGACTTTGGAAGTTGACCTTCATGTCTTTTTGAAAATATATTGTACAAAAATATATAGTAAAACCTTGTTATTCGGCAACATAAAACTTATTCGCAAAGGAAAAAGTTAGATTAAGAATGGAAAATACTCAATATTATTTTTATTTATGCATTTAAAATTTATTTGTGTTAAACTGAAAATAATATTCTTGCTGTCGTATTTTGCAACTTGAAAATAATTTCTGAATATATAGTCTTAATTACTAAACAGAAAAATCTAAATCTTTCAAAATGGTTTATTTAAACGTTTCTACATACTTAACCTCCAATGTAAAAAGGGACATTAATAAAAATTATTATGATAATTAAGAGTCGGGAAATTGCATAAAATATAATAATGTCTCCGGGAATCCTTGAAAATTTATTAAAATATCATAAGGGTCTTTAAAACCCTTAATATTACAGGACTTCTCGGACATATCCTAAAACCCGTTAAAATCTTTTCAAAATTCCTTGGAATTCTTTATAATGTCCTGAGACCTTTTACGGCCTAGGAAATTTTCCACATTTCATAAAATTTTTAAAAATTCTTTGAAATCGCATGATAACTTTGACTGTCGAAGAACATTAAAATATTGTAAATCTTTGAAAATTCGATTTCATGAAAACAAAGTCTGCAGGGCACAAAGTTTTTTTTTTTTAATGGAAGCTTCTAATGTGCCCTTAAGGTTTAAATTATTTCTAACACCGTCCTGCCTATTCACACACACACACCCACACACACGCGCAAGCACACACACACACACAGTTAATTGGTGGTGGGAGGGGGACCTACAGTTTATCGTTGATTCCGAACCACCCAGAGCAACAGTTTTAAGTACACCAAACTCTCGCTTTCAGTCAAGTGTCGGAGGTTGCCTTCAAATGGCCTTGGACAGATTTCGTGGGGACAGACACGTTAGTAGCGGGAGCCGCTTGCCTCTGTTCCAATTGGAATATATATCTACACATATATTCGGTTCGAGTTTGATTCCTCTAGAATCAAACCGAAGGGCATATGACAAAGCCAGCGAACGCGTCCTCGGGTTGCGGATAGAGGATCCCTGCACCAAGGGTTTCTGCTGAATATGGTTACAAAAATAAATAAGCAGCCGCGGACAATTTTCCAGGGGTCATCCCGAAGGCGTTAACCCCCAAGCGGAGGTGTGAAATCCGTGCTGAAAGCTGAATGGCACTTGGATGAGGTGTCTAGAACGGTGACTCTGGGATACCGGGTGACCTCTCAGAGTGCGCAGCCTTATCCTTGCATGCGGGGCTCTACAAGAATGGACGAACCCCTTTTTTTAACCTTTCTGAACACTTCTTTTGGAAACTTCGGAAACTTTTAACTTTCGAACCTACCTGATTGGAATGGATTCGGTCTCCGTTTTTTTTATTTTCACTCATATATGATAGACAAACAAGTGAATGCTTGAGTTTAGTGTATGATTGAATTGCAAATACTAATAGTTTTAGCAATCGCAAATATCGTCACCTTTAACCATGAATAAACCGCTTTAGTTTCATTCCGGACTGACTGGAAATATTAAACATTTTATATAAAGGTGCATAATTTGATAGAGAGCATGGAATTAAATATGTTAGCCCCAGGGGCGTAGCGAGCGTATGCGATGTCGGGGGGGGGGGGGGGGGGGGGGGGGGGGGGGGGGGGGGGGGGGGGTATTGTCATAAATGCCGACAGAATAAGTGGAATTTGCCGACTGCGACGATTTATTGTAAAAAAATTATATCTCGTATGTGCATAGATATTTTAGGCTGAAATGTAGCTTAAAAGAAGCTTCTCGATTCACCGGTTTCATCTTAAAATTTGAACTTGCAATAAAAATCATTAATGACTGAATCAAAAGCGTCCGAATAATAACGATCTTAATGAGATTCAATACGGGTAAATTCGTATATATAATAATATAATACAATAATATGTTTTCATGATTTAAGGATGAAAAAATTGTTTAGACAAAAAAGAATTGTTTATAAATGAGCAAACACGTTAAGCAACAAGTTCTACTCTTAGTATTCTTCAAATTTTTATAATTTATGCCAATAGATAAAAACTTTTCACAATTTGAATGAAGAACGAAATTTTTCAGAGAAATTATGATTGTTGCTACAATTGAAAATTATTTGAAAATACAATTATATATTTTCATGATTTGGGGAACAGAAAATTGTTTAAGAAATGACTAAACATGTCAAAAAAGAAGTTCTACTCTCAGTCACATTTCATGATTTTTCATGATCAATCATAACAATCACAAAATGTCGAAGATTTACATTTTATTCAGGTTTTATCATTTTTTACATGAGAAGTTTAACAATATAAGCTGTCATAGCTGCAGTGAGCGGACGTTTTTCAATCTGCTTTTAAGCTAGAATTGAGCTGAAAATCTATATCCACAGCCGAGATATTTATTTTTTACGTTTTTAACTCTAATAATTAAAATAATAATTAAATTAAAGTATAACAAATTTCCATTTGTTAAATACTTGCTACAGAATATTCATCAATCTTTTTAACTTTTTGGTCAAATTTGTTGAAGATGCGGAGGAATTAAAAGACGACGTAGTGGAAGTTGAGCGTAGTTTCGCCGGGTTTGTCACTTATTTTCTGTCATTGAGAAGACAACAAATTTTGTAAGAAAATCAAACTGACATCGTTTTACAAGTATAACGTTAAAAATGTTTCTGTCTATAGCTCAACTTCCTGCGATTTTTTCTTGCCGAGTAATAAGGCTTAAGCTTATTAAGAATTCAAAGATTTTTTGCCGACTGATCATAGACATTCATAATTTTTCGATCTTTTTTAATGAATCTTTATTTGTTTCAAATACAACTACGTGCGTCAAAATGAATATTCGGTAGGTCAGAATTGATGAACTATTTTGCTTGTAATTTCATATTTTGCGGTTCAATTTCACTGTTTTTCATTCGAAAAATTAAAATATTATTCACAGAAGCGGAGGAGCTTACTTTTCTAGGTGGGGACCGACCCATAGAATTGTACACTGCAGTCCCATGGGAAAAGTTCCCGTTATAGAGGGTGGTATCCTCAGCGGTTACTCCTGTCGTCTGCTTCAGTCATCTTCAATCAGTGTCGAAAATTTCGCAGGACAATCGCTTCAGTTCGTTTTGAGTCAATCAGTGTTTAGGTCATGTATTGTTTAACCACGTTTAATCAGGCATTACGATAATGTCGAAGGAAATTAAGAGGAAGCGTTTATCTTTCTAAGAGACATATAAGTTTTTAGATGAAGTGAAATTCGGTGCCTCAAAGCAGTCTATTTTGCAAAATCCATTTTATGACCGGGAAATTTACAAATAATTAGAAGAAAAAGCTGTCCAAGTTCGATTTCAACAGCTTTTAAAATAATGTGTTGAACTGTTAGCTTTTTCAATTATGACAACATTCACTTTAAGCTGACATTTTTAATTTAAGGAATTTCAAAATGCAGACTTGAAGTCATGAACAATTAAAAATTAAAAGCGTTTGAAGTGGAACATTTTTGATATAAAAAAAGATTTTTTACTATGTATTACTTATTAAAATATATAGCAGTTCTGACAATACTTCTAAAATAATAAAAATAATACAAATTTAGTGCTTTTTGAGGTTCATTGATTCGTTCTTGAATTTAGGGCACTGAAAATGATGAAGCGGATTTACATTTTTAGAATTAAACTTGAATCTTTGAACTCTGTAATTTATAAAAGTTAAAAATTATAAATTTTCAGATTATCTCCATTTCATTTAAACTCTTAATAGGAAAGTGTTTCTACTTTCAATATCATACCTGTAAATTTTTGAGCATGCGATTACAAAATATTTTAATTAACAAGCTTTAGCACGTTAATTTAAAAAGTTAAAAACTTTAGAGTTCTAATTTGAATGCCTCAATTTTCAGTTTGTTTCTTATTACTTTAAATGGAAAAGTGCTTAGCCTTAGAGTTCGAATTTTTTATTTAATTGAATGTAAAAAACGTTCGCGAACCGAGAAAGACATTTTAAGTTAAAATAGATTAATTAAATTTCAGATTCAAAAATGTTTAGACGCTTATTATAAATGAAAAAATTTAGCAAGAATTTGGTAATTAAATGTGTCTATAAAATTATTGATTTTACAAAATAAATGGGTAATTAAATGAGTCTCTGAAAATTATTAATTCCACAAAAAAGTCAATTTAACATCGTCGATCTGAATATATTTTCCGAGGTTTCAATTAAAACAGGGCGTCGATTTGCCGAGTTATATCTTTACATTTTCCCAAGATAGAAATAATAATTTTCTTCTATTTATATAAAAATATGAATTAATTAGCATTTTTGGAAAATAAAACCTTAAAAAATACTGAGTGACACATTTACAATGAAATGCCGATTTTTTTAAACAAGGAAATATATTGGTATGGAAATCCAAATTCACTTCTCATTCTTTAACATTTGTTACCTAAAAATGTTTAAAAATTGACGATTTTATCTAAAATTACTGAAATTCCTTGTATGTTGCTTGAGTTTATTAATGAAATATCCTAGAATTGCAGACTTTCAAATGTTTAGGGGCGTATCGCACCCCCCATACCTCCCCTCGATACGTCATTGGTTAGCCCAAAACTGAGTGGAATAATCTCTCGTTTAAAATTTCAATTTTTCTATATATTTGATTATGAATTTATCATGAATAATTTATTATGCAATAACAAACCTTCCTAAAAACAGAATTTTTAACAACAAAAATGCAATAAAGTGCATTCGAGATTTTATAGAGCTCAATATGAAAAATTTTGAAGAAGTTAATATTTTCAAGATACAAATCATTAAAAATCGACCGATGTCAGCACCGCGCTTGTGCATAGATTTTCTTGCTCATTTTTAGAGAAGGACTTAACAAAACTAAAGTGTTATTTTTATACAAAATATTTAGTTTTTTTTAAATTTTGTAACTATTTAGTACAACAGCAGATTCTAATTAAGTAGAAATATTTAAATGTTTGTATGATTGATCACCGTTTATCGAGATAAAAACATATTTTCGTTTCGAATTTGAAAATATCCTGTCACCACAATGTCCGGTAGAATTTTAGAGAATTGTCAGGCTATTAAAACGTGTTTTCCAAAAAATAGCACTTACATGTTTATGTCGTGAAACTCTAAAACTCTGAATTATGAAAGTTTAAAAGTAAAATGTAACTTTTCTTTGAGTGAAAATATACTTTCACTTCAGTCGTATTTCGGGGCGAGTAGTTTCAGGTTAGAAAAATCAACACAGTCCTCTAGCAAAGGAGCTTCCTGTGTCTCCAATCCTTTTTCACGTCGATCTCATTTCCAACTTTACCAAAGCAGTGCTCTCCGAAGCTACGTATCCTTTTTTTTTATTTTCTTTGCCGCAGTTTCACTTCTGCATCTCTAATCGATATTCCGAACTTCTCACACCAGAGTATGGAAATACGAAAAAAACCATGCCATGTGACACATTAAATTCCAACTTGAAATTACATTTTGCATTTAGAATAGGCGACTATCGGGTAGGAGATTTAGGGTTTTCAGTAGTTTATGCCAGCAAGAAAGTGAATAACTTATACACAAGAAAAATATGTTTACGAACCCTGAATTTCATGTCTAAGACTTTTATAAAGAATGAAATTTTTCCCATATCCATTGTGAATTTAATATATTAGGGTGTAAAAACAAAAATTTAATCAGGCTGGTAAAATGATAAAATAAATTCAGGTTATTTTATATTCCAAGCGAAATGTGAAGGAGTAAATATTTTAAAAATTTCAAAATTACAAATTTGCGGAATGAAATAAAGAATGACTGACTGTGGCTAGCTTGCATTTAGTTTAACTCAAAATTAATAGCACGTCCAATCTGAGATTGATCGCGGTTATTTCGGGTCAGGGAAGAAAAAATGGTAATGCGCGTTATCAAGAAAAACGAGATTTCCGTTTCTAACGATTGAAAAATTAATTACCTTATAAAAGACTAGTGTAATGGCAAAGAGTAGGCAGTGTTTATGTTAGTAATAAATATTCAAGATATCACATTATAATCAGGCTCCAGTTTTATGTCTAATTTATAATATTATTTTATATTGCTAGCTCATCGTTTACAATTTATTTTGATTTAAAAACAATTATATGAACGCAAAAGTTAGAATAGCATACTTCCTTTCTAATTTGGCAACATATTATTATGTGAAGAGTACATTATTTAATTTTACTTGATATTCACTGTTTCAACTACGTACAATAACTTAACTCCAAATCCTGACAGGAAAATCTAGAAAAATGTTTATTGAAATCATATTTTTTGCAATCAGTTACATTCCTTGCCCAAAATTTTTAGAATTTTGAATCATCTTCTGAATTTAAAAACAATTTTTCTTAATTTGATGAATTATTGATTTTTATACATTAAAAAAAAATAATAGTTTCCTGGCAATGTTGCAAATTATTGGTATTTTGTCAATATTATGGCCTAATTGATCAATTTTAATACCAGTTTGAAAAAATATTTGTTATTTTCAATTAGATTATATTATTACATGATGATATATTTTTTTAAAGAAATAAGCATGGTTTCAACAATTAGTAGCAGGTTAGAAAATGTAATTGTTAGGATAAGGTAAGATTAACCTTTTCAAACAATAATCAAACAATTTAGATAGACATGTGTACTTCTCAAGTTCATTAAATATACCATAACATTCATAAAATGCCTTTAACTCGCGATATTCTTTGGGAATAAAATAGTTCAAATGAAAAAAGATTGTTTAGACTATTGAAAATGAAAAAATCTTGCGATTTACTTACTGATGAGGATTTAAAAGAAAAACAACAATAATTGAGTAGAATACTCCGAAAAATCCTTATTTAACTTATTTAACGGAATTTAAATAAATGTGTGTTTTCCTATGTTACAAAAAAAATCACAAGTATTAATTCGTCTTGAAAATCTTAATAAATAGGGGGTAGAGCAAACAAATTTCCCAAGTTTTTTTTTGGGCCAACCTACTTGTCACAAATATATTACATTATTGCTTAGTGTGACTTGTAAAACGATTACTCTTTTACTCGTCAAAGCGCAGTATTTTAATTAAATATGAACCAATTGAAAATAATAATATAAATTGTTGAGCAGCTGAAAGAAAATTCAAAAGCTTTCGGTACTGCATTAAGTGCTCTTTGTCGTTTACAGTACCTGAACATTACGCATTGATTGATTGATAGTCACTACATTGGGGTTTCACGCCACGGCTCACGAAAAATATACCAGCTCGTATTTCTGTAGTTGTTGCACTTCCCTATATTCCTAGCGGCAGCGAAATATGCAAGTGAGAATTCACTCTTCTTGACAAGGAGGATAACAAATGTGTTTTCCGTTATATCAGATACTCAGCTTGCAGTGAAAAGTTCTTCAAAATCGCAAAAACTGAATCTCTGATTTAAATTCGGAACCAGCATCGAATGTGTCTACCCTACAAATATTTTGTTCAAATAACTAATACCTCCACTAATTTTTGAGGACTTTCTGTCCACTGTCTTGAAATGTATGGTGCAAAACAAAATTATACATCTCAAAACATGTTTAGTTTTCAAACAATCAGGGGCTTAGCAGTAATTTTATCGTTCAAAGGGTCGAATTATTTGGAAAATTTGCAGATTACAGCGTTTTTAAAAGCTTTTCATCATTTTTTTATAGAAACTTGTGCATAATGTAGAAATTGGACCAAAAATAGAAAATTAAAAGATTTTACCTAATTTGTTGCATATTTATTCGAAACATTATTATCTTCTTTCTCTCCAAGATACATTTTAGTGAAAATTTTTTTATTTTGTTTCAAGATTAGAAAAGTCTAATTATAATGCATCTGGCTAAGGCAACATTTCAGGGTGCATCATGTTAGCTTTGTCTGGTTTACGCTCGGGTTCATTCAGCGCGTATAAATGTAGAAGACTTTCCTGCAGTATAGCATTTTTCTTCCTCTGCTATCGCTAGCGTAATCCAATTTTCTGTCAGTTTTTCACTTTTGTCGTCTTCTATATTATAAAATAGTTTGCATTAATATACATGAGATGCTTCAAAATTATTGGAGTAAAACACATTCCTATGACATATAATAGGGCTTTTCCAACTTTCGCTGATGTTTCTGGACATTTCAGAATAGGAATTGCATGGTAGCAGCGAGAAGCGTCCCTAACAATACACTTTTGCTAATTTTGTAGAACAATTAGTGCCTTTAAAAGTATAAAATGCTAGGGTGCGCCAAAATTGGATCTCGCGCTTCGCGCTCGATCATGTATTTAACGAACGCTATCCGCACGGTCTTTGTACTTCTCCCATATTTGTCCACAGACCTTTTAAAACTAAAGGTCAAATAATCGACAACTGTAATTCGTTATTTGTGAATTGTCTTTAGTTAAAGCTCCTTCAGCTTTAACTAACACATTCTCATCACGCATGTCGTGCTTTGCGTATCCTTAAAAATATATGTTAAAAATTGTATTGCAATCTGCTTCTTTTTTTCAAAAATTAAATTCTTTTATCTTTGATGTCATTTTTCACATTTAAAACAAAAAATACGCACCCGATCAAAAAATTATTCATGACAAATTTGTAGTTCTTTTTTGGAAGAGCAACTTTTATTTATTCATTTTTTACATTCTCATCTAATGAGAAGGTATTGGTTTTATGTTAGATTTCACTTTTTCGGTTTTCATAAAATCTTCACCTTTTGAGACCCACTGAGTCAGAAAAAACGATTTTTACGAAGGTGTTTGTTTGTCTGTCTGTCTGCAGTGTGTATTCTGTAGGCACTATAACTTTCGAAAAATTGATCAGATTAAATTCTGCTTTGGCCCTTTTTTTAAGGTCTAAAAAGAAAGAAGAATTTTGTGAACCAGCTGTTTTGCATCAAAATTAAAAAAGTGAGCACGTTTTCAAAATTTTTAAGACCACATTTTTTTAAGATTTCAAAATACTATGAACAGTTATTCATACTAATCAGAATTCCAAACAATTTATCCTAATGACTTTTTCCTATAAAAAGAGAATTATCAGAGTTATAGCATTTTCAAAATCAAAAAACACAAACTAAAATGAACATTTGAAGCCAAACAACGCATGCCATGAAAAAAAGTCAAAAAAAGAAAAACGTTGATTTTTGAAAGCCCTAAAGGGTAGTCATAACAACTTTTCTGATTTAGTCGAAAAGTTGAAAATTCAAAATTTGATCGTACCTCAACTTTTTGAAACCATATTTTTTCAGGATTTCAAAATTCTATGAACGTTTATTCATAGTACTCAGAAACTCAAACAATTTATCTTAATGACTTTTCTGTAAAAAGAACATTATCAGAGTTTGAACATTTTCAAAATAAAAAAAAAAACTAAAATGAACATTTTAAGCCAAACAACGCATGATATGAAAAAAAGTGAGGAGAAGAAAAATGTTGATTTTTGAAAGCCCCACAAAAGTATCATATCAACTTTTCTCATTTGGACGACTAGTTGAAAATTCAAAATTTCATCATACCAAAAATCTTTAAAACCACATTTTTCCAAGATTTTGAAATTCTATGTGCTGTTATTTATAGTACTTAGAAACTGAAACAATTTATTCTTATGACTTTTTTCTATTAAAAGAAAATTACCAGAATTAGATCATTTTTCAAATCCAAAAAAAAACAAAGTAAAATGAACATTTCAAGGCAAATAACGCATGATGTGATCAAAAGTCAAAAAAAGAAAAAACGTAAATTTTTTAAAGCCCTACAAAATTATCATGACAAATTTTTTGATTTGGTCGAAAATTTAGAATTTTATCATACGAAAAATAATGAAAAATCCAAAAAGGCCGTTTTTTCGTCAAACTATGGAAGATACGAAAAAATCGAGAAAACTCAAATTACGCGCCCTAAGAAGATATACAGATTTTTTTACAATCACTTTTCGATAGAACAAGTAGGTTTTGTTTATGGTCGTAAAAAAGAATATTAAAAATTAAAAATTACAAATAAATTAAATTTTTGGTCTAGCGACTGAAGCTACACAAAGAACACGTTTATCCAAAAAAGGGCTACAAATGTCTATTATTACTGTTTTATAGGATGCGCAGTTTTTGTTTATTCGTAAATGAATCAAACTAGAAAGATTAATTTTTTGACAAACAGCGCAAGCTATGAGAAAAATAAATAGACTCATTCAAGTTTTTCAGGAATAATTTTTTAGAGGACACTTAGTTTTTTCTTTAATCGTAAGATATAACCTTTAAAATAAAAAAATCTAATTATTCTAATACATTATTATTATTATTATTATTATTATTATTATTATTATTACACCATTAAGCCATTTCCCTTTCGGGGTAGGCGTGACTCACTCGGCAGGGGAAAGGAGTA
>NC_046658.1:48366899-48368778 GCF_010883055.1 Belonocnema kinseyi | reverse complement strand
AAAGCAAAACAAACGCGAATCAAAATTGAGAACCTACAGAAACCGGATGTGCGAATAGATTTCCAAAATAAGATAATCGAAAGCATAGATAGGACAACATGGAAGGACCATATAAAAAACAAAGATTTAGAGGGCGCCTGGACAATGTTACGGGATATCCTTGTTAGATGCGCGATTGAAGTGTGTGGTACCGCAGTTGTAGGAAGAATGTCTGGTGATGCGTGGTGGAATGATGAAATTCAGGCTGCCCAAAAAGCAAAAAGAGAAGCGTACAAGAGAACTTTGAACATCGCAGGTCTTAGCAATGATGAAATAAGTAGACGTAGAAATGATTATAGGCGCAAAAACAGGATACTTAAACGATTAGTTAAAGAAAGTAAAGATACAATTAGAGCAGAAGAAGAGATAAAAATACAAAACGAATTTGAACGAAGCAGGAAACTACTTTATAAAAAAAATGAAAGGAAACAAAAGTACAGAAATTGTCAACATGAGAAATAGTAGGGGGGAAATGGTATATGATGCAGATGGAATACTAGAGGCTTTCAGAGACTATTTTAGGAGACAATTCGGAGATGAAGCTATAGGACACTACAACTGCGATTTTGAACACGTTGCGTTGGAAAACTCAATTGAAAAAGTCTGTGTAACTGAGGTTAGGGATATAATTAAGAACTTGAAAAACGGTAAGGCTGCGGGGGTAGACGGTATTAAAGCTGAAATTCTTAAACACGGTGGCGAGTACATACCACATAGAGTTTGCGAATTGATAAATTTATGTTTCGAGATGGGAGACGTTCCAGACGATTGGAAAGAAGCGATTATAGTACCAATAGACAAGAGAAAGGAAGATAAAAACGATTGCAATAATCACAGAGGGATTAGCTTATTAAGCACCGTAAGTAAAATATAATCAGAAATACTTATTCGTAGGGTAATGAAAATAACAGAAACAAAGATTTGGGAAGTCCAAAGTGGGTTTATACCAGGAAGGTCATGTACGATTCAAATATTTAGTTTAAGGCAAATGGCAGAAAAAGTTTGAGAGCAGGAAAAAACGTTTTCTGTGCATTTTTTGACCTAGAAAAAGCTTTTGACAAGGTAGATAGAAGTATACTTTGGGAAGTTCTGAAAGAGTATGGAATCAATGGATGGATCCTACAAGCTATAAAAACAATATATACAGGTAGCAAAGCGAGTGTAAGAGTGAATGGGAAACTGAGTGACTGTTTCGATATTATACAAGGAGTTAGACAAGGATGCGTTATGTCTTCATGGTTATTTATAATATTTATGGACAAGTGTTTAAGAATGGCTCTCTTCGACTAAAAGGGTGTGGATCTCGAAACAGTAAGGGTACGAGGGTTAGCGTTCGCAGATGATAAGGTTGTTATGGCAGAGTCTATCGAAGACCTACAAAGAATGTTGAATAAACTAGATGCAAACATGAAGAGCATGGGCCTCAAAATTAACGCAAATAAAACAAAAACTACGGTGTTCGAAGGAAAGAGTGAGAAAACGCCATGCAATATTTTATTAAATGCTAAGAGAATTGAACAAGTTGATAAGTTCGTATACCTTGGTAGCTTATTTACTAGGGACGGGAAGATAGATGAGGAATTGACATGAGATTCATGCGCATAATAAGCAGGAAATCTCTGATGGACAAAGTAAGTAACGGGATAATTCTAAAATTATGTGGTACAGAAGAGACGCTAGTAGATACATGGGAAAGAAATCGGTTAAGATTGTTCGGACATGTTGAGAGAATGCCAACTGAACGAATAACGAAACAAGTGTATCAAGGTAAAGTAAATGGCAACGTGCCCAGAGGTAGACCGCGGAAAGAATGGTTAGAATGTGTGAATGAGACCCTACT
>NC_046658.1:48361706-48366799 GCF_010883055.1 Belonocnema kinseyi | reverse complement strand
TCTATTTTGCTTTTTCTCCAACCGAGTATATAAGAGACCGTTCTCTTTCAAATTTGCTACGGAACTGTTAAGTAAAAGACAAGATAATGTAGGGGTCGACTTACGACTGCGTCGTATCCGAGAGTCGTTCAAAATCGTCCTGTTTAAGATTCTTAGAAAACCGATAAATACACACACACACACACACACACATATATATATATATATATATTGAAAGTCAAGAAAATTTCAGTTCCAGATGTGCAGAATTGGAGAAATATAAAATGTAGATCCAGAAAAAGAATAAAAAAAGACCAAAAAGACTCATTTTCAAGAAATATTCATATCCGAATCACAGCCAAAAACAGGTATTTTCGATAAAACAGTTGAATTTTTAACAATATAGATAGACTTTCACTTGAGAGGAAAATGTCAAGCAACTAAAACAGATCAGTTTTCAATCATACATTTGTACCCCCAATTAAAAAAATTGAATTTTCCACCGAATAAAAAGAATTTTTAAACGAGAAGGATGAATGTTGACAGAACTGTCGAATTTTGAAGAAAATGATTCAGTTTTGAGCCAGAATACATCTTTTTAAATAAATATTATTTGTAAAACGACACAAGGTATGCACTAAAATTAAAAGACAAAAGTTGTTCACCCAAGAAGATCTATAAATTTGTAATTAATTATTTTTAAATAGGACGAGTAGATTTTTTTTTAATCGTAAATAATAAGATTGAAAATAAAAACATAAAATTTTTAGAATAATTTTTTGGAAAAAGGACACGAAAGACGAAAAGAAATTTCTAAAAAAGTTTCTTTAACCAAAAATATCTAGAACTTTGTTATAAAATCTAAATAAAAAATATATACAGTAAACAAAAATCTGCGCGCCTTGCGGGCACGTTCTTATAGCGTCTTGTGTGCGTGGCTAGCAAGTTTGAATGCGCCTATGGCGCGCGATTATTGATTCTCGCGCTTTACGCTCGCTGATGCATTCATCTCGCGATACACGCTCAGGATTTGTGTTGACCCTACATTTGTGCGCAATTTTAAAAAAATTAAAGGTCAAAACGCCGATAACTTCTATTTGTTGATTGAGAATCCTCTTTCGTCGAACCTCCTTCAGCTTTAACGAACAAATTCTCATTATGTATCTCGTACTTCGCATTCGATTTTGTCGAAAGTACAAACTTTTTTGCATTATTACATTCTCATCAGAGAAGGTATTAAATTTGTGTAAAATTTGCCACCCCCCCAGTTTTTATCAAATGTCCACGTTTTGAGACCCCCTGAATCCATAAAACAGGTTTTTACGTATGTGTCCGTCTGTATGCCTGTATGTATGTACGATAACTTTTGAAAAAGTAATCTAATAGATTACCCTTTGGTACACTCCTTTAGTGTCCTAAACTAAAGGTCAAGTTCGTTAGCCAGCCAGGTTGGATGAAAATTCAAAAAGTGGTCACTTTTTGAATATTTTTGAGACCACTTTTTTGAAAGTTCTAAAATTCTCTGTATGGTTATTCATAGTATTTAAAAAATTTAACAATTTATCGTTATGACTTTTTTCGAAAAATTAAAAATTACTCGAGTTATAGCATTTTCAAAATCAAAAAAAAAAACTAAAATGAACAATTTAGGCTAAACAACGCATGATACGAGAAAAAGTCTGAAAAAGAAAAACATTGCTTTTTGAAAGCCCTACAAGGTTATGATAACAACTTTTTCAATTTGGTCAAAAAGTTAAAAATTCCAAATTTGATCGTACAAACAAATTTTGAAACCACATTTTTTCAAGATGTAAAAATTCTATGCACGTTTGTTCATAGTACTTCAAAACTTAAACAATTTATCGTCTTGACTTTTTTCTATAAAAAGAAAATTGTCAGAGTTAGAGTATTTTCAAAATCCAAAAAACAAACTAAAATGAACATTTGAAGCCAAACAACGCATGATATGAAAAGAAGTCAAGAAAAGAAAAACGTTGTTTTTTGAAAGCCCTAAAGGGTAGTCGTAACAACTTTTCTGGTTTGGTCGAAAAGTTGAAAATTCAAAATTTGATCGTACAAAAAAATTTTGAAACCACATTTTTTCAAGATTTAAAAATTTTATGTACGGTTGTTCATAATACTCAGAAACTCAAACAATTTTTCCCCATGACTAATTTCTATGAAAAGAAAATTATCAGAGTTAGAGCATTTCCAAAATGCAAAAAAAACAAACTGAATTGAACATTTTAAGCCAAAGAACTCGTGATATGAAAAAAAGCCAAGAGAAAAAAAACTTTACTTTTTGAAAGCCCTACAGGACTACGATAACAACTTCTTTAATTTGGTCGAAAAGTTGAACATTCCAAATTTGATCGTACCAAAAATAATGAAAAATTCCAGTTTTTGGTCAAATTATGCAAGATAAGAAAAAAATAAAAAGCTCAAATTGCGCGCCCTGGAAAGAACTATTTATTATATATTATAATGAATCTATAATAATGAATTTATAATGAATCACTTTTCGATAGAAGCTACAAAAAAAAATGAGACAAAAATGGTTCATCCAAAAAAGAGCTATAATTTTTGATAGGACACGTAGTTTTTGCTTTAGTCGTAAAAAATATCATTCAAAATGAAAATATTAAATTTTTTTGAAAAAACGACACAAGGAATGAACTTAAATTGCCAGACAAAAGCTGTTCTTCTAGAAAGATCTATAAATTTATTATTAATCTATTTTCGATTGGACGAGTAGATCTTCTTTTAATCGTAAAACATAAGATAAAAATGCAAAAATGAACTTTTTGGAAAAAGCACAGAAAAGACAAAAGATGTCATAGGCTCCTATATAGGACCCTATATAGATTCCTATATTAGACCTTATGCAGATGCGCAGTAGTTTTTATTTAATCGTAAAAAACAACATCAAAAATAAAAAATTATAAAAGCAAGGAAATAAGGATTAACATGATGCAATTTTTATGCATATTATGAATTGTAATGATATAAATTTATTAAAATGATACATGTTTCAGAGCAGCTTAGAATACAATTTGAAGCAAAGTAAGAAACAAATGCAAAAATAATCATGATAAATACAATTTGCTTTTTATTTTGCAATCTTTTAATAAGTAATCCCAGGCAGAGTTACATAAAAAATGTATTATAATTGATATAAAAGTGTTGTGTATAATGTAGAAAAGTTTACATGTTGGACAAAATCGAGTACGAAGCACGAGATACGTGAGGAGAATGTGTTCGTTAAAGTCAGTCCGTTGGACTTTAATTTTAAAAGGTGTGTCCATGAATTCGGGATAAATATAAAGTACGCGCGCGTAGTGCGAGGTAAATACATAATCGAACGCGAGGCGCGAGATAAATACAACATCGAGCGCGAAACGCGAGAACCAACATTGCGCGCCCTAAGCGCACTCAAACTCCCTAGCCGCGCGCACAGCGCGCGATGAGAATGTGAATTCATTGAATTTTCGATATTTCAAGAAAATTTAAAAAGTTGCTATAATCTTACAGGGCATTTAAAAAGCAAAATTTTTATTCTCTTCAATTTGTTTTCATATTTTGCGTTATTTGGCCTAAGATATTCCTTTTCGTGGGTTTTTTGGAATTTTGTAAATGCTGTAACTCTGGTATTATTTTTATATAAAAAAAGGCATTAGGATAAATTGTTCGTCCTTTTGAATACTGTGAACAGACGTAAAGATAATTTTTGCATCTTGAAAAAAATTCGTCTAGAAAATTTTCAAAATGCACTCACTTTTTGAATTTGTATAAAAATGGCTAGCTAACGAACTTGACGTTTAGTTTAGGACACTGAAAGAGTGTTACACCAAAGGCCTATCCAATCTGTAAATTAATTTGAAAGTTATCGTGCTGACCAGCTGAAAATCAACAGACCCACAGACAAACAGATAAACATACAGACAGACACATTAATTAAAACCTATTTTTCGGATTCAGGCGTCTCAAAACGTATATATTTGAGAAAAACTGAGGGGAGTGTCAAACTTCACACAAATCAAAAAAACGTGTGAACTGGAGGCCGGAAGAAACTATGAACTTCTTTAGGGCTATGTGAGCGTAAACTCAAACAATTTTTTCAGCATTTTTTGTAACCCAATTAACATTTACACGAAATGCAATATCAAGTTGAAAATTTCGGAAATGAAATAAGAAGTACTAAGAAACGTTGGTCTGGTCCTAAATTTTTATAATTATGAAAACATCAAAAAAGGATTTTACATGAAATTCTTTCTTATAATTGTAAAAATTTAGGAACTTATGAATTCTTGCTAAAAAGAACTTTGGCAATAAGACTAATATTGATTGTATTTCTCAATGTATTTCTCCCGATACAACCGGGACACCATTCCGTTTTTACATACCCAAAGCTGTATTGTTGATAAGTTTTCAGGAAACATTGGGTACTAGAAGCAACCTATCAAGTTGCCTAATGCCAGGCACATTTTAATTGCATTTTTTTGATTTTCAAAAAAAACAGAAACAGGTTCACTAAAAATTTTCTTGAACCAAAAAATAATAATAATACTTACAATAGATGTGCCAGAAATAAGAATAAAATATTAAACCGTTTGACCGTAAAATCTGGCACTGCGAAATAGGATTATAATGAATGCACTTACGGATATTTAGAGAATGTATGGTTTTCAGAGGAAATTGAATATTTGCTTTATCCATAATATATTTTTCCTCACTAATTCTTTTTCTAATTTTAATAGTTGGATTAAAGGTGGTTGAATTTTCTTAGCCTTTGTTTCCATGCAAACCCTGCCACGTACGAAAGAGGAGGGGGTTTTCACTAGGAACTGTGCTACACTGCTCTATAAGTTATTTCTTATAATACGACTACTCAACACACACACACACACACACATATTTCGAGAACTCCGGAACAGTTCGAATGACATCAAGTGATCATAGTAAAACTTTTTAATTACTTTAACAACTGATTTCTTGGTGGTCTTAATGCAAGAAGCCAATAGTCTGTAATATTTTGAATATAAAACTGCAAAAAGGGTTTAATATCACGAATCAAGGTTGTTGAAAAACATAAAATTAAAAAAAGTCTAATTGTG
>NC_046658.1:48353340-48361606 GCF_010883055.1 Belonocnema kinseyi | reverse complement strand
AAGAAAGTCAATTTCTGTAACATAATGGTCCAAATGGATTTCAACTAAGAGAAATATGTTTCCAAATTAATTGTGATCGGCTTATCTGAGAGAGTCAGGTAAGAAATAGAAAAACAGTGAGAAAAAATAAAAGAGAAAACCAAAACAACACAGAAGAAACTAAGAATAAAATTTGTGGTAGGAAATTTTTTAGAGAGATAAAGTTTTGTTTAGCCAACTTCGCGTCTTTCAAAAAACATGTGTTTGTCGTGGAAAACAAAAGAAAATTTAACCGATATTTGTGTAAATTTTATCCTGTGAAATTAATTTTTGTTACAGAAAATCTTTCGTCGGAAATCGAGGTAAAGTTGATCTTCTGTTTTTTCTGTGAACTCGCTATTTTTATTATTATTTGTCCGCTTTTTTTATAATACGAGGATCCAACACGTTTTGAGACCTTTTAGGCGTCCTTGTCAGGAAAATTTTTGGTTTCGTCATTGTTGAACACCAGAAGTCGATAATGTCTGTGAAAAACCATTATGCTTTAAAGAAAAGAAGAAATTTGTAATCGATCTTAGGTTGTGGTCACGTTTATTGCTGCAAATCGGTATCGATTTTAAAGAATATTTACAATTGTGAAACAATTTCAGCTAATTCTAATATATTTTTAGTAGAAGAAGACTTACACTCCTAAAGAATTTTTTGTTAATTTATTTCAGTGTTTTTCACCTAAATTAATATTGGTTACAAAAAATTGTTAGATCTCAAAGAATACACTAAAAAAAAGTACTAGTTGAAGTTACTAAATCCGCCTGGTTCAAAAAATTCTAGTTACAGTAAAACTCTTCAATAGTCCTCCCTTCTATAGCCCTTCCGAGAATTAACGCTGCGCCGCATGCAGGTATAGGTGCTGCGTGGAGTGCGCGGGATCTGCGGCTGTCACTCAGACGAGCAGTTAGGCATGAACAAACAAAAGCGAAGCAGGCCATAATGAGTTAATTGCCACCCACCATCAGCCCCGAAATCGGCGCTATAGAAGAGTTTCACTGTATTTTAATCCGAAATTATGGTTAATATGACTAGAAAATTCTACTTAATGAACTCTGGTTGATTTTTTCTGGTTGAAACTGTTCTGATTAATATTTCTGGTAACGGAAGTGTCGCGATCTTTCGTCGATTTCCAGAAATCTGTCTTTTGTCTCATGTCATTTTTCTGGATGTGTCAATTGATGCTTTGGCGTAAATGTCCAATTCTCGAACAATCGTGATTTGTAAATTGTATTTTTAGTTATATAAGTATAAATAATTATAGTAAAACGTGAATTTAGTTGTGTTATAAGAAGAAATTGCGCTTTATCTGTCTAAACATCCGTGCTACATGAATATTTCCAAACCAGGCATAGATTTTTCTATGTCTTTAAAAAGTATTCTCTAAAATATTGAAATTGTAAAAATAAATATAGTGAATGCTCGAGAATGTAGGTATTGATCAAGTGATTTACATGTATAACATGTAAAGTCACGAAAAAAATAGTCTTAAGATATAGTTTCAGAAGTAGAACGCATCAACAATAAACTAGTTTTATTTCCAGTGTTGTATCTATCTCCATTTATTACTACATATATTCAGCTATAAATTATAAAGAGACGACATTATAGCGAAGCGGAACATATTTCCTGCACTTTGTTGTCGGAAACTTTCGTTGGATTATTTTCTTTGGGAAAATGTAACATGTAGCCCTTTAAATTTCAGAGGGGGTTAGGAAAACTCCATGAACGTAGTAGAGTATCGAAATTCAATAGTCGAAAATCGACATCTACCAGAATATCTGGTTGAATTTACCAGAACATGTGATTAAATCTACCAAAATATCTGGTTATGTTAAGCAGAACTTTGTATTCTTAAGATTCTAGAAAACTGTTTAGTAAATATTTATGGTTAACCTTGCCAGAACTTCTAATTACATTTACCCGAATTTCTGGTAACATTAACCAGAAAATTGTCAACCAGAAACTTCTGATACTTTGAACCAGAATTCATAGTAAGGACATATTTAATACTCTGTTCTAGTTGAATTAACCAGAAATCTGTTTAATTCAAACAGAATTTTTTTTTAGTGTAATAGTGTACCATATTTTATTCTTTTCTCAGATAAGACTCAACTTGAGAAAAGTAAACGCAATCTAGCCTGTCGTGACCAAAAAAGTAAGACGAAGGCCTATGTCTTGACTCAGCAAAGAAAAAAATTGAGACATTTTTTAGGTATTACTTTTTCTCTTGAAATGAATAACTTAGTCACATTTTCGATGAAAATAAATCTTAAAGTTGATAACGAATACAAATAACTAACAGGATATCAAATCTAATTCTTATAAACAAATTATATTGAAAAAATATCAACATCGTTGAAATTCGACTTGAAATGTATATTTGGAAGTTAAAATTGCTTTGTTTAATCGACATGGTTATATCTGATCATGAAAATTCGTTTTCTGGCATAATTTGCTTATTTTATAAACAAATTATATAAACAAATAAACAAATACATCTATTTTTTGACAGAAAGTAACCTTTTTGTATTATTTCATTCAAATGATATCACTGGAAATGTACTGTGACCTTCTAGAAGAATTAGCTTCTACGTTGTCTCTAAATGGCTGAACTATGCATTTATTTAAAAAATAAAAAAATAATGTCGTGCGAGAAGTCTTCACCACACAACATCATTACTTATAGAATTTATAGATGCTTAAAAAGAAAAACGATTTCTTGCTGTTTATAACTGGACAAACTATGCATATCTTTATAAAATGAACAAAGAATATCGAATGACAATTATTCATAACCAAACACCACCACTCATATAATTTGGAGGCATTAAGAATGGAAACCAATCACTTTTAGCCCATAAATTGCCAAACTTTGAATTCATTGCTAAAATTTGTTGATAAAGTAAAAAAATAATATCGAATGACAAGTTTGCATCAATAAAAATCACCAATTATATAATTAAAAGACGATTCGAAAGAAACACTGTTACTTTCTGACCATAAATGGTCAAACTATGGCTTAAAAAAATGGTTTATAAAATAAACAAATAATATTCATTGACCAATGTTTAACACTAAGTATTACAACTTATATAATTTAAAGATACGAAGAAAGTAAAGCTATACTTTTGGTCGATAAATGCCTGAACTATGCATTTGTTTATATGATTTTTTTATAAATATAATAAACTACACCAGACAAAAATTTTCATGATCAAATATAATTGTTTTGATTAAATGAAGCAATTTCAACTTACAAATATACTTTTTAAGTCAAATTTTCGTGATGTTAATATTTTGTTTAAATAATTTGTTCATAACAAATAGATCCGATATTATATTAATTATTGATATTCTTTAGGGACTTTGAGATTCATTTTCTTCAAGAATGGGATTAATTAAGTTATTTTTCTAAAGATGTAAAGTAATAATAAAAAATGTCTCATTTTACCTAGGCTGTAGATGATTTGGAATGGTAAATTTCCGATTCAGCATATTGTGCACAGGGCATCTTGAGTATTTCCGGTGGACCTTCTAAATACACGAAAAGATTCAAAGGATGCCTTTAAGATGCCCAGTCGCGTAACATAGAGCTACAATCTAAGGATGTATTTAGGATGTCTCGGTGCTCACTAGCTTGCATAAAAAATGTATAGATTAAAAACTTCTTAGCACCGAAAAGTTTTCTTTTGGGCCCCTTATAGCATGTTTAACACTTTTTTAATAGCTGTTTCGGAAAAATCATAAACGTTATTTTCGCTTCTCAGTCTGCATAATATGTTTATTTAATAAAACTTTTTTCGATGTTTTACTTTAGCTTATATAAAAGAACTTTAATTGTTTATGGAAATTTAAAAATGAAATAAAAATGTAAAAACTCTTAAAAATTATAAATAATTTTCTTTTCACTACAGAAGAACTTTATTATGTTTGAAATGTAGTATGAAAAAATTTTAAAGATCAGATTATTAAAAAAGACAAGTTAATTTCCAAAATTCAGCAACTTGTCATTTTTAACTGTCCAATCTTCTCCACTTTGTTAGAAGTACAGTTGAACTTGGATAAAAAGAAACTGCATTGAAGCTTTCCGACAGTTGCCGCCGCGTTGCGGTTACGTGCTCGAGAAACTGCGGGGGGCTGTAAGGTACTAATGCTGGCGTGACAAAACAGGAGCGTTGCGGTAAGGGGTTCTAACCTGAATGTCTAGCTGGGTAAATGCATTACGACATTCTGTCAGTTGACTCTCAAGCGGGAAGCAGACACGTTTGCATCGAAAATGAACACGAATGCTGCAGCCGGGCTCTTATATTAGAAGCCGTTCAGATTGATCGGATTATTTCGAGTAATTGAATGCGCTTGTAGGGTAACGCTTTGACCTTCGCAACAGCGCCATCTAATCCGCGAACTATTGGGTATCTCAAAGATATTGGAGCAATGCTAATGAAAAAGAGCAGGGAATATCAATTCATTTTAATCAACAGTGTTATACTCAAATTTAAAATCCTCATAGTTTTAAGTGAGTACCCAGAAGCGTATACAAAATGATGAAGTATATCGTTTCGAAACGAAAAGTATGACTTGTCATAGGCACACCATCGAATCTTCTCTGTCGACCACATACAATAGAAAGAGAGATTTAGAAATCATCGTTTCGAATTTGATTGAACCTTGTTGTCCTTCTCACATGGTAGAAACAGTCGTGATACCACTGTAGCGTTTTTTAACCTCAAACTGTCTAGTGTTGACGTGAGAATGGTGAAATCTGTGTTTTTCGTAGACAATTAATTTAACATTAATATAAGTTTTTTCTGTTAAAAAACTTCTTTGTATATCTGGCTTTGAATTAGCATAATGCGCCATGCATTATACGCTATCAAATGTGTTTGCTTCCCACTTAAAGTGTTTTGTGGAACGTTTCGATTATGTATACATAGTTGCAAATTATTGTTGGCTTTTGGATGCTGCTATCTTCGAAGGGTTTAAGCAAGTGTGAGACGATGTATCTGGACCGGTCATTCAAGAGAAAGCTCTCATTTTAAACGAGATGATCAACAGACTGGAAAACGTTTGAAGTAGTTAACAGGAAAAACATTTATTTTATACGTAACAGCTAACTATCTTCCTCGATTCCATTAAATATTTAGTTTACCCTTGTCTTTGTATTGGGCAAAGAATTTAATTCTTCCTATATACTCAAATAAAAAGTCGGAATAAAATTGTAGAAATTAGATAAGTGAACAAGATAGTTTTTATATTTACGCTGAAAGGCGCTTTTTTACTACTTTAGAACTACTTTCGACCTGATGTTCCACAGACTTCTAATAGATATTGAATTAAAGTGGCAATCTTGTTCTTTAAGATGATTATATTTTTTAAAACAAGGGCCAACCTTCCCAAAAACTGGGATGAATCGTTTTGCTGTGTCATCGTTAATTCCCGAGTGAAAATGCTTCGACTTGAATTTGACTTCGTTATGTCTTGAGTTCGTCTCCAAGACATCGATGCATGGCTGCGTCTCAAAACTGAGTCGAGACATAGGGCTTCGTCTTACTTTTATGGCTACGACAGGTAAAACGGCGTTTGCTTGACTCAAGACGAACCTTGTCTTGGCTAAGATTATCGAACCTTTTTTGGGTCATAAATGAGATTAAAATTGATGAACGAAGAGTTTGTAATTATTAACTTAGTTTTTCAAATTAAAAAATTCAGAATCAGTGGGTCTGAACGAGTGTAGCCCTTAAAAATTTTCTTCCGAAAAAGAAAAATTGTAACTTTCTAGAAGGATCTCCTAAGCTGTTAAAACTACGTAAAAATAAGCAACATTTTCGGTATCATCGTCAAATAAGTATAATAGAAATAACAGTCCGTTATTTTTAATCGACGCATTTTTATTCGGGTTGAAAGTGAAGCTAAAATAATTCCCCAGTTTCGAAGTTGTTCAAATATTGACAATTCATTCTTAAAGATATAAAATAATACTGACAATACCTTATTGTTACCCCGGAAATGTAAAGATGCTGGCGGCGGAAAAATTTAATAGGGCGAACCGATGCTCTATTTCAAAGGAGATTTATTCTGATAGAATGTATTCGTTGAGGAGTTAAGTTTCATATAACTTCGGACTATAACAAAGAACTGGGTTAAAACTGTTAAAATGGTCGAAAATCATTTTATCATTGTTTGTTATGCGGATAATACAAATTATTAAATCAAAACATACACATAATTTTGATATAAATTCAAAATAGATTTGATAGAACTTCTTTGTTAACTAATTAGCAATGAAATTGAAATTAAATTAAATTTAATAAATGCTTTGTGGGTAGTGAAATCAGAGTTGCGAAGAAAAGATAAATTCATGAAAAATGGATTAAAATGAATTGTAAACCTTCATATTTTAACAATTTTACATTTTGAAGTGAGTCTAAATTTAATTAAATTTTATCTGAATTTAAGACAAACGTTGTCATTAAATTTTCAAATTGAGATATTGATGTCTTAAATTCATATGATTTTATTGATGAAGTTAAATTTATTCCTGAATTTAGGATCATAAAAATTCTAATTGTTGACAGTTTTAGTATTCTTTTTGACTGTGTAATATTTCCCTATTTGTTTTTAAGAACTTGTGCATACTAAATACGGGAAATATTAACGTGAATCAAGATTGTAAAAATTCGTTATTATTTTAATATGGCTTTACCTATTATATTATTTCTTTAAAGAATAGAAGTAAACGCTCTACAAAATGACCTCGAGCTTTGACTTGAGTTCGACTTGGTTATGTCTTGAGTTCGTCTCCAAAACATTGATGTCTGGCTGCGTCTCAAAACTGATACGAGACATAAGCCTTCGTCTTACCTTTATGGTCACGACAGGTATAAAACGGCGCTTACTTGTCTCAAGTCAAGCCTTGTCTTGGCTAAGACGACGGCCACTTGTCTTAAGTATACCTTTCATTATACGAACCTTTTTCGGCTTATAAATGAGATAAAAATTGATGAATGAAAAATTTGTAATTATTTACTTGTTTATTTTTAATTAAAAAATTCAAAATATGTGGGTCTGAATGAGTATAACCCTTACAAAACTTCTTCAAACAAATAAAAATTGTATGTTTTTAGCAGGATCTCCTAAACTTCCCTTTTTTAAGACAGGTATAGGCTCAAAGTTATAAGCCGCTCGTGTTGGAGTCATACAAATTTGACTCAAGAGATAAATTTATGTCTTCAAGACATATAAACTTATTTCAAAGACATAATTTGATATCTGGCTCCGTCTCAAAACTGAGACATGCTCAAGTCGACCTTTTCGAATTCAACATGTATTGATTGGGGGCAATTCAAGTCGAAGTCTTGTCGAAGCATTTTTACCCGGGTTAGGAGACGACAGCTTTTATTCCATCGTAGGATAAACTCTCACCAAATAGCAGGTAAACTTTAACGGATAGAAATTTTACATGCAAAAAAATTTAACTTTAGTTTTTGCTGTGTGCCGATTACCCCATACATGGGGCATTATTCCTCAACTGCCCCAACTCAAAATATCATGTTTTTCGATTGTCTCTAAATTCTGGGAATATGTTCGCCTACCCAACAGTAGTTAATCCACAAACTTATAGACCAGGATTACCAACCCTCCCCAAGTGAGCGGGGGTTGAATTTTCAACCCCAATGCCTGCAGGGGTAGTTTCAAACGCCTGTAACTTCCTTTTTAATTACGCGATTTAAAATTTTTATGAGGGTTTTGGAAAGTGCTTTTTACACGCTTTCATCAATTTTATTACTTATAACAAAAAAAATTGTTTAAACAATTTTTTCAATAAATCAATTGTTTATTTAACTTTTTTCGCAATTTAGGCATCTACGATTTTTTTAAATAGTCTCAAAAGAAAGCTTGACTTTTTTACGATGAAAAATGTCTAATAAGAAAATGGAAAAATTGAAATTCATTGAGTTACAGAGCCGGTTGTAGAGGGAGTCCTCGCGCTCGCACTCGGGCGTTATGCGGCAGCATACAGCGGAACAGTTTTCAAGTATGCCATTTTTTTGTATTACTCACATTGATCCAAAATTGCATGAAGTCATCGGAAAAAACTATTCACTTAATCGAAAATATTGATTAATTTAGCGGATGGGTGCAAGAACGGCTTACTTGTATTTTCAGAAGTCACTTGCTCTTCATTTGTTCTCCACGAAATTATGTGCAAAACAAAAGAAACACAAGTGACTTCTAA
>NC_046658.1:48331842-48353240 GCF_010883055.1 Belonocnema kinseyi | reverse complement strand
TGTTCATTTTTAAGAAAGTGCTTTTTACTTAATATTTTTTCATAACTTAAAAAATTTTTAACTTCTTCAAACTTACTGGTTAACATTACTGAATAGTTTTTTGCGATGACTTCAAGTAATTTTGGATCAACGTGAGTAATACAAAAAAATGGCATACTTGAAAACTGTTCCGCGGTATGCTGCCGCATGACGCCTGAGTGCGAGCGCGAGGACTCCCTCTACAACCGGCTCTGTAACTCAATGAATTTCAATTTGTCCATTTTCTTATTAGATATTTTTCATAGTAAAAAAGTCAAGCTTTCTTTTGAGAATATTTAAAAAAAATCGTAGATGCCTGAATTGCGAAAAAAGTTAAATAAACAATTGATTTATTGAAAAAATTGTTTAAACAATTTTTTTTGTTAGAAATAATAAAATGGGATGAAAGCGTGTAAAAAGCACTTTCCAAAACCCTCATAAAAATTTTAAATCGCGTAATTAGAAAGGAAGTTACAGGCGTTTGAAACTACCCCTGCAGACATTGGGGTTGAAAATTCAATCCCCCCTCACTTAGGGAGGGTTGGTAATCCTGGTCTATAAGTTTGTGGATTAACTACTGTTGGGTAGGCGAACATATTCCCAGAATTTAGAGACAATCGAAAAACATGACTTTTTGAGTTGGGGTAGTTGAGGAATAATGCCCCATATGCACCTTATTTAATTTTACCAGAATTTTGTTCATGATCAGGTCCTCAAGATAGAATGTAAATTCTGATTATCATTACTTAGAGAAAAATCGCGTGCCAATATTTTTTACACAGACCGAATTATTTTCTGCAATATCAGGTAAAGTGTCTCGCAAAAAGATAATTGTTGTTGAAGAAATATTTGTTTTAAATCAAATGAAAACCTTCTTTACCTTCAATTTAAGATAAATTTTCATTCACGTCAAGAATAGCATATCACATTCGTCGGAAATCGCCGGTTTTTGCCCCTGGCTATGTACCATATTTTTCATAACAAGCGCATCGAAAGTTCGACCTTCAGTTGCCTCTTGAGTGATTCACTGTCGCTTGTTTCAAGTTTCTAGTCTAGAGTTGAAAACATAACTTCGTACCTCAGGAGGCAACGAAGGTCGAACTTTCGATGCGCGTTTTATGAAATCGTATATTGTGCTACAAGTGCCGAAAGTAGGCGCTTCCACACAAGTGTGGAGTTTGCTGTACTAACTGGTAGTGAATTGAAGGGTAGTAGTGAGCAAGTCTTTCTGTAAACTTCACAATATTTACAACTGCTACTTCCAGCTCCTGCTGCACATGATGTCGTTTGTAATAAATTCAGTGAATTTTTTATTTGGTAATGAACAAAAATTTTTTTTTTCAATTTAAAGTAAAATTGCCATAAATTAGTAATTTAGGGCCATTCATCTCTAATGTAAGGTAATTTAACAATCATTTATGGTAACTTATCACTTCGAATTTGTCTGATCACTATCACTACTCATAATCGATCTGTTAAGCGTCAGCTCATAATGAAGTGACGTTCTGATTCCAGTACTCCTAGAAAGTAATTATGATTCGAAATGCGCAAGTGAAATAGCTATAAAAAATAATCTTGCTCAACTTGCGGAAGCGCAGCTGCTAGTCTCCTTTTTACAAAAAAATTCTTTTTACATAAGAGTGCATACCTCTAAGTGATTATTTTTTCCATATAATGGTTTATACGACGTGTGTATACAATTCTTTTTATCTTCTTCGGATTGATTGTTTGCTGATTTAGTTTTCATTCACGTCAATCGCACATAAGTTTTCATTCTGTCGATCTCCGAGACTATAATAGGAAATGGTAACAGAGGTGACGACGCACATTAATCATATCGAGACAGCCAAGCGACAAACTATTCCCTTCAAATGAAAAAGACAGAACAAAAGTCCTCTTTCCTACATATCGTGTATCCTACCGCTGCGATATGTACACGTTTACGATCTCATCGCCTATATCAGTTGCATGTATGTGACACTGAATAGCTTATTATGTTACTCGAATAGAGCTTTCCAGAGGGAAACATGTACAATGTATAGGATGAATAATTAATTTGTGTTTCTAGTTGAGCCAGAGAACCATTATCTCATTGTTGTTCTCGACATTTCATGCACAGGAATGATAATTAATAATCACACATACTAAAAAAACCTATATTTAAGTACAAAACAGTATACAACATTGTTAGATACATAACATCGAATTGAATATATTTAATATTTGTTTTAGAATACTAAAAATAACAAAAAGAACATCTTTATTATTCAATACTTTATCGTCATTTTCAAAATTTGGTTTATCATAATTGATAAAAATTTCTATTAGAGAAATTATTAGACAGTTGAAGATATCATATATAATAATATCCAGCGTACTTTTACTCACAGGATTCATCATAGGCTAACAATTATCTAATTCGCTTTCAAAAATGCTGAAGTCAAAGGTCTTTCCATTTAGCTATGAACTGAAAAAGAAAATGTACAATGTTATAGTTATATTTTTTTATCAGAGGTATTAAATTCAGGAAAATGAGCATATTTTGTTTCGCATACTACTATGCAGAAAGCTTTTCTATTAATCAGACATTTTTTTATGATGGTCTAAATTTAAGTTTTTGACATTTATATGTGTATTTAGGAATCAACTTTTCTATTCTATAATAGTGATTTTTTATTATTACTGACTGAAAAACAAAATTAAAATGAGGTAATTTCATTTTTTCTAGATCACCATGCCGAATATTTTTTGATTTTTCGATACCCTTCGAAGACGGCCGCAATGAAACATCCTGATGGGTAGATGCGTATGCAAGAATTTAATTTTCTAATTTCAAATTCTAATATTTTTGTTACCGGTAGTTGAAAAATAAATTCATGTTCCGGCATCTCTTATTCAGTCAAATTTTTAGTCCATCCCTAGAATTAGCTACAAAAATAATGTAGTTCACACCACTACACTTTTTTCCGATCCCCTGTAAGATTATCATGCCAAATTTTTTAATTTTTTTGAAAAATCGAAAATTAAAATTTTGATCGCACGAAAAATAATGAAAAATTTCATTTTGCGGCCAAACTATGCAAAATGCGAAAAAGAAAGAGTTGGCAAAAACTGTGCATCCAAAAAATATATGTTATTAATCACATTTTTATAAGACACGTATATGATAACTTTCTAAAAAATGAACAGATTGAATTGAGCTTGAGATACTTATTTCAGACCTAAAAGAAAAAGAGAATTTCATTTAACCTGCTATTCCGAGTAAAAATGCTTCGACTTTAGTTCGACTTGGTTATGTCTTGAGGTTGTCTCCAATACCTCGATTTCTGGTAAAAACGACGTTTATTTGAGTCAAGACGAGCCTTGTCTTGGCTGAGATTATCGAACCTTTTTTGGTTCATAAATGAGATTAAAATTGCTTCATTAAAAATTTTGTCATTATTAAATTAGTTATTTTTAATTAAAAAGTTCAGAATCGGCGAGTCTGAACGAGTATAACCCTTAAAAATTTTCTTCATGAGGAACTTTTCGAATTCAGCATGTCTTGATCTGGGACAATTCAAGTCGAACTGAAGTCGAAGCATTTTTATTAGAGATTTCACAGGTTTTTTTGCACGATTTGAACATTCTATATTTGGTTATTTGTAGTTCAAGGAAATACAAATAATTTGTACTTACAACTTCTTCCGAGAAAACGAAATTTATCAGTTATAGGATTAAAAAAAAACAATTATTCTGAAACCAAATAACGCGATGTACGATTGAAGTCAAAATAAGAAAAACGTTGCTTTTGGAAAGCTGTACAAGATTATTTAAAAAATTTTCGGATTATTCTGAAAAATAGAAAATTCAAATTTCGATCGCACAAGAAATAAGCAAAAATCTAAAACTCTATTTTGCGGTCTAACTATGCAAGGTATGAAAAAATATTATCAACAAAGGTTTTACTCAAAAAAAATATCTACAAACTCGTTACTAATTACTGTTTGATTTGTGACATAGCACGTGCAGAAATCTCGGTCTGCCCCGATCGGGGCCAGACCAGTCCAAGTCGGGTGCCGATCAGGAATCCTGGTCGGGGCCAGGCCGCGCATGAAACACACGCCCAGGTCGGGGCCAGGTCGAGACACCCGATTGGGAAACACGATCGGTGCCCGATCGGTACACGATGAGTCTCATTATAATCCATTCATGAATTTCACAAATGGAGTTTTAATATAAGTAAATACGAAACTATCGAATAGTCCTCTCCTTTCGAAGACCACTTTAATATTTTGAATTTTCTATTAAGTTATTTTAAGTTAAAATTAAAGTGCTACAGACACGAAAAGAAAAGGTTTCAGAATACAAAATTGAATTATACTTTTGAAAATCGTAAAATTATTGTGGATGGTATCAGTTTCGAGGAAAGAGTTTGTTTTGTATGAAAAAATGGATGATAACCAGAAATATTTTAAGCAACAATTTTAATTTCTTGAAAAAATGTTGCCTATAAAACTTTTTAACAAATTAGAAAAAGTTTGTTCGCAAAAAGATTCCCTACAACTTGATATTTTCGAATGCTTCCAATGAAAATCATCGGGAAATAAGCTGTGATTTACGATCTATTAACATTTTACTGCAAATAAATTCAATTTTCTGTCAATTGCATTACTTCTTAAAAAATTCAAGAAGGTGGTTGCAGATAATTTTTTTGCTAAAAAATTGCGCCATCATTTATTAGATCGTTTTATTTTTCTAAATCGGTTAAGAAGAAATATAGACCAACAACTTTTAAACAAAAATGAAAATTTTTGAATTAAATATTTCTGGTTGTTTTACATATTATTTACAGAATATGCATTTAATTAATTTTTATTATTATCAATTCATTTCGACCTAAAGGACACTTTTATAAGTTGAAATTGCATTGTTTATAATAAAAAAGAAAAAAAACTTCGTTTATCATTTTAAACTTCGCGCGAAACCAATTAGATGCAGAATGCGACACATGCGCAGTTGAGTAACGAGTTCTTGCTGGAATGTTATGAAAATTTGTCCTTAATGTATTTCTGTATTAAATTTATTATTAATACAGAATCAAAGTATCAATAACATAATCGATTGTATCATTTATTTTACTCTTATAATTTAAAAACATTACAATTTTGTGCATACTGCAATTCATTTCTTGTCAATAGATTTGATGATTCTAACTCTACATTAAATCGAAAAACCTTGAGTTCTTTAATAATAATTGAAAACAAAAGAACTTAATCAATTTCATCATATAATAATATTTGGCTCATTTGATAGTAAATATACTAATTTTACGTCAAACAATTTAATTAATTATTAATTTATTTGAGGTTAGGTTTCAGTGAGCCTGCAAAGTGTAATTACTTACTCTCATCTTCCTCGCACAGGTTTCGAGGTCTACTGACTAGTGTTTGGTGCCTCTGAACACGTGGCTTACTTGCCTTATGCATTTATAAACATTGCTAGAATATTTTAAATGAGTATTATGTATACAAAATTCACTGCACCACCAGAAAACAACAAGCAGCACTAGTTCTTCGAGCGCAATGGAGATGGCGTTTCAGTAGGATATCGGTCTGGCCCGGTCGGGCCCAGGCATGGGCCACACGGTTCTACCGATCAGGGCCAGATCGGGAAATCCGATCGGGGCCAGATCGGTATTACGTTTAAAATCGGCCGATTTCTGCACGGGAGTGTTCTTTAATTTTATTTTTGTTATATTTTATTATTTATTTTTATTCGTAAAATAACATTATTGAACAAAGTAATTCCAAAAAAAGGACCCAAGGTACAAAAACACGTTTATTAACAACATTGATTTTTAATTATACATAAAAATTTGGTTTTTACCTTTTTTTCTCTCGAGATGCGCGATGAGAATGTGTTCTTTGATGCTGAAGAAACTTTAACAAAAAAGAATACACAATAATTAAATTACATTCGTGGATGGCTTGACTTTTAATCTTAAATGCCCAATGCAAAAATGAGGGGGATGTATAATTGCCGAGCGGGAAGCGCGAGATCTAAACAGGTGCACGCCTTAGGTGAAACCAGCGAGCGAGCGAAACCAGCCGCACGTTTCTTTCTTGTTACTAATGGCTTTTTTAAAAAGTTATTTGTTATAAAATAAAAATATTCTGCAGTTTTAAGCAAAAAATGTTGTTCTCTATTTTGCCAGAAACCCTTTTGAAATTTAAAAATTACAATTTAAAGAATAAAGATCAATATTAGTAATGGCTTTATGAATGGAAAAGACGCGAGAAAAAAGAATTCGTTAGCCTGAAGTTAAATGAGTATTCTTTCAAGCAAATATTTATGTGTGCTATTGGAAGCAAGTTTATTACTGAATTATAAGCCTTCTTTTGATACAGAACTGTCCAAATTGATTAAATTATTTTTTATATGAATTTCTCGTTTAATTAGGGAATGAAAAAGGAAAAACGGAGGATGAAAAGTTCAAGAAAAATATAAGGGCCTGATCATAATTAGACACAAAATTATACTGGAGATAGAATAGCAGCTAGAAGCAGAAAAATCTTGTTTCCCTTAAACAACAGATGTCTAGGCCATGTTTCAGAATAAACAAACACTTTTTTCACTGCCTGACGCTCATTCGCAGACGCACGTGTTTCTGCGCCTTGCACGCTCACGAATCTTCGCACTCGAATATTGGATTTAAAGTGCTACTTTAGGCCAGTTCATGGTAATTTTTTGTTTAATTCCCAGTATTCGATGGTCCGAACTGCCCTTTAAGGAAATACATTTAAAGAATCGAATAGAAAAGTATAAGTGAATTCGAGATACAAATCGGGACACCAAATTTATAACAATCACAGAAAAAACAAAACGTAAAATTTTTTCGGGTAAGACTTGCAACGGTTAATTTAGAAAAAGCACAAAAATCAACTGACAGATGGGACTCGCCATTTCTCTTCAATTTAATGAAGTTAAACAACGATAGATAGCGCTCGCATCGTAATTTTCGTTACGCCTTGAATAAAAATGAAGCAATTATTAGGCGAAAGATTATTCAGGCAAGGTTGAAAATCGGAAATTATCTTTCATTTTTTCTGTGCTCAATCGCTGGCCATACATCAATGATTGGTTGCTTTAATTAAATGTGGTTCTATAATAGTTCTCACAAAGCAGACCAGTAATAAATAGTGCAGGATGAAGTGAAACAATGCCGCAGTGCATTTGAAAAGCTAGGTTCGTGCAGTATAATGCATCTAAATGTCATGGAAAGAACCGGTTATTCTTAATATTCAAGGAATCTAAACAAAATTTCATGATTAAAACTACAAGATTGTAGTAGGCTAACTTTAAGGTGGATTCTATACATTGAAAAATGTGCGGCCAATCAATGTTCTTGTAAATTATGCGGAAACATAATTATTGGCCACAATACCTGAAAACAAATTACTACTGCTAGCCAAAATTTATTCGAAATTGTTGAAAAATTTTGTAGAATATTTATATAATTGTTTGTAACTTTGTTATATAAATGATAAGTGGAAATAATGTCATAAAAAGTATTTGGCTCCGGCAAAAGATAGTTCGATTTAGTGGCTAATCATGATTCTTTCAAAATCAGTATTTTATAACCTGATATGGCCAACAAAGTGGCCAATGAATATATTTAACCAAATTTCAGTTACCTATTGTACAATCATGACCAATTAATATGGTTTTTGATATTTTTGTTCATTCTTCAAATGTAATTAATTTACTACTTGTAAATTTAAACTTACTATGGTAATTAGAATCTTTATAAATTTTATTATTAATCTGTGTATTTTATAATTTCGCTCGAACCATATAGTGTTTTTTCTAAATTGTTTAACTCGAAATATTCTACAAGTAACGGATGATTTTACAGACTACTTTATAATAAATACGTTTATTATCGCGTTAAATTTTTCAGCAAATTATTTGGATTCAGCTTATGCAGAAATCTACTAAGATTTACACATTTTTTCTCATTTGTCTCAATTTTATTAGTCACACGAACCCATAACAAAGAGCTTTGTTAGTGTTAAGACCATGGTTTTTTCTCTTTTGCAAAAGGACAGATACAGTGTACGTGCTTCAAATATATGAAAGGTCCACAGCTCCATAGCATTTTACGAAATATTTTCTTCGGAGTCATGGATTGAATAATGTAGGAGCTGTGTTGACCAAAAAATCTTTCTAATTTGCACTTATATTGTGAGAAAAGGAATTACGGCATAGTGAATCACGACCAATTCATAAAAGTGCATGTAATTTTCCTGCCATGATTCACGATTCTGCTGAACATCTTTTTAAGAAAAAGATAAGTAGTCATATTTTAACCAGGATAATAGAAAAGGGCTTGAAACAAGAAAAATTAAGTATCAGGTATCATACTGGCTTTGCGACAAAACCTGATAGACTTTCTTTTTGTTTTGCTTTATCACTTTTTATGTACCCTTTCTAGAATGATCTCAAGAATTCTATCCTCTTCTATACTTTTGTGTCCATTCCTATCGACTGTATCATGTTTATTTTGATCGGTTTTTTAGAAAATTTATGGTTTTCTATCAATAAAGAATGTATACCGAATAAAGAATGGAGAAGAAAATAATAAAAGCAGATAAAATTGTCTAGGTTTAGGAATAGAAGCACAGGGATATTAATTGGAAAAAAATAGATGGCATTACAGCAGCAATGGCAAAAAATGAAATTGGATAGGTTTATGATGGTTTAAAATAAATTAAATGAATATCTTTTTATTTCTTCGGACAGAAATGGATGGAATTAAATGGTTTCGAACATTTGTATTTCCAAGGATTCTATGCTTTTAAGTATGTGTTTACGATCTCATCCTATAGCCCTTTTAAACAATTCGGCAACGATTAAGTATCAATAAAATTTAGTAGCCGAAAAATAAAGTAGCATCCAATTAAGAAAATATTTATTTGAATATGGGCGATCAAATATTTAACTTATCTATAGAGTTTGTTCCTGCCTCAAAAAAACTAAACCAGATATAAGAAATATAAGTTTCTTCATTTAAATCAATTTTCTTAATACAATAAACGTTTCAATATAGCAAGAAAATATTTATAGTACATATTTAGGCCAATATTTTATCGATCCAATACTAATTTTGTTCTCTGTAGGCATACGAAGAAAGAATAATTATTGTTAGAAATTAATACAATAGAGACAGCTCTCTAATACATTAGGATTAAAGGTATATAAAAAAGGTTGCGTTTTTTATAATTGTTGAGTGCACATATGGATGTAATGATAATTATTATATTATATTAGTTATATTATATTAATTATAATTATAACGTATCAGGGTACATAAATAATCGTAACGCCACTGATATGTATTATGATCCTAAAGTTTCCTATATTTATGGATTTAAAAATTTTGTAATTGATTATAAAATAACTTGTATACCTTACAGTACATTAATAAGAATAATTGTATACACTGTGGACAGAGTTACTATTTGTTTAACTATTTATATTCAAAAATTTTCATAAAAAATCCATCATTCACTTTAATTCAATGTTCACACTGTCTAGGCAGACTGAAAATATTTTCCCTGCGCACCATCCTATCAGCTCTACCGTCGAAGGGCATGGATTGATTAACTGAAAGCTTTTGATTCAACCTTCCATTGGCTTACCATCTGTCTGTTGAAAAGTTCAAAGGTGCAGCACCAGATCGGGAGATACGTAGAGAGACTGATGCAGTTTTGGAAAACCAGATTTAATATCTCATCTGAAAAACCAGATTTAATATATCATCTGAAAAACATCGTGTGATAACTAACAATGACATCGTTCAGAGGGTTTTTTAGGGCGAAACCATTAGCCCACTCCTCCTCTTCTCCACATTGTTGCCACCGTCTTTTGCACTTGGCCATTCCGTAGGGTACTTTTGTGGCAAACCTGGAAATCGAAATCATAAAGTCACTCATGCATTTTAGATGGATGATCTTAAGATCTGCGCTAAAAATAAACAGGATCTACATATTACTCTAGGAATAGTCGAAGAATACTCTTAGGAGATTGCAATGTAGTTTAGGTTAAAAAAATGCACCATGCTTTATTTGAAATCAGGGAAACTTAATGGTATCCTCCAAGACCCTGAGCTCAGCCGTGGAAGCGCCATACAACACCTTGACGTTGAAGAGACAAATACATACCTCAGCGTGCCACAGAACCGCATTTGCGACAGGACATATATAAATGATACTCTCCGAAGCAGATACAAATGCCTTAACCAACTGATTTGGTCTTTCGAACAGTCGGCGAGCAACTAAGTTTCTTCAACGAACATACTTGCCATTGCGGTAGTACTTTATTCATTAGGACTAGATTCATAAACGAATAACGAGTATATATCCCTTGATATCGGGACACGAAACGTTATGCACAGGAATAAAACCATGCACCTGAAGTCTTCTGTTTCTCTATTGTAGATCTGACGCCGTCAAGGTTTCTGCGGAATACGGAATCTCAGATCTCTTCATAAAAGGATTATTTTAGGCACAGCACATGCAGTCGTAAATAGACTAGAAATCTTTTTAAAATGGTCCGGAAGCACAAAAAAGTAGGTGAAGGAGCGTTTGTGTAAAAAGCACCCGTGGAGGCTGCTGAAACAGAGGCCTTGACTTCAATATCAAAGGTGAGAAACATGCATAAAACAACATGCATCAGCTCGAACACTCACTCTTAAAAGCACGGATTAAAAAGTCACAGGAGAAAAACTTGCGCAAATAGCTCCTCGACATAAGTATACACGGCATCTTCCACAGAAATGTGCAAGGGTCAGTCGGTATTGTGTGAGCTAACGTTTGCTTTCTTTGAATTACTTTGATTGAACTCGGGCTCGGAGGGTTTTATTTTGGCATGTCTATACGGCTTTATTTGAACTTAGCATACTGCCGCTACATTTTGAGTCACGGTATTCCCGATAATAGCTGCAGAGCTTGTCTTGCACACCCCAAACACCTAGAACACATACTATCTAGTTGCTAAACTCTTACAAGAATGACCTATACCCAAGGGCACAATGCGGCACTAAGATTGCTTTATTACCATCTTTGTCGCCCTTATAGCTAATCGTCCTTGTCATCAAATATCACACTTGTTGATAGCCTAAAAGCATCCCTGTGTATCAAAAAAAAATGCTAAGACTTTTTCGGGGAAAATGCAGAATGCGGTCATCGTATGGTCGCTCCGTTTCCTTAGGATGTACAATACTTTCACTAGTTCATCGCATTGAGTCCGGCACAGACCGGAACCACCTATCTCACGTGATTACGGTTGAAATTTTTACGCCATAAAACAGTCTTAACTCCAATGATTTCATTAAGGTAAAATAGCAAACGTTCATAGAACTGTTGAAAAAATAATAATCGAATTAAAATTTATGGACACTATCGGATCTCAGACAGTACAGTCGTTTGGTTATATACACAACATGTCTTGCCAAACATATCCCAACAAAAGTCACAGACTTCCATATTATTTTCCTGTTTTCTTTGAATTTGTTTTCAGATTCAGTCATTGATACAAAATAAAATAAGCAATTTTCAATATGATCTTCTTAATTTGACCTACTTTCCAGAAGTACTCCGAGTAACAAAAAGTTCTTTAATAGTCGTAAATAGGAAGCGTATTTTCTGCGACTTTAAACATATGGTTAATTCACTTCCAAACTATAATTAAAATGCGAAAATTTACCAATAAACAATTATATTTTAATGAAAGCTATTAAATTAAGATATCCCATTTTTTAAACTGAAAACACTTGAAGTATTTTGCGAAATATTGTAATTAAAATTTAAAGAAAAAGTTGAGGATATTGAAATAAATTATTATTACCTACTCCTAAGAGGGACTTCTGAAACATCGTTCTCGTAAATTTTGATAGATTTTTAATACAATAGAATAGGTATAAATAACGACTAATAATTCACAATATTTAACAAAATTCCACAGCATAATCGTTTCACCATTACAATGAGGTGCGGTAGCATTTTTTTGGTATCATCGAATAAAGTGAGACCCTCAGTTTAGCTATACACATAGATTTCAAATTTGGTAAATTTATTTAAACAAAAGTCCCATAAAAAAACAAAGATATATCTGGATTAGTCTGAGCCATATCTCTAGGAGCTTTTTGGATGAATTTAAAATGTGATTATCAAACATTAAATTGTTATTATTTTTTCATTTTTGATTGTTTAATGTACTAAAGAAAAACAAAATGAATAAAGATAATACTATCAGCATCCCTAACGAACCACTCATGGTGAAAAGTTTATAAATTAAACGTTCTTATTATCCCCTTTACTATCGCTGAATACAAACAATCCTTTAAATATGGATTCCAATATTCGGACATATAGCTAGAATGAACTAATAGACTCAGAACAAATCTAAAGGTATCATTGAATTTTTCTTGGTCATATCTCTAGGAGGTTTTTCAATTATGAAGAAAATATTATTATTCAAACAATTATATTGTTTATAATATTTATAATTTGGTTAAAAAATAATTAAACCATATTTTGTCTTTAATGATAATGGGGTATCGTTCCTTAAATCTTGTAAAATAAAAATCAATTTTTTTCAATAAAAAAACTCCCATTTTCTCTGGGACTGTTGATCTAGAACTGCATTCCATAATATTCGAAAAACAATATCTGGTTCTCATGCATAGCAAATTGTTGTTCACTTATTGTTTATACAATTATGAATATTGTTGTTACGTAATTATTCGCGGACTGGCGTGGTGAAATGAAGGAATTACAACTGGACCACGTTAAAGTCGATCACATATAGAACCGAAGAGCTTCTCACAGTCACTACTAGGGTCCAAAGAGTTGTTCATCAGAAGACAATCAAGTCGTGGAAATCGCATAAAGAAAACTGAAAGCAAAATAAATATTGACTGTAAATTAAAAATACCACAATATTAAATAGTTTCTAATATCACACTTCATTTAAACTGGTTCAAGAATTGGAATGAACACTCGCGCAAGAACCTTAGTTGACTCTGAATTCGCAGGAAAAAGGGTCGAGTCTTATCAACAAAAAGACATTACGCTAATTCCTGAGTACCGGGCTCCAACGAAAAAAGTACGGCCCGAAACTCAAAACAGAGTGAAAACTTCAAGAAGAAAAACCATTATGTGAAAACCATTCTGTCAACAGTGAAACCCGAAGGTTACTCAAAAGAAAGACAGCAACATCAAATAAATTATTAGCATCCCGCCCGCCTCGTTCAGTGAACGAAACAAATTCCACGTAGGGATGTCGAGAGTTTAGCGCCACGCGCCAGGACGCATATAATAATTTTCCGTGCATACGCAAGAAATTCAGTTCGCCCACCATAGAGCAGTATTGGCCGTTTTGTGACAGTGCACAACTGGTAAACAAATAGTCTAGGAGCCAGGTACACCCTGGTGGCCTTTTCAATTCGGATGCAGCCACCAAGGTTTTACTTATGTATTTTGACCCGCTGAATCCAAATTTTTTGGGTGTCTCGTCGCCCGAGGGGTCGTTTAATTGTTATTAACATTTTTTTAATAACAAATAGAAAAATTGACTTTTTCGGCAAATAAAAAATATTTTCTGTTTTTTCAGCAGATTTTGAAAAGAAAAGGTTTTTAATAATTTTTACCTCCGACCCTTAGTTTCTGAAAAAAAATTGGTAAATTTTTGAAAAATGCCATTTTTTCAATTTTTGACACTAGGCCAGGAGAACCCTGAACACTTTTTTTATAATCCAAGTCCACGTCATATTTCCTTAACATATATATTATTATTAAAAAATATTTCCGATTCGCTTAAACGAATAACTTTCGAGTGAGACGAGTTGAAAGTTCAAGGGTTTTAGAGCGCGCGCGGCTGACATGGACGTGTATGTCTATCCCTACGTCACTCGCGCCTCGGCGAGCATTTCGTTGTGCAATGGCATCAACATTATTGCTACTTCTATTGCGACTAATTTTTACCTATATTTACTTATTTTCGAAATTTTTCGTTGTCAATAAATACAATTCTTTGGATATTGGGATTGCAGTAAAAAAATGTTTTTCATAGATTGAACATGTTGAATATTTACATTTATTTCACAGCAAACTGCTAGACATACACGTCCACGTCAGCAGCGTGCGCTCGAAAACCCTTGAACTTTCAACTCATCTCACTCGAAAGTTATTCATTTAAGCGAATCGGAAATATTTTTTAATAATAATATACATGTTAAGGAAGTATGACGTGGACTTGGATTATAAAAAAAGTGTTCAGGATTCTCCTGGCCTAGTGTCAAAAATTGAAAAAATGGCATTTTTCAAAAATTTACCAATTTTTTTCTCAGAAACTAAGGGTCGGAGTTAAAAATTACTGAGAACCTTTTCTTTTTAAAATCTACTGAAGAAACCGAAAATATTTTTTATTTGCCGAAAAAGTCAATTTTTCTATTTGTTATTTAAAAAATGTTAATAACAATTAAACGACCACTCAGGCGACGAGCCACCCAAAAAATTTGGATTCAGCGGGTCAAAATACATAAGAAAAACCTTGGTGGCTGCATCCGACTTGAAAAGACCACCAGGGTGTACCTGGCTCCTAAACTAAAAACGATAGGACGATGGAGCGATTTTAGATTTGAAAATATGTTTCAACAGTAGCAGATGGCACAAGTATGCCGTGTCCAGGATTAACATTGGTCATACGTCCTAAAGGTTATGAAAGTACTCATAAGATTATCATTCCCTAAACTGGTCACGCCTTACTTGAGCAAAATGCCTCTTGAGTGACATATTGTAGTTCTTTATCTGAAGTTGTTGCTACGGAAATTCGTTCTAATGTTCAGCTTACAAGAGCATTACTGGAATTTAAGGTACCAAGACAACAAGTTCAGTGTAAGGATTGTCGCCGTACAAGATAACCGGTTGCCGTTGATCATAGGGCAAAGTAGATTTTTAAAATCGTATTTCGACTCTTAAAGTTTCGGTTGAATCAATAATGAATGTGATAGGATGAGTTTATTTTGTTTTGCAAGGTGGTTTCTCTGATAAAGGGTGTTTATTTTGTCTTTAGCGTAGAAAAATCAAACTAAAAATATGCGCTGTTTAAAAATAAAAAACGCTGTCTAGTAAGCTTCACTCTGTAAAAGCTATTCGGGCCCATTCTTTTAAAGGCTCCACGAAGTTCAAGCACGAGGATCCATTTTTCGAGTGGCACGATCAGCTGGATTTCAATTTGTAGAGTAAAGTCCAAAGGCGTTGGGGAGCCTTTGGAACTCTGAAATCCGACTGGAGACAAAAATAGGTCAACAGAAAGGGTTAGTCACTTGAATTCAAACGAGAACGATTCGTGAGTTCAACCGATCGTAGTTGTCCGCAAGAGAGAGTTTCAACTCCTTGTGTACGCAGTGAATCAATCAAACTATAAGTACATCAGCGTAAGGTTTCAGCTCAGGAATAATGAAACCAATCAGACCAATCAAATCCATCCGCAAAAGGGCCAAAAGGCGAAAGGAGGCTTTCGCAATCCTTGATGGATTACTTCTAAAAAAATTGACCTGTAAACTTTAGCGCCCAAGACCACATCAATGGGTTCGTGTACTATGAACTTTCAATACGCCGAGTGAAGCCCCTGGATATGATGCCAATTTTTATTGAGAATTTTCTACAAAGGAATCATCACACCAAGATAGCAAAGACGAAGAGTAGTTACCTCGACATGTTACAGTAATGGACGAGATTCAAGATGAAGGGGTAACGCGTCTACCGGCATTCTTGATTGGTTTAGGTTCAACCGTATTGATAGAAATATGAATTGCCTGTTGTGATAAATCAAGGTGGCAAACTAATTTTCGGGATACAGAATTATTTTTAGAGCCAGGTTATAGGAGGAATCTTGTTCGAACTTCATGTTCATCCGGGGTCCTTACAGCAACTTGTAAAGTTGTAAGTAGAACTTGTCAGAAAGCCGAAAGAAACCGAAAAATCAGATTCCGAATGCAAACGAACTTTCTCAGTGGTTAAAGGGTCCGAGTCTTCAGTCGAAGGCCTTTTGCAAGTAATGTCATCATTGAGTATGCTATGATGCTGTTTATAGCATAGACGACAACGAGTCTTCTAGAAAATGACTGATGTAGTGGTTTGAGTTATGAGTAGCTCAAGATGGATTCACAGATGTTGTTAAAAACCGATACTTAAGTCTCAAGTGCAGCTAGGTGTTCCAGCTGCAGGCGGTGTTACTGCTCCAGGATTTGCTCATCGGCGTAGACAATGTTTTGGTAGCCTGAAGTGCTTGAATTCGCTGTTGCAGGAACACTGAAATTTCAGAAATTTGAGAAAATGTTTTTTTATATGTGTAATCGAAGTTACAAAGGACAATCTTCTCCTCAAAAAGTCCATGGCTGTCAAAATGAGATGAGTTTATGCATCTTTATACACTTCGTAAGGTTTGCAAACTTGCAACCAATCTTAATGACCAAATAGATCCTTAGTAACGGGTCTCGTCTTCTGAACATCTAATAACAAAGCATGAGAAGGCAAGGAAGAGAGTAATAAAACTTCCATGCAATTCGGAGATCCGCACAGAGAAAAATCGATACTAAGTAAGACTATTCAGATATTACCAGTTAATATCTTAGCGATTTAACAATAAGCCAGGAATTTAGATATTGAAGAGGGATAACCATAGATACCAAAAAGAAAATTCCATCTGTCAATATCTAAAACATCAAAGGGCAGAGTCTCCGAAATTTAAAAAATATTTGGTAATTATGCAAAAATTACCTATAAATCATACAAGTTTCTATAAAATCCAAAAGGATTTTATATCGTAGTCTTACGTTTTTGATATTCGAATCCTCGAGAATTCGCCTTTTCTTGATCATTATTAAATCGAGATTGATCTAATAAATTCGCTTCTTTAAATATTGCAGATAATAATAGTTAATATTAAACATTTTATACTTTTAATATAAACAAAAATGGCCCCTCAACATATAGTGCATTGAATAGAAGATATTATACATCATGCCGTATTATCCATCAGTTAGAGTTAAATATCAAAGGCTATAATATTCACTCTTCAACATCTATCCCTCTTCGCGTAGGGAAACAAATCCGGACTTAGCTTATTAGACTCAAATCAAGGTTTGAGCAGAAATTAAATAATAAGACAAAAACATATATTCTTTCATTTTGGTATTCGTCTGTCATACCTGAGAGCCTGTCGTCTCACATTCCTTATTGATATTCAATATACCTATCATGCCTAAGAGCCTGCCTCGAGCCGTTTGCAATGTTGCAAACAATCCACTATCAATAGGTCTGTCATGCTTCAGAGGTAGTGTCGAAGCCCTTGCAATGATGCTAAAAAATCCACTATCAATATGTCTGTCATACCTGCGAACCTTTTTCGAGATGTTTGAAATTTCGAGAACAATCATACAGTCAGAAAGTACATTTGCCATGCCTGAGAGTCTGCCTCGAGGCATTCGCAATGTTTTAAACAGCCTACCATCAATATTTCTGTGATGCTTTCGAGTCAGTCTTGAAGCGTTTGCAATGCTGCTAACAATCGATAATCAATATATCTGTCATGCTTGAGAGCTAGTTTCGAAGTGTTTTCAATGTTGCAAAAAATCACATGATCAGTACGTATATTTTTATGTCTGAAAACCTGCCTCGACGTGTTCGCAATGTTGCATACGATCCATTAACAATATATTTGTCATACCTAAGAGCCTGTCTCTGGATGTTTGAAATGTTGAGAACAATCACACAGTCATTAAGTACGTTTTATCGTCCCTGAGAGCCTACCTCGACGCATTGGCCATGTCGCAAACAATCCACCATCAATATTTCTGTCATGCTTGAGAGCCATTCTTGAAGCGTTTGCAATATTGCTAAAAATCAACCATAAATATATCTATCATACTTGAGAGCCAGTTTCGAAGCCTTTGCAATGTTGCAAAAAATCACACGGCCAGTACTTAGGTTTTTTTATGCCTGACAGCCTGCTTCGACGTGTTCGCGATTTTGCAAACGATACATTGGCAATATAGTTGCAATACGTGAGAGCCTGTCTTGGGATGTCTGCAATATTGAAAACAATCGCACAGTCGGTAAGTATTTTTTCATGCCTAAAACCCTGCCTCGAGGCATTCGCAATGCTGCAAACAATCCACCATCGATATGTTTGTCATGATTGAGAGCCAGTTCGAAGCGTTTGCAATGTTGCATAAAATCACATGCTCAGTACGTAGGTTTTTTATGCCTGACAGTCTGCCTCGATGTGTTCGCAATGTTGCAAACAATCTATTAGCAGTACTGTTTTCATTTATAAAAAAACTGTTTTAGGACGTTTAAAATGTTAAGAACAATCACACAGTCAGTGATTTTGTTTGTCATGCTTTCAAACCATGCTTCTCCGTTTACCCACTATCCGACTTTATACTTTCCAACTTTCAGTTGTTTGATAAAGTTGACAATAGTATTATATTTATTTATTTTGTGAATATTTAGTGTGACTTTACATTATTGTACAGTAAACAATCAAAAATGAAAAGAAGTTTATACACATTGTAATTTTTTAATAATTTTTTTTTGGTTGGTGAAACAGTACCTGAGGGTATTTTATTGAAGTATCTAGTAATGCTCTTAAAATATTGGCGGCTTAATGCATTTGTTTATATAGAGTTCTCAAGATTTTATAATAATTTGGTAGTTAAAAATCTTTTTTTGAATAATTTGAAAAGCGGCTAGAGATATAGCTGAGACGAATATAAATATATCTTCGTTTTTTTCACATGATATACACTTTTTGTTTAAATAGACCCCAAGTTTGAAATCTGTATACGTATAGATAAAATTAGCGTCATAAAGTTCTTAACAAAGACCTTTTATCGCATTCGACGTCAAAATCTCTAAGCTTAATCTGGAATAGATCTCAAATTTGTACATATATTTTACGACAAGCAAACATATGAAAACAAAAATCAATGTTTCGGGCGTGAGACTCATTTAAGAAATGATAAACTGTGTAGATAGTGACGTAAATTCGTAACTATCGTAGAAAAATTGTTTAATGCAATTTTTAAATATTCAATCGAAGGTTTAGAGATTTTTTTATCTGGTAAACAATCTACATTTCCCATAAAATCGTGCAAAATAATTTGGAATCTCTTAAGTCTTAAGAGATTCAAAATTATTTTCCTAAACTTTTTATGCACTTTCTGGGGAGCATCAGGGCTGCCACCCTCACATTTTTCCACAATACCCTGCCGCCAAGGGGGGACACTTGACTGCTTCACTACTTGACACACCATGCTTCACGCGAGAGAATTAGAACTGGCTGAGAAAAATGAAAATGTGTTAATATGTTAATAAATTAAATTTTAATTAGTTGATTCAATTTCCTAATCTAATTTTAAGCAAATAAAAAGAAAGTTGATGGAAATCGGTTAATATTATAAATACCAGTTGACAGTTCTTGTAATTTGGCGTATTCTTAACGATATGTTTAATTACTCGAAATGTTAACGGATTTTCATCAACTTTTTTTCGTTTTCTTAAAATGACATCAGGAAAATGATTCAGATAATTAGAATTGAATTGAGCCATATCTTTAGGGTTTTAGTTATTGAAACAGCCTTGAATCTCATGACAATGAAAGGGTCCTCATAGCTGGGGGGCTGCCGAGTGGCTTTCCAATTTTTGTAATACCTTGCAATCTACAAGGATTTCTTATGATCTTATAAAATCAATTATTTTATGTTTAAAATTATATGAATCCTTTAAATATTACTTAATACCTCGATATTCCTTGAAATTAAATAGTTATTCAGGTCATTACGTCATAAAAATATCTATATTTTTCTTTAACATTGAACAATACCTTCCATTTAAAAACTGATAAGAGAAACAAGCATTTAAATTAGTACGCTGAAACCAGGAATGAAGAACTGTTTAGGGTTTGGGTTTCAGTGGCTTTGATCCTAAGTCCAGAGAATGCGAATGTAAACAGGCAAGGCCGCATAAGCTATTTCTTTTGGATTTGGACGCATGACGCACCCTTGGCACAAATAATGCGCTGAGAGTGTAGCCCTAATGATGCTTGTCACGATTGACTGGGCACCACATTTCTCTTTAGGTCGCACGGCTCCGCTCATCGCGTAACTGCATTGGACATCGAAGCTCGGAATATCGTAAATCTAAGGTTTCTAATTCCATGTTTAAGTGTAATAATATTATGGCTGATAACCTTCTTTTTATTTGTTAGTTAAAATTTTTCGTTTGAACATAATAAACTATACGGAGAAAGAAATTATCGAAAAGGGTTGCACTGTGGTACACGTGTTTTAGAAGTGGAATATCGTGGTTGCGTCTCCCCGTAATATGGAACTTTAACGTCAAGTAGTAAAGCCGTTCATGCTAATATATATAGTTTTATATTCTTGGTAGTGGAATTTTAGCAAGAAATATAAATACGTATTTTATATGACGGCTTTAAATGTTCTCCGTATATAGGTGCCTCATACTTCTTGACAGTCACCGCCTTCACCCAGACAAACACTTATGACATCAAACAGTGCTCGTTGCTCTAAGATTGCCTTGGCAATTCGACCGTGACTATTACACCAGATTCCGATTTACATCATGCATTGTTTTATCTTCATGCTTTACCCTCGCAAAATGAGTGAGCATGACAATGATTAACGATACACTTGCGAAAAATAACAGCACTCTTAAGCACGTCAGCACCGTTTTATTTCTGGTAGTAGTGCGTTTCATATCTTATAAAATCTAGTACTATAGATGAGTACAAATAGGTGTGAATTCGTTTTTAACCAAGTATCAGTCTGAATTGCAGGGGACGATCTCCCCGTTTTTAACCCCAACGCAAAAGTAACATACCCGGTAGCTGAGGACGTATCAAAGTTTGTAATGATTTTTTCGTGATTACAGTAAGTTCATTTGCCAATGAGCCAACCTAACCGTCTGATGAACCGTCTTAAATCAAAAGCATTATTTTTCAACAAACAAATAAATTTTAGATCAATGAAGATGAGGGATAAAATTCCGAAAAGCGCTTACTTACAAACTAGTTTTAAATAAAAGTTGTAGATCTTTCAATGACACACATTTTATGAGGCTTTATTCCTCAACTGCCCCAACTCAAAAAGTAATGTTTTTCGATTGTCTCTAAATTGTGGAAATATGTTCGCCTACCCAACAGTGGTTAATCCACAAACTTATAGACCAGGATTACCAACCCTCCCCAAGTGAGGGGGGGTTGAATTTTCAACCCCAATGTCTGCAGGGGTAGTTTCAAACGCCTGT
>NC_046658.1:48328475-48331742 GCF_010883055.1 Belonocnema kinseyi | reverse complement strand
TTTGAATGGGGCAGAGAAAACTTGAAGGAAACTGTCGTATTTTCCAGTAGCAAAGAAGAGCATGCAGCGATGACAATAAAATTAGCAGATCGATTTAGTAAGCCTGTGACGATACAAGGTACACTCAAATATCATTCATTCGCTCCGAACGCAAAGGGACAGATGGATCTGAAACGATTTTCCTATGAGGAGAAAAGTGAGGTTTCCCCGAAGCCTAAACGTAATCGAAAGCAGAATAGTACTCCAAGAAAGTGGAAAGCTGGTACGAAGAAGAGGCGAACAGCATAAAGAGGTTGTGCAGTGAGAGGCAAGGAGACTCACAAAAATCAAGCACCTCATAAAGTGAGAGGCGAGGGGACTCACTAAAATTAAGCTCCCCGAATCATCTTGCAGATAAAAGGAGTCTAAAATCGCACTTTCACCTCCACGTGGTAGACTCTGGAAACTATAACTTGATAGGATGTAGGCTGACGACAGGCGTTAATCACTAATCCGTTAGTACTTTATTTACTCAAACACTTTATACGTGAGAAGTTGGTTGAATCATGTATTTGTTTTAAAAAATTGCAAGAGCAATAACCAATTATTGTCGGATAATAAATTATAATAGTGAGGAATCATTTATCTTCAGAAAAATACTGTTCATTTTTAAGAAAGTACTTTTTACTTAATATTTTTTCATAATAACTTAAAAAAATTTTAACTTCTTCAAACTTACTGGTTAACATTACTGAATAGTTTTTTCCGATGACTTCAAGCAATTTTGGATCAACGTGAGTAATACAAACAAAATGGCATACTTGAAAACTGTTCCGCGGTATGCTGCCGCATAACGCCCGAGTGCGAGCGCGAGGACTCCCTCTACAACCGGCTCTGTAACTCAATGAATTTCAATTTGTCCATTTTCTTATTAGATATTTATCATAGTAAAAAAGTCAAGCTTTCTTTTGAGACTATTTAAAAAAAATCGTAGATGCCTAAATTGCGAAAAAAGTTAAATAAACAATTGATTAATTGCAAAAATTGTTTAAACAATTTTTTTATTATAAATAATAAAATAGAATGAAAGCGTGTAAAAAGCACTTTCCAAAACCCTCAAAAAAATTTTAAATCGCGTAATTAGAAAGGAAGTTACAGGCGTTTGAAACTACCCCTGCAGGCATTGGGGTTGAAAATTCAACCCCCCTCACTTGGGGAGGGTTGGTAATCCTGGTCTATAAGTTTGTGGATTAACTACTGTTGGGTAGGCGAACATATTCCCAGAATACTCTCCCTGAAGCGCCCCATATATGACCCAAAAATTTAAAAAAACTACATTTTTACGTATTATCGATACTTTTTAGTAATTTCCGTCTAATGGCCAATTTAGATATTATCAATGACTTTTCAAACCATTTTAAATAGTTTAAACAAATATAAATTATTTAAACAATTATGTATTTCTAAAAATGTAAATAATAATCGTATTTTCTGATTGAAATGTAAAAGTTTGTCATTGTTTCGAGTAGCAAATTTCTGTAAAAACATTATGACAATATTTAAACGATTATTTAATGCTTATTTTCAATATTTTGAAAACATTAAGAGAGATATCAACTTTATTTTCAAATTAGTATCCTATGCTACGTTTTTTGAACAACTAAATAATTTTGATATATTTATTTTAATGTGCAATAAATTTATATTTGCTTAAACCATCTTTATTTACTCAAGTAATATTATGTGCAATTTCGGTAATACGATTTTAAAAATATTTGCGTAAAATAGATTATTTAAACAAATTATATCTGTTCAAAGAATTGAAAAATTGAAAATATATTCTTTTTATAAAAGATACAGTCAGAAAAATAATTGTATGTGTTCTATTTTACTTCATTTTTTAATTATGGGAAAATAACTGCTTGATAAAATAAATATTGTTTCAGCAAAGAGAAATTTGTTAAACATTAGAAGAAATGTATCAAAATAATGTAATTGTTCAACAAAAAGTAGCATAGGGTACCATTTAAAAAAGTGGACATCTCTGGCTTAATTTTTAGAAATTTTAAAAATAAAAAATAAATAATTGCTTAAACAATTACATAATGTTTATAGAAAAATGTACTATTCCAAACAATAAAAAGATATTAAATTTCAATCGGGAAGTACGTTTATTTTTCGCATTTTTTGGTAATAAATGATTGTTCAAATACTTTAATTTTGCTTAAATAATTGAAAATGGTTTAAGAAGTCATAGTAGATATTAAAAAATTTAATTCGTGATTATTCGTATGAAAAAGATGACAGAAATTGCTAAAAAAATAACAATAATACGTAAAAATGTAGTTTTTTTGTTTTGGGTCATATAAAATGGTCTTCTTTGTTCCTGAACCTAATAACTAATATCTTGGCTAAGTGTAATTGAATAAAATTTAGACTGAATACAGTTCACGTCATACCTAATGAGGTAAAAATACTCACAAGATCCAAGTATATTTTGCAAGGCCGGAAAATCGATGGGAAATCGGATACTTTTCATATTTATGAATAAACAGACTCAAACATTTAGAAATGATGATAAATTTGTTATATTAGCACTTAAATTTCTTTAATTACATCAGCCAAACTAAAATGCTAAGAAAAATTGGTACCTCCGATTTTTCATTTTCCTGGAAAATTCGATAAAACAAGAAAAAATAAAATGGCTCTGCCAGCTGAAAAACATGAAAATTCACGTTTTTTCATGTTTTATAAAATTTTCCGGGAAAATGAAAAATCGATCAGTTTATTCATGAAATATGAAAAGGACCCAATTTCCCATGGATTTTCCAGCCTTGGAAAATATATTTAGATCTTGTGAGTATTTTTCCCTTATTAAGTATGACGTGAACTGTATCCAATCTAAATTTCATTCAATTCCGTTTAGCCAATCTTGAGATATTAGATTTATGAATAAAGAAAATCGATTGTTACCCCCGTGTGCTGCTGGGAGAGTAAGTGTGGGTTGGAAATAAGAATTATTGGTATGATTTTATTTTTTAGACACTCCTCTTCAACTTCTAAAAAATTTCTCCGCAAATGGAAACTTTTGGGCAGATGTCTGGCCCTTTAGAGTAAAAAAAATTTGCAATGCATTTTTGGACGACTATAATGTTTATACCCTACGACTAATAGTTTTCGAGAAAAAAGACGATAAATATGAAAAATGACAGAAATACTGCCCCCATGATACGTTGGAAAAGAAGTCGGGTGTGATCTAAGTTACTTCTGTGGCCATTATAGTGGTGC
>NC_046658.1:48322060-48328375 GCF_010883055.1 Belonocnema kinseyi | reverse complement strand
TTTTTTTTCTTTCTTTCTTATTAAAACATAAAGCCATTTCCCTTTCGTGGTAGGCGTGACTCACTCGATGGGGAAAGGAGTAATGTGAGGAAGGGATATACAATTTTCAGATTGATCGAGAATTCTCGTGTTATTTATTTAAATAAAACATTCTTTCTGCAACACTGGTCCGAACCAGGTTGCTCCTCAATCTCTCTCTAGCAATCACCCCAAGTGAACATCCTCACAAAGTCGTCAAGTAAGCTTCCCCACTTAGGTCCATTAGTGTCCAAGGTCTTTTGTTTCAGGCGTTATTCACGCTACTCACACTCCTTTTATGAACTATTTGCCGCCATACTTTTCTGTCCTGGCACACTTCTCTAGCTTCCTTAACGTCAATGCATTTTTTCATGCAGGCTCTCGTGTTTCGGTGGCTTCTTATGTCTCTTCTAACTAGGGTCTTATTCACATTTTCTAACCATTCTTTACGCGGTTTCCCTTTGGGCACACTGCCATTTACTTTACCTTGATACACTTGTTTCGTTCGTCGTTCATTTGGTATTCTCTCAACATGCCTCAACCATTTGAACCGATTTCTTTCCCATGTGTCTATTAGCGTCGCTTCTGCACCACATTGTTTGAAAATCATCTCGTTACTCACTTTGTCCATCAGAGTTTTCCCGCATATTATGCGCATAAATCTCATGCCAATTGCGTTAATTTTACTCTTATCTTTTTATTGATAAGTCCATGTCTGTCTACCGTATAGTACAGTCAGTAAAAATATAGAATTATGTATTGCCATTTTAGCTTTATTTGATATATTTTACTTCTGATAAGGGCAATGCTCTAACAACAACCTTTTTACCTTCGTTTTTGAGTCTATCTAATTCCTCATCTATTTTCCCGCCCCTAATAAATAAGGCTATTTCTTTTAGACCAGGTGTACATGTGAATAGTATTTGTAGTAAACATACCCCTTTCTAAGCTTAGGACAACTAATTTATCTCCGTTATAGTTTGTCCTTGTATCCTCAAAATTACCTAGCAGTCTTTCTGTAGATTTTAGAAAATATTATATTGACTCAACAAAATTTTTTCTGGATCTCACAAATAATTTAAGAGAGTATTTCACTAGAATCAAGTAAAATATTTGGTTGAGTAAACTAAAGTATTTTATTTGAAGCATCTTAACCTCTAATCATTACTGATGAGTCTCCGAGACCCGTGTGAATATTTTTAGCTTTAACTTCGACAGGAAGCCGTGGGTTTCTGGGACTGAAGGGTAGGTGGAAATATGGTATAGTGCGACGGCTGTCAGCACACGAAAAAAATCTTAGTGCCTTATTAATTTGCGTACAAATAGGAAGTATAAACCACAGCAGTGTGTCAGACCCAGTCGTAGTGATTACGTTTCATTGACGAAAGTATATTGAAAAAATATATATTTCGCGACAATGTTTTATAGTTTCATACTCATCCTTTTAATACGTACTTTCGTGTTGTAGACGAATGTTTTAAAATTATTCTTGACCAAAGCAAAAATTGTTATGTGTGAATATATATACTTGTTTGTCCCACAACGTCAATAATATTCTTTCATTGAATACCAAACTATTTTTAAACAAAATTTAGAAGAATAAAATTTATTTTCTTAGTTAATCTAACGGAACGTTGCCTAATGTGTGACTTTTGGTTTACATATGCACCGGCAAAAGTATGAATATTAGTTGTACAGCTATTACAACATCTGTTGCACCTAACCCAAAAAACTTCAAATTGAACAAAAGGGTCAGGTGCAAAATCTCTCTACTAATTGAGGACAGAAAAATGCTGATATGTTTTTCCTGTGCTTCATTATTAACGGAACTCAAACAGTTGTTATTTAACCTAATTTCTTTTCACTCTGATAATTATTATTCTTATAATTTCATGTATAATCTAGAAATAAAAATGGTTTTATATGCAAAAGAACTGTTTTTTTATTTACTTTGCCGAAAAACTTAAAACTTAAAAATTGACACTCTGACTCCTTATAGTTTTCTTATAGACAGTTTTTATAACTGAAGTTTTTTTTTGCATATACGGAAAAAATAGTATTGCTGCTCAAACTATAACGAATTTTATTTCAGCGAACTACCGATATATAGTGTCTCAACCCATGTGGTATCGGTAAGGCAACTATACTGATTTGTCGCGGGACCAATACACTGTTTTGTATACCCGTGCGACTCTAACCTTAAAATGGAAGATAAGCACCATTTACTCGAGGAGATTTTTTTCTCAAAGCTTCATCGTATCGTATCTTTTCTGTCAAATCTCCACGTTTTGAGTCCTTCTAAACCACAGAAACAGCGTTTCGTGAATGTGTGTGTGTGCGCATAGATTTTTAGTTCGTATCGCCATAAGTTTCGAAAGAATTGTCATATCACTTAATTTTTGTCAATATTCACTTTAAGTATTGGATAGCCTATTTTCGTAAAATCGATTTTTCACTAATCTTGGTTTTGTTTATTGTTTGTAATTTTTATAAAGTTTATGAAAACATTTTTATGTACATGTATTAATTTGCAGAGGAAGAAGCTTTGACATAAAACTAAAATTAGAAAAAATATTGACTTGTTCAAAAGATCGCAAATGTTGCACAAGTGCGTGAAAGACCCAGGTGTAATGATTACAGGTAAAAAGAAACAGTAGTGATTATGGTTTAAAAATCATGATCTTATGGATTTAGTGCGACCGCTAAAATTCGAATTCAAGATGACAGTTTGCGTATGAAGATTTAAACGTCGTGAAAAGAAACATAAAAATATAATACATTTATATCTGCATCTTGGTGATCCTTTTCAAAATAAGCGATCCGGAAATAGAATCGATTGGGATTAAGTTCTTACGTGGAAGACACGCAAGATTACTTTAATCTATTGGGTTGCCTAAGATTGCGTGATTAACTATTTATGAAAATGGAGAACGATTTTGTGAATCAAATATACGAAGGATCCTGCATTAAATATACTGGAAATATCTTATTGTGTAATTGTTACGTCTTGTAAGATTAAGTAGTGAAATAGTAGCACAGATACTTACTTTAAATAACTAAAATATTCTCTTTGATGGAGCAAAATATTTGTATCAATTAACCAAAGTTTTACTAAGAACAACTTAAATATTTATTCGGCTTAACAAAAATATATGGTATAATCAACCAAATTTGCTAATAAAAGAATTGTCTTGGGTCAATCAATTATTTTGCTTTCAACTGAACAGCCATATTTTAAGATTGATTCAACCAAAATTTTTCATTTTCACATTACTAAATTTACCAAGTTTGAAATTTTAAAATGACAAAACTTCGAAAATTGTCATGTGAGTAAAAAAATAACTTGTAAAAATACCTACATCACTAAATTTCAGATCATAATATTTCAAAAGTGGTTTCGTAAGAAACTAAGTTGAAAATGATAGTTTAATGTCTCGAAAGGCGGCATGGATGTTAAATCGACGGCTAATTCATTTCTATGTGAACATTACAAATATATGCAAGTATTTATTAAAAGTTTAATTAATAACTTTTTTATGAGTCAAATTGTATGCAAAAATGCTAATTTGCCTGGTCGAATTACCTCTGGCAACCACTGATCGTGCGGTTAGATGAGCAACACCTGAAATAAGAAACTTTTTTGTGTAATCTCTGGTCACATTCGGAAGATACGGGACCGCACTTGCTGCAATTCTAGATAACAATGCACCTTGCGTTAGGCGAAAGTTTCATGCTTGGCACCTGGATTCACGTTCGTCTGAACATCTTTCCGTCTAGTATGTCTTCTTTCTGTATGTGCACCTGGTTGCGCAATCTAGGATCGGATATACCGTCCATATAATAATCAATTCGCTCAATTTCACCAGTTGGAAAACGATTGGCCTAAATTGCGTTTTCATAAATATGTTCGCTAAAGAATTCACCCTGCTCCCAGAGCCTTTCTTCAAATTGCTTTTTTAATAATAGCTTTTTTGGCCGCTACTGCAATATCTTCTCTAATTATGCCAACAAGCAGTCGGTCATTATATCGATATGTTCAGGTCTCAGATGGATTCACGTCGCAGCCCGAGTAAAAATACTTCGACTTGAGTTCGACTTGAATTGCCCCCAATCAAGACATGCTGAAGCCGAAAAGTTCGACTTGAGCAGTCTCAGTTCTGAGATGGAGTCAGACTTCAATTTATCTCTTGGAGACAAGTTTATATGTCTTGAAGACATAAATTTATCTCTTGAGTCGAATTATTATGACTCTAATACGAGCGGTTTATAACTTCGAGAGTATACATGTCCTAACAAACAGGGTCATTCTGACTGTCATAAAAATTAATCTTTGTTAATGATTAAACAATATCATATATTTTTATACAATATATATATAAACATTGAAAATTTGTCATAAGGACAACCGTAGGATTTCACCGGGAGCGGGTGCTAATCTGAAAAATTGCACCCGCTCCCAGAGAAATCACGGTAAAATTTCAGCAACAACCACGTCTCACGACCGTGAGATAGGTGTTTATAGTCTGTAACGAAATCAATACGATGATCCGGCAAAATTTTCGTGCACCCTCAGAACACGGAACGATCCAAGGACTACCGCCTGCTGCCTTTTTGCCGCAAGTGTTTTAGAATATTGTTGAAACGCAGGGATGGTTTTTGGGCTACTGACGAGTAAAACCTTGGCACCCTTAAGAGCGCCGATGATAAGGACCATTAGTTTAACAGAATATTCCGGGTATAATCGTCGCAACTCCCTCATAAGGTCTCTATACCTCTCTTTCTTTTCATTCTCCTTGGCTATGATATTTTTTTCAGCTGGTGCCGAAAATTCAATAACGAACATGGTTTGCTTCTTGAAGTCAAGAAGAACCATGCCTGGCATCGAGTGTGCAGCAGAAACAATTGTCAGGAATATAAATTTCCAGTATATGCGGCACTTCCCATTCACGCACGACAATTGACTCGATTTCCCTAGGGGCGTTTAGAGGAGTGATATTAAGGTTAATGCCGTAAGAGTGACAAAGATGGTAATAAAGCACTCTTAGTGCCGCATTGTGCCTTTGGGAGTAGGTCGTTCCCGCATTACTTGGCCAACTATCTAGTATGTGAGATAAATGCTCGGGGTGTGCATGGCACGCCCTGCGGCTATCATCGGGAATGTCTTGGTTCAAAATGTGGTGACAGCATGTTAAGGTGAAAATGACACCGTCTTGGCATACCAAAATGAAACCCTCCGTACCAGACTTCAATCCCGGCGATTGAAGAAAAGCAAACATTAGCTCACGCGATAGACTGCTCCTCCGCATTTCTGTGAATGAAACCGTGCATCTTCTTATCGAGGAGCTGTTCACGTAAGTTTTTCTCTTGTGCTTTCTTAATCCGGGCTTTTAGGACCGAGTACTCGAGATAGATAAGATTTGATGCATTTTGCTTACCCCTAATACTGAAGTCGAGTCCAAGTGTTTCAGCAGCCTCCTCCGCTGCTTTATACAGAAACGCTCCTTTGCTCACTTTTTCATGATTCCTGACCATTTTACTAGGCAGTCTGATAAGTCCCTGAAAAATGAAACACGGAGACGTTTTTTTGACCAAAGTCGGTTTTATTTTTCAAAATACTCTCCTTTTAGGTCGATACAGCGAGTCCAACAATTTTCTAACTTTTTGATACCGTCCGAAAAGTACTCGATCGGAAGGTCTCCAAAATACGCCTCAGTTTCAGTTATGAGCTCCTCATTTGAGTAAAAACGCTTACCGGTGAGCCATCTCTTCAGGTTAGGGAACAAGCAATAGTCGCTGGGGGCCAGGTCTGGTGAATACGGTGGCTGAGGAACCAATTCAAAGCCGATTTTATGCAATTTTGCTTGTGCAACTAAGCATGAATGAACAGGCACATTGTCGTGATGATAAAGCGATTTTTTCTTCTACAAAGGCGGTCGTTTTTCAGCGATTTCGATTTTCAATCGGTCCAATAATGATGAATAGTATGCTTTGGTTATGGTTTCACCTTTTTCAAGATAGTTCACGAATATTATGCCATGTGCATCCCAAAATACGGAGGCCATTACCTTTCCGACCCATTGTTGCGTTTTTGGATGCTTCGGAGCACTTTGGCCCGATGGAACCCACTGTTTTGCCTTTTGCGTAGACTCAGGAGTGTAGTAGTGGATCCAGGTTTCCTCCATGGTTATGAATCGGTGCAAAAATTCGGTCGGCTTACGCGAAAATAATGCCAAATTCTGCTGGGAAGTTGTCACACGAATTCGTTTTTGGTCCACTGTGAGCAAACGCGGCACCCAT
>NC_046658.1:48313629-48321960 GCF_010883055.1 Belonocnema kinseyi | reverse complement strand
TAGTGACCTCTTTTGGGTGCCCAGATCGTTCAGCATCAACTGTGCTCGTACGGCCACAACGAAACTCGGTAAACCACTTATGAATCGTTCCAATCGACGGTGAAGAGTGCGGGTAAAACTTATCCAGCTTGGCCTTGGTCTCGGATATCGTTTTCTTGCGAAGTCGACAGTAACTGGTCGGCAGTAACCGGAGGGTCTTGGAGGAGTCGAGATCGGTCAGGGAGAAACTGTTAATTTTCTCTGACCCACCTCTCCCTCCGCATTAGGCTTCTCTTAGCGTCATATAGTATCCGTATTCTCTCAACGATATGCTGCCTGATGGTCAGCAGCTTTGATTTGTTAAGTGTGTGACAATGAGTCCGGAGTTCGCGCACGGACTTTCGAACCCTGGAGGTAAAATTCCTGCCAGCTGTGATGTAGACAATCACATACTGAATGCGGGACGCGTACTGTCTTGCCCAGCTTATCTTTATGGCAAGTTGATGCATTCGTCTTTTGGTCTTATGATCAAACGTTGGTCTTGTTTTACGGTTCGCATCAGCCAAATCTCTCGCTGCACTATACACACAATAATGGATAGCCCAGAGGTAAAATTCTACGGAAAAATGTCCATGAAGCTCGTCATCCATTTCAGTCAAATCTTCAGGCTTGAGAGAAACCTTGGTGTTGATGTTTCTCCGGGTCATGAAGCATCGCTCTTCCTCTATTGGTGTCTATTGATGTTCTAGCTGTGGTAGAGTAGGCGTTTCGCCTACATATCCCCTTTTTCGGGGTACTTTGGCATGTTTTCGCAGGCGTTGCTGCGAAATGTGCGATAGTCACGAGATCCCGCCGATCCATCGCATTGAATCCATTTTCATTGGCTCCCTCAGCTCTAGATTGGTCGGCACTGTTGGCCGAACCATTGTCGGGAGCCCTGCGCGTTCTGTTGTTTTGAACCGCACTTACTAAAACTATGTTTGGTGTTGTCATTGTTGTTCCCACGAGAAGCTAGGGAAAGGGGTTCGTCCATCCTTGTAGAGCCCCGCATGCAAGGATAAGGCAGCGTACTCTGAGAGGTCGCTCGGAATCCCACTGTCACCGTTCTAGACACCTCAACTAGGTGCCATTCAGCTTTCGGTACGGTTTTCACACCTCCGCTTGGGAGTTAATTCCTTCGGGACGACCCCTGGACAATTGTCTGCGGCTACCTATTTATTTTTGTAACCATATTCCGCAGAAAACCTTGGTACAGGGACCCTCTATCCACAAGCCGAGGACGCTTTTGGTGCCTTTTTCAGAGGCCCCTCGGTTTGATTCTAGGGGAATATATATATATATATATTCAATCAACTTATTTACGAATTATCATTTGTACTATACTTGTTGGACGATGATACCGAAAATGTTGTTTGTTTTTTCGTATTTCTAACACCTTCGGAGATCCTTCTAAAAAGTGAAAATTTTTATTTTATCGAAGAAAATTTTGAAGGGCTATACTAGTTCAGACCCACAAATTCTGAACTTTTTAATTAAAAATAACTAATTTAATAATTACAAATTTTTCAGTCACAAATTTTAATCTCATTCATGTGCCAAAAAAGGTTCGCATTGATGCAGGTCTACATGAGGCAAGTAAACGGCGTCTTAGTCAAGACAAGGTTCAACTTAAGACAAGTAAACGCCATTTTAACTGTCGTGGCCATATTAGTAAGATGAAGGCCTATGTCTCGACTCAGTATGGGACGCAGCCAGACTTCGATGTCTTGGAGACGAACTCAAGACATAATCAATTCGAACTCAAGTCGAAGCATTGTTACTCGGGAGCTTTACCCTTAAGTATCGATCCAATAAGAACTCTTATGAAATCTTCATCCAAATTATAAGTTGTTTTTAGAACTGGAACTTGGCTCTTTTAACTGTCGAAGACACCGCCTATTCCTTCGAAATGACTCAGTAACTCTCCAATCGAAGAAATATTTATTTTCCGCGTTCTCTGAGAAGGTGTGGAATGCGTACGCGCTTGTACTTTTTATCAGCGTGTCACTCATTTACTTTATGAATCAGCCGAACGTAGATCCCCTTCTTTACGAGTTCGTATTTCTGCTACCAACCTGGCGGATTGTGAGGTTTCTTCATCATTTCTAGCTGCTTCCAGATTTTCAGAACCTCACAATATGTTCAGCTCCAGTTTCATTGCCTCCGTCTGCTTAGAAATTTTTTCTCTCTCAGCTCCAACTGCTCTCAATTCTTTTTTGGTCATTTTTCTTTTTTGTACTAGTGAACCGGATATTAACTTTTCTATTGTAAATCGTTCCCAACAGGGCTGTCGTCGCTAAAAGGATATTTTTGGACAATATAGTTCACCCATATGTTCTCTGGATTGTTCTCGTGGATTCTAGCAGTCACTTGTGATTTGTTACCGCATGCAAATTTTATACGAAACAAACCAGTTTCGAAATTGAATGGTGCACTTTATCCGTAGAGCGACCTAATTTCCGATTGGGTTCTCGATTACTGAGATCCTTGGGAAAAGACCTTTTATCCAAAATACTTTGTTAAACGCGAGTAAAGAAAGAAAAAGTACGTTGAATTCCATAAGAAAATTTTACAGCGAATTCGAAAAGGAACATCATTAAGAGCTCAAGAGCAAAACAGAAGCAATTGTTACTACTTTTTTCTCCTTCTGTTTGCCTCCAAATAAACTGAAAAAAATGCAGCCCTTCGATTTCCGAAAACTCAGAACGCTCGGCCATTCATGCGATACATACAAACACACATACAATCACACATTCAATTTATCACTGAATTTATCAGTTGGCCGACAAATGAATTCCAAAATTTCAAAAGTGAGTTCTATGCAACATTCATTCACAAATTCAAAATGTATCAAGTAGATAAAGAAATTTTTAGAAAATTTTATATACAAAGTATACCAAGTGGCCAAAAAAATAAATGCAGAAATGATCCACTTAAAAAATTTTAAATCCTAATATTCTATAAGCGAGTGCTTTAAATATTCTAAATTTATCAACTAGCCAAATAAATAAATTTCAAATTACCCACTGTACCACAATTAACATCCTAATATTTTTAAATTGGGTTAATTGCAAGTTTATTTCCAAATAATAAATTCATTATGTAAAAAAATAATAATGACTATACTTACCGAATTTCAACTTTAAAGAAGTATTTTAAAAATTGCATATTTATTTTGAAATTCATAAAGTCGAGAAATAAAAAAATTTATAAATTTCCGTTTTAACCAAATTTTAGATTAAATTATTCCCTTAAAAATGGGTTATTTGCAAATCGATTTATAAATTCTCAATTTATCAAGTGAAAAAATGAATACATTTAAAAATTACTCTATTTACCGTATTTGAAATTATAATATTACTACAAAAATTGTGCTTTTGAGACATTATATTTCATGTATCCAAAATATGTATGCAAATTAAAATGGTGATACATATACAACATATTTCTATGGGGAAGTGAGGTATAAAATAATTCAGTTAATATTTGTGGTTAGAGTCCAGCTTCGAAAATTCGATATCAGTATTTTTTTTTAAATCGGTGTATTTGAAGATATACGGTAATGCAAACGGATTTTAAAAATTATATACGAAAACTTTCTTTTTTAAACATGTAAAAAATTATAAAAATGAGTGGAAGCTTTCAAAGACGTTAAAGGTTTTTACAAATAAATCAAAGTTTTGAATTTTTTACGAATTTTAAAGCTCTCAAATATTGTTCAAACACTCCAAACAATCGAGGGTAAATAAACGCCGTCTAATAATAAATTTTTATCTGGTTTAAAAGAGAATGTTCGTATTCGCCAAGGACTATAAATGAATTGAAAAATCTGGTTAACATTAAATTATAATATTTAAATAATTCAGGTCCCAGAAGCTTCGCGAGACTTTAAACTTCCGTCTCATAAGTAGTATATCATTTTATTAGTCAGGCGTGATAACGGATCTATTTCGTTCAAACGTATTTCTGAGATCATTTTTACTACTTGTGAAAAACTGTTTCGTATCTTAGCACTCTCGAATACTAGTGAGATAAAAAGTATATTTCTAAGGCAGATACATTTTCCATATTACTTGCTGCGAAACTGCAAACACAAACTTGTGCAGTATCTTTACCACTTTTCACATTTATGCCTTCATATACACTTTATCATGATGACATCGTTTTATCCCAAGAGACATGGAAATAGAAAAGCAAACAGAAAACACATCTATGCATAATGTAATATTGTTTATACACCAATATCGCAATATTTTATTCTATTTTTATTCGTAAGACCAAGTGGTTTAATATCATAATTCAGAAACCTACAACGTTATTTGAAAGTATATGAAACAACTATTATGAGTTGCAACATAAAAATACATATTTGTTTTTAGCAAAAACAAAACCTTACATGTGTTGCTTGATTTTAAAAATAATCCTGGCAATATCATGAAACGATGCCGTGAGAAGAATTTTGCAGCTAATTTTGTTCTGAATATATCCTTGTAACAGCTCATATTTTTTACACTTTTCTAACTGTAAAACTATGTAGGCAGTACTTTTCTCAGGACATAAATGTCATTAGAGCTTTCAAAAATGTCGAAAAAGTAAAATGGGACTTTTTCAGTACTTTTTTTTCTGACTGATCTTTTCGAAAATTTGTAAGAAATGTTTTTATTTAATTACGTATTCTTCTCGTACCTATTTCTATGGAAAAAAGCGTTTGGACTTTTATCTACGAAAATCATACTATAAAATATAAAACTAGGAGTGTCCCACTGGGCCCATTTAAAGCTATCAAAAAGAAAGAAAAGGAACTCCAACTTCTTTCTCAGATGACATAAAATAAAGAATTTTGCCAGGAATTTATTTTACACGAAACCCAGGAAATCGGTAGATTCATTTTTTTTTATAACCCACACTATTTGATAGAGGCTCCATTTGAAAATTTATAGCGTGAGCAATAAAGAGTGTGAGAGAAAATAACGTTCAAATGTTGTTCCGAGCAAAAGCAATAATGTAATATGAAACTGAATCGAAAACCCCGATGGTCGCTGAACTCAGGATTGCTTGGCTAGAAACGATACTCACACGAGTAGTTCCGTTTATGAAAAGACTTTTTCACTCCCATGGCAGTGAGTGTTTATAAGTGCGTATGGGGTATTGGTCGTATGAGATTTCGAAGGTAATAATAAAAGGAAGCCATCATGAAAGTCTTATTTTTTATGATAAACATAAATATATTTTCCGTTTCACGTCAAGCGGATCATGGCTGTGGACAAAATTGTAATCAATTGAAAGAAACCATTTTGGGCTTAAAATGTTCGTTAAAGAAAGTACTTTCAAAATAAACGCGGCCCTCTGTGAAAACCAATATGGCGGATCCAATATGGCGGATCCAATATGGCGGCTCAAATTTATCAAATTTACTTTGAAAGCTAACAAGTTGTTATTTCAAACCCAGTTCGACTTTTTTTCTGATTCAAAATGCCGGTCCGAATATGGCATCTCAAATTTGCAAAAATGCTGAAAAACGCATAAAAAGAAGTTATTAAACGGCTAAAAGACGTTATTGCTTTTGTTTTTAATTTTAAAACAAAGAGTTTTTTTTTCACACACCCAGTTCAATTTTTTTTAATTCAAACTGGTGGCCCAAATATGGCGTGTTAAAGTTGCAAAAATTCTGAAAAACGCATAAAATGAAGTTATTAAGCGGCTTAAAAGTCGTTATTGCTTTTGTTTTCACTATCAAAACAAAGTTTTTTATTCGTTCTCTTAAATACAGTTCTAAGTGATTCTGTAGCTGACAAATTTTAAAACTGATGCGTACAGTGCCAGCTTGCAATCTAAGCCAAATGAAGCAATTTTAACAAGTGGGTTTTTTGTTTTTTGTTAATTCAAGTGAGCTCAAATTAAAAGATTTTCTTCCGATACAAAACCTTTAAACATAATAAGCTACAAACTTAACTGCAAAATTTATAAAAAGTTGTGTAACTACTTTTGTATTTATGTTTTTGACCTTTTTTGTAACTAAGAGACGCCGTATTGGGGCCGCCATTTTAAATTTGAAAAAAATCAAACTGGCTTTGAAAGAATGAACAGCAAACTTTGATATAATATTAAAAACAAAAGAACGACTATTTAGCCTTTTTATAGTTTTTTATGCGCTTTTTAGCATTTTTTTCAACTTTGAGACACTATATTGGAGACGCCTTCTTGAATTTGAAAAAAAATTTAACTGCGTTGGAAAGAACAAACAATAAGCTTTGTTTTAATATTAAAATCAAAACAATAATGACTGTTTTGCCATTTTATAACTTCTTTTTATGCGGTTTTCAGCATTTTTTCTACCTTAACACGTCATATTTGGGCCACCATTTGATTTTGAAAAAAACTGAACCATGTTTCAAAGAAAAACTTGTTAGGTTTCTTTTAAGCTAAAAATATTTAGTGTTTTTGCTTGTGGTATGTGATTTCTTCTTAGTTCTTAACAACTAACCCATAATTTTGATAACTTTGAGCCGCCATATTGGATCCGACATATTGGTTTTTACAATAGGCCACGTTATCTTGAAAGAACTTTCTTTAAAAAAAGGTTTCAAGCCCAAAATGGCTTCTTTGAGTTGATTACAATTTTGTCCACAGCCATGATCCATTTGACGTGAAACGGTACATATATATACATATATATATTCTCTCGTGAGGGGAACCCACCACTGGACCTCACCGGAGGGAAAATTTTCGCTATGCGCACTGATTTTCTTGTTTGTCATGTGGTACTGGTTTCAGAATATATACGTACATATACATGGCTACCATCTGGCCACTCATGTCGTGCTCGTAAGAGGTGGCCACAGGTGTGATTAACTGCGGTTTCACGGAGAGCCGGTGTCATGCTCACATATATTTTCTCTCAGTAGGACCCTGTAGTGGTTGTGTGAACACTTGTTTAAAATTATATATATATATTATAACATAGTTATAAGACCCCGACAATATACAGCCCTGCGGGCCAGAGTAGGGAGTGGGGAGACGCCTCATGCTACGTGAATCCCCAAAGTCTAAACCGTGTTTTAGTTTCGGCTCATCTGCCATCCCCAAGTACAACTTGTAGTGTCGCTCCCCCTAACACCTCTTAAATGTCTCTTCGCGAACCAACGACATCATCGGCTCTCGGTCAGGCGAGATTTAACATCGCTGGGGGTTTGCCGCACCCCCAACTTCCTGTAAGTTAAAAATAAATATAACCTAAAATACACCTGAGCCTCTTCACTGAATTAAACCTAATCTCTCGGTATCCGAATCCCTTACCCTATCCTTAGTTTTGTGACTCCCCCACAAACTTGGCGCCCAACGAAAAATCCCACAAATTCCTTTTATTCCGAACTTGTCAACAAGGCGTGGGCCATAGCTGAAAGTTCCCGATTCCTCCAAGCCGAGAGAGAATTTTAATGCTGAAACGTGAAGGAGTTGTTTGCATGTATGCCATTCATTTATTTGATTAACTGTTGTTGATGAAATTGAAATTTGTTTACATGAGACAATTATGGTGATTGAAAAATAGTGATATATTTATATATGTATGTATTTTGTTAAAAAAGTGCGGGTAGGAATATATGTTCGTTAAAAAAGAAAAGAAAAATTAAATCGGTTAATAAAAGAAGTATAGAAAAGAGGTCTACAAAAGAAAGAAGCGGCGTGTCATTCTGAGAAATTAGCGCGAAAATCCCAAACACAGGCACAGTAGTGAAAGCCACAACAATTTTTCCAAACTTTTCCTTTCCCCGGTGGATGAATCCACTATATACTTTAACCATAAAGTAGGAAAACCGAGACGCTCAAGTACCTGAACGTGCCGGTTTTCGCCCTAACAAAAATAGGATCCCATGAGCTAGACCGAGGCTAAAAAACGAAAAATTAACATAGTTGAATGAAGTTACGATCAGGTAAAATTAAAAGTAATAAAATGGCTAACCCGATAGATAAGATTACAGAAAAATAGATAGAGAAAACAGAGAAACCCAAGAAATTAGAATAGAAGAGGAAAACGGTAATTGGCAGGTAACAGATGAGCATAGTTTCGGATTGGAAAATATAGATTTAGAAGCGAATAGAATAGAGAAAGAAATTGAAACAAAAATAAAAGAACTGGAACAGTTAGAAAGAGATAAAAATCAATTAGAATTAAGTCGTTCAGAAAGAGAGAAAATTCTTAGAAATGAAAGGGAAAGAATAGAGAGAGCAAGACTAGGACGAGAAAAATTACGCGCAAAATTAACAATACCTCAAAAGCAAAAAGAGATAATTGATAACACGACATTTGAAGTA
>NC_046658.1:48312218-48313529 GCF_010883055.1 Belonocnema kinseyi | reverse complement strand
ACAAAATCTGTATTTTCCATTAGGTTTTTTAATCATTACTATCGGATTTGACCAATCGCTATTCGATGGTTCTATTATTTTTTCTTCTAAAAGTCTATCTACGTCCTCGTACATAAACTCTCTTATTTTCGGTGATACGTAATAGTATCGTTGCTTAGTTGGTTCACGACCTTGCACATCTATTTTATGACTAGATAGATGTGTCGGTTTTAATTCTGTTCCTTGATTCGTAATTTTCCTTGTAATTAAATTTTCTAATTGCACTTGTTGTACTTCATTTAACTCTATTATCCCTTCAGAAATTTCATCGCAAAATTCTAAATTTCTCTTTCTTTCTATTTTTACGCGTTTTATATTATTATTAATAACCGCATTATTCCTAAAATTATACCAATTACTTTTCCTAATTGCGAATAATTTTTCTATTATTGAATCATTTTTTTTCTCTTTTCTATCTAATTTCGTCTTTAATTTAGAATCATTTTTCTCTTTAATGCATTTCAATGGGTCTTTAAATTCTGTATTTAAATTCCTATCTTTACTTTTCGCCTGTAACTTTGTATTTATTTTGTTTCTATCTTTATTTGTTTTCATATCGCTCTCTCTATTTTGACTAGCCTGCTTATCTAATCTCTGAACTCCCCCGCTGGCACGCACCAGTGTTGCGTCGTTCGCCTTGTAGGGTTTAGGGTGTGGGGCACCATGCCCCCGAACACTCTGTGCCGGCTGAGGTGCTGGCGGTACTGAGTCTAGTGCATCACCTGTAAGGAGAGGTTGGGGTGGGGTGTGTGGCGACACGGGAGAAGAGACTTCGCACTGTAGCAAATTTGTCTCTCTCTCTCCTATGTTATTTCTCAGGCTAATCTTCGTTCCGAATTTCAATTTACTTTTCTCGCTTTCCCTATTCTTATATTCTTACTATCTCTCGCTTCTCTATCTTCCATTATCGGCTCCTGCATTTTAATTACTTTTGATTTAATCGCATATTTAATATTTGGCAATTGTGGTAACCACCAAATCTTTTTCTCATAATCCATTTTTAAACTTAATCTTTCTATCATATCGGTTTCCACTATTCCTACCGATCTTAAATTTGGTACCAGTCTAAATAATACATATTTTTCCGTATGGCCTACTTTGATTGGAATTAAAACTTGTCCTGTAATTTTTAATTTTTGTCCGTTTGCTACCATCAATGTATCATTTTTGGGTTTTTTAATGTCATAATCTAACTCTTTAACTGTTTTTATAAATTTTTCACCTATGTATGAGTGAGTTGCACCGGTATCAACTAACACTTCATATTTATGA
>NC_046658.1:48308875-48312118 GCF_010883055.1 Belonocnema kinseyi | reverse complement strand
TCACCAGATACCACTGGACGAGGAATCGAAACCAATCACAGCTTTTATAGTACCAGGTAAAGGAATGTATCAATTTAAAAGGATGCCATTTGGATTAACAAAGGCTCCTGCTACATTTCAGTGCCTGATGAACAGAATAATAACACCAGAATTAAAGCGAAATGTATTTTGTTATCTTGATGATATAATTATAGTTTCTAAAAATTTTGAAGAGCATTTGAAATATTTAGAAATAGTTTTAAATAAAATTGAAAATGCAGGTTTAACAATAGGTTTGGATAAATGCGAATTTGGATGTTCAGAAATTAAATATTTGGGCTTTATAGTAAATGAAAAAGGATTGCAAGTTGATGAAGAAAAAATTGAACCGGTTTTAAATTTCCCTAAACCAAAAACAATTAAACAAGTTCAAAGACTGATAGGAATGGCTTCTTGGTATAGAAAATGCATCCCAAAATTGGCAGAAATAATAGAACCACTGCAAAAGCTGTTGAAAAAGGAAGTAAAGTGGGAATGGACTGATAAACAGGAACAGGCATTCACGACTATTAAACACTTACTGACAACAGCACCAATTTTAGCCTGCCCTAATTTTGGAAGTCCATTCCAACTTGAAACCGATGCTAGTGATACAGGGTTGGGAGCTGTATTAACACAAAACATTAACGGTGAAAATTTTGTAATAGCTTTTGCAAGTAGAAGTCTTAATAGCACAGAACGAAAATACTCTGCTTCCGAAAAAGAATGTTTAGCCGTAGTATGGGCAATAAGAAAATTTAGACCATATTTAGAGGGTTATTCTTTTAAAGTTATTACAGATCACATTGCTTTGAAATGGCTCCATAACTTAAAAAATCCAACAGGTAGACTAGCCCGATGGGCTATAGAATTATTAGAGTACGATTACGAAATTATGTACAGAAAAGGAAGTTTAAACCATGTCCCAGGTGCATTATCAAGGTCAAGTGAAAAGGATAGAAAAGTTTCAAAGATTTTAGCCAGCATAAAGGAAACCGAGGAAAATGATGTTAAAGAAATAGAGGACAATTGGTACAAAACTAAAATGATACATGTTAAAAATAAGCCAGAAGAAAATAAAAATTGGAGGATACGCGACAATCATTTGTATTTTTATAGATCCGACCCTTTAAAATCAAGCTTAAGTTTAGACAACAACCCGTGGAAATTAACAATACCAAAAGAATTAAGAGAACAAGTTTTGATTGAGAATCACGATAATAAACAAGCAGGTCATTTAGGTATGAAAAAAACTTATTCGAAAATTTCTGAAAATTATTTTTGGCCCAGAATGTACTCCGAAACATTAAAATATGTAAAAGAATGTGACATTTGTCAAAGAATAAAACCAAAAATAAATAATCAAGTAGGTTTAATGGGAAAAAGAATAATTGAGGAACCATGGACAGTAGTAGCATCAGACATGATGGGTCCTTTGTCAATGACAAAGTCAAGAAATCAATATATTCTAGTCTTTGTCGATATGTGTACTAAATGGGTAGAAATAATACAGTTAAAAATAAATTAGCATCAACCATTGAAAAAGAGTTCCACAAGCGAATAATTTCCAAATGGGGAACACCTAGAATTTTATTTACGGACAACGTTAAAGAATACATAAATAAATCAATAGTAAACTTAACAAAAACATTTGGTATAAGACATTCAAAAACTCCTAAATATCACGCACAAGCAAATCCAACAGAAAGATGCAATAGATCAATCAAAACGGCAATAAAAGCGTATCTTCAAAAAGATGACAAATTATGGGATGAAAATTTAGATGATTTACAATTTGCATTAAATACGAGTAAACATTCTTCGACAGGCTTCACTCCAGCATTTTTAAATTTAGGTAGGGAACTCGATCCAATACAAGCATTAAATAAAGATGTAGAAACCAAAACCGAAATCGTATTACAGGGACCCGAAAAATGGGCAGATAGAATGCGAAAATTAACAATAATTAGAGAGAAAGTAGTAAAAAATTTAGACACAGCAAATGAAACACAATCTAAATATTATAATCTCAGGCGTAGGCCGATTAGTTTCGAAATTGGAGAACAAATTTTAAAAAGCCAAAAAAGATTATCAAACAAAGGCGAAGGATAGCGAAAAAATTTTAAAAAAATTTTGAGGGTCCATTTTTTATAAAAGCAAAAATATCACCGACAATTTATGAAATAAAGAATAAAAAAGGAAAATCTTTAGGTTATTGGAATATTAAAGACATTAAAAAATATGTAGGTAAACAATAAATTTGATTTGGTAGATGTGGCATGCATGTAAACAATTTAAAGATCACACTACTAAAACAATACAAACACAACACAAACACATAAATGGACAAGAACCGGAAAAACAAAACAAAAACATTTATTTACAGGAAATGAATAAACGACTACTTTTAAAGTGCGCTCAATGCAAAAGCGAGTTTTCGGCGAAAGACTCTCTAACACATTTATGTGTTGGATCATTTAAAGTAAAACAACCGCCAATAAACGAAACTCCGCAGGAAAAGCTAGTGAGGCGAGAAGAAGAAGAAAAGATGAGGAAAGAGGAAATTGAGAGGGCCATGCAAAAAGAAATTAAAAAGATCAGAGATAGGAAGTTAATAGAAGAAAGATTTGAAATGTACAATGAATACGGATCAAGAAGAGGGGATCCCAGGATTATAAAACTGGCTGAGGAAAAACGAATTTTTTATAATTTGCCGACAATCTAGGAAATAAGCAAAGGAATTAAGGAAAGGAAAATAAAAGAGAAAGAAGAAAAGGATAAACAATTAAAATTAGCCGCAGAAAAAGAAAATATGGTCATTAAAATGATTCTAAAACAACAGAAGGAGAAAGAAGAAGAAGAAATAGATGAAGAATGGAGAACTCACAGAGCTAAATTGAGAGGCTGGGATAGAGAAAACAAAAAAAGATTAATAAAGGACGCCGAAGAAAGACAAAAAAGAATGGAAGTACAAAAGGAGCAACGGGAATTAGAAGAGATAGCTAAACTGCCACCGGAAGACGCAGCGGCCAGAAATAAGGAATTTATTAGAAATAAATCAAGAAAGACACAGATTAAAGAAGATGTGGAACAGTTTTTGGCACAATGCATTTAATTATAAGCATTGAAGGAAAATAATGATAAATAAATAACATTAGTTACTTTACTTAATATACAGACACAACTGGAAAAAGTTACTTAAAAACCCATACCGACACTACAGCT
>NC_046658.1:48307284-48308775 GCF_010883055.1 Belonocnema kinseyi | reverse complement strand
TGGATCAGCGGAATCTCGGGACTTTTAGGTGGACCGAGCGACTGAATCATAACTTTCTAGAGTGCTACGATGCGGGTGTGGCCCCTAAACGGGCTTACATGGCACGGCTACATGCTCTGCGGTGCGAGAAACACCCGGAGCTATCGCACTTTTTGCAGCAACGTCTGCGAAACCATGCCGAACTACTCTCAAAAACGGGTTATGTAAGCGGAACGCCTACTCTACCACAGCTGAAACAAGTCGGCAACAGAGAAAGAGAGGCGACACCAAGGCAAGCGGGGACCGGCATCTAATAGAAGAAGAGCGATGCTTTATAACCCGGAGAATCATTCAAACCAAGGTTTCTCTCAAGCCTAAAGATCTGGCTGAAATGGATGACGAGCTTGGTGAACATTTTTCCGAAGAATCCGACCTCTGGGCTATCAACTATTGTGTGTACAATGCAGCGAGAGATTTGGCCGATGCGAATCGTAAAACGAAACCAACGGTCGATCACAAGACCAAAAGACGAATGCATCAACTTTCCATAAAGATAGGCTGGGCAAGACAGTTCGCGCCCCGCATTCAGTCTGTGATTGACTACATCACAGCTGGCAGGCATTTTACTGCCAAGGTTTAAAAGTACGCGCGCGAACTCCGGACCCGTTATCACACACTGAACAAGTCAAAGCTACTGACCAGCAGGCAGCATATTGTTGAGAGAATACGGATTTTTTCTGACGTTAAGAGAACTCTAGAGCGGAGGGAATGGTGGGTCAGAGAATATCAACAGTTTCTCTCTGACTCATCTCGACTCTTTCAAGACCCTCCAGTTATTGTCGGCCACCCGCCCAAACCAGAGGAGGTCAAAGTATTTTGGAGAGAAGTCTACGAAGTGCAGCATAGATTGAAGTCTGGTAACGAGGGTTTCATTTTGGCATGCCAAGAAGGAGTCATTTCTGCCTTAACGTACCGTCGCCACATTTTAAGCCAAGACATTCCCTATGATAGATGCAGGGTGTACCATGGACATCCCGAGCATTTATTTCACATACTATCTAGTTGTCCAACTCATGCAGAGACGACCTACATGCAAAGGCACAATGCGGCACTAAGAGTTCTTTATTACTATCTCTGTCCCTCTTACGGCAATAACCTCATTATCGCTCTGCTAAATGCTCCTGGGAAAATCGAATCAATTTTCGAGAATGGGAAGTGCCGCATATACTGGCACTTTATATTCTCGACAATTATTTCTTTTGCACACGCGAGGCCAGACATGGTTCTTCTTGACTTCGAGAAGCTAACCATGTTCGTTATCGAATTTTGGGCACCAGCTGACAAAAACATCATAGCCAAGCAGAATGAAAAGAAGGAGAGGAATAGAGACCATATATGGGCGCACAAAGCTGTTGCCGGATCGTCGTATTGATTCCGTTACAGACTGTAACAACATATCTCACGGTTGTGAGGCGTGGTTGTGGCTGAAATCCTGCGGTTATCTTTATCACA
>NC_046658.1:48303341-48307184 GCF_010883055.1 Belonocnema kinseyi | reverse complement strand
CAGGAAATATAATTATATAAACTCTAGCATACAATGCAACCCGTTTTGCATTTGTCTAATGCAAAAAAGTACTATATAGGCGATTTTAATCCGGTTTCCAAATCTCCCGCGCTCGAGATCTTGCGCCGATTGGTCAAAGCCTTCGAGACTCAGAAGACGTGCACAAAATATACGTATAACCAAATTATGAAAAAAGGTTATGTTCCCCAGGATTCACCGCGCATTTCAAATAAGTAATTAGTTACGAATTAAAAACAATGTAACACAATATTAGAATGTGTTGACAAAAGTTTTCGGGACGTGGTTTCTTTGGGAAATTTTTCTTAATCTTTGTTTGCGAAATCTTGTTTATTCTTTGAAATCATTGAATTATTTGAAATCTATAATTAGTAAAAAAACTTCTAGAAATTTTTGAAATCATTTCAAATCTTCCAAATGTTTTAAAATCTTTGAAATCTGGTGAACTGTAACCTTTTTAAAATCTTTAAACCCCTTTACATGTTTTAAAAGTTTAAAAATCTTTGTGCACGAATCAGTAGATGAGCACACTATTGAGCAGCTAAAACGATTTCCTAAATGTAGAAAAACACCATTAAAAGGAAAAATACGTGATATAGTGAAAAGGTTAGTTGAGGTTGAGGATTTGCTGTCCAGAACTTTGTTTGAGTAAATATTTAATATTCATACAAATATAAAATAACAATATATTATATCTTCTACTTCTCTTTTTCAAGTTTAGACAATAAAAAGCCATTTGTTAGTGATTTTCTGGTATAAGGAATGCACTAACAAATTTTTGTTCCTTCATTTAAACTGGTTAGGAATACATAAATATAATAGTTTTCCATTCTGAAGGGAAAATATTAAATACATTTTATTTTTATCAAAAAATTTAGGAGGTTCAAAACCCCGATAACAATGCTTCATTTAATATGTAAGCAAATGTTAGCAAAGAAGGAAAATATTAATCCCTGCCAAACACGACCTCAACTAACCTTTCTACTGAATCACTTTTTTTTCATTAAAAGATCGTTTCCTCTATTTTATCCATTGTTTGAGCTGTTTAATACTGCGCACTTCCACCGAATTGTGCACTAATTTTGTTCCTGGAACATCATCTTCCTGATTTTTTCTGGATTTTTAAACATTTTTTTTAAGACGATAGATGTGGACAAATGTAAATAATGGGCTTGCTCGTTACACTTTTCGCACTTTTTTCGCAGTTTTTTTCTGAATACACTTAAAAAATTTGATGTCTTTATACTTTTATTTATTAACACACTTATTTTTCGTTGTTATTTTTATACACAATATTTTCCATACATTTCCACACAAAACTTTTCGAAAAATTTGGAAATGACGTAAAACCCTGACACCTGCGAACTGTCGACGTCTAGAATAAAAAGGTATATTCTAAAGCTGCGTTAATGTTGAAGATTTCAGCTAATAATTTTTATAATTTCGAAGCCAAATATCACAAAAAATATATACTTCAACATTCTATAGTAGCGGAGACGAAATTATCAAGGTCGCTGAACACCCAGCTTATAAGAATAATTCGCCGCTTCTTAACTCTCATCATTTGAATTTCTAATTGATCGTTGAAATTTTTATAATTATACGGATTATAATTTTCGTTGCAGTTATTCAAAAGCGTTTGATTACCGTATTTTATTCAATAAGTAAAACAACAGATTTTGTCACCAATTAATTACGTACAACCTGCAGATATTCACTTTATTTAATTAATTAAGATCGAAGTACAAACCGATTTTGACACTTTTCAAACTTCAAATATCACTCACGTACCGTTGCATTAGTGAAACCGACTCCAATTTTTAAGAAAGTACCTAATGCACGTACCGAATGTATTTATGAACATTTTTAATGTTGTGTTGCATTTTTTTAAATTCGTAACTAATTGTTAATTTGAAATGCGTGGTGAATCCTGGGGAACATAACCTTTTTTCAGAATTTGGCTATACGTATATTTTGCGCACGTCTTCTGAGTCTCGAAGCCTTTGACCAATCGGCGCAAGATCTCTTGCGTGGGAGATTTGGAAACCGAATTAAAATCGCCTATATAGTACTTTTTTCCATTACACAAATGTATGACGAAGCTACCGAAGCATCCCCGGGTTGTTGATAGATGGTACCTGTACAAAGGACTTTTGGTGAATATGTTTACAATAATTAAAAAGAAGGCGAGCGACAATTTTCCACAGATGGTCTTCAAGGAATAACCTCTAAGCGTAGGCGTAACAACCGTTCTGAATGCTGAATGGCACTTGGGCGGGGTATCTCAAACATTAACTCTGGGATACCGGGTGCCCTTTTTAGAATATGCAGCCTTACCTTTGCATGCAGGGCTCTACAAGCATGGGCGAAACCTTTCCCTAGCTGCGCACGTGAACTACAATGACACTAATAAACCACAAAAAAGTTACAGATATGGTTCAAAACGATCGAAGGCGCAGGAACAGGACCATATGTCGGAGAACAGTGCCGATCACCCTAGATTTCGGGGTGCTGAAAATAATTTAGATGGAAACATGACTAGGAACCGGCGTAAATCCCATATTGAATGGGCGAGAAACTCAAGGATAACTTGCTATAAATAAAATGCGAAAAGAATTCGAAAGTTCCCGCGTGGAAAAGTTTCAATAGGTGAATCATGGGTCAACAATGGCAATAGCATGGGGTGAGAGCAGGATGAGCGTGGGTTGAGCATGAGGAGAGCGTGGGGTAAGTGTGGCTCAAGATGGGTCAATGTTCACCCACAATCTTTCCACGGACGTCCCATGTTTATAAACAATGGGCCAAGCATGGCTAATGGACCCTCTCCCATGCTTCGCCCATGGTAAAACGTGATTTGGGTTAAAATTAACTTTCGCAAAATGGTAGCATAGCGCAAGCCTTGCTCTTTCCCATCTCTCAGGCTTAGGAGACGCTAAACACAAATGAATAAATACTCAAAAAAATCCAAGTGTTAGAGGAAATTAGCCTCAGATAAAAATTAAAATCTTAGGTATACCAATGGCCGACATGTCTCTACATGGTAAGTTCACTACCCGGGTGCATCGGATCATTCACCACGTCGTTCAAGACGTGATCTACGAGAACTTTTAGAACATTTAAACTGTAAGGCGACGACCCCGATACACCAGATCATGCATCAGGTAGTTTAACACACATTCTACGAGAACTTTTTCATAATTTAAAATGTTTCAACAGCCAAATAATTGAAAATTGTGGGTCGAATATCCTGGTGCATCAGATCGTGCACCAGGAAGTTTAATACGTATTTTATGAGAATATTTAAAACATTTTAAATTTGTGAATAACGAAAACAACCCCAAATGGTAAGTCGAAGACCCGCGTGCACAAGGTCGAGGACTGAGTCATTTAACACATATTCTATGAGAACTTTTTTATAATTTCAAATGTTTCAACAGCAAAAATAACTAAAAATTGTTTGTCGACGATCTGGGTACATCCGATCGAGCAACAGGTAATTTAACACATATTCTAAGAGAACCTTTTCAAACTACAAATTGTTCTAACAGCAAAAATAACGCATAATTGTGTGTCGACGATCCGAGTACACCGGATCGAGCACCAGGTAGTATAATATGTATTTTACGAGAAATTTTTAAAAACTTAAACATTGTCAACAACAAAAGAAATTCCAGACGGAAAGTCGAAGACCCGGGTGCACAGTGTCAACCACCAGGTAATTTAACACATACGAGGGTGGATTGATAAGTTTCCGGCCTGACCAAGAAAAACAACGTTTTTAAGAATTTTTTTTTTATTTCTCAACATAATCTCCTCCAAGGCTGA
>NC_046658.1:48292754-48303241 GCF_010883055.1 Belonocnema kinseyi | reverse complement strand
TACAAGCTATCTAAGGATGGTACTATAGAACGCCACTTCAAGGTAGGCCTAGTGGCGCCATCTCTTGGTCAGGCCGGAAACTTATCAATCCACCCTCGTATTCTATGAGAACTGTTTTTAATTTTAAATGATTCAATAGCCAAAATAACTAAAAATTGTGGAGACGATCTGCTTACATCGGACCAAGCACCAGGTAGTATAATGCGTATTCTACGAAAGATTTAAAAAATTTGAATTTTGTGAATAAACAAAACAAATCCAAATAGTGAGTCAATGGCCGCGGCTTCAACAGCCAAATAACTGAAAATTGTGGGTCGAATATCCTGGTGCACATGATCGAGCACCAGGTAGTTTAATACGTAATCTACTAAACTTTTAAAAAAGTTAAATTGTTTCTACAGCGAAAATAAATCAAAATTGTGGGTCGACGATCGGGGTACACCAGATCGAGCACCAGGTAGTATAATACTTATTCCACGAGAAATTGTTAAGAATTTAAATTTGGGGAATAACGAAAACAACTCCAAATGGTGAGTCGACGAACCTAGTGTACCAGACCGCAAACTAGGTAGCTTAAGACGTATTCTTCAAGAACTTTTTCAAAATTTAAAATGTTCCAACAATCAAAATAACTAAAATTTGTGAGTCGACGATCCGGCTACACTACCTGGTGTATGTGGTGCTCGATCCGGTATCTGGAATATTGAACGAACTAATAGTCTCAACAAAAACTGAAGGTATCGTTGAAGGCCTCTCATCCATATCACTAGGTGATTTTCGAATCATAAAAAAATTATTGTTTGAGCAATTATATTTTTTTATAATATTTATAATTTGTGTAAACAATCAGTGGACAAAAATTCACACCAACTGACGAATATATATCTAATCTAGAATATTGTACAATAGAAATAAATTTTCCGAAAAGTAAAAATTCCCATTTAAACATTGTTTTTACCCCCTCCCCTCTGACTCAAAAAATCGTTGAAAATTGCTTTGAATTTTGGGAAATATAGCTAGAACGTACTAATGTTCCCAGAAAAAACTGAACGTACCGTTCAAGGCCTCTTATCCATATCTCTAGGCGATTTTCGAATTATGAAAAAAATATATTATTTAAATAATTAAATTGTTTATAATATCTATAATTTCTTTAAAAATTAAGTGAACAACAACCTGAATGCCAACCCGATATCTATTCTGGAAGTTTGTAGAATGAAAATAAATCTTCCGAAAAGTAAAAATTCTAATTTACACATTTTTTTACCCCCTTCACTCTGAATCAAAAGATCAATTGAAAACGGATTTTAAAATTGGGAACTATAGCTAGAACGAACTAATAGTCCCAGAGAAAACTGTAAGTATCGTTAAAGGCCTCTCATGCATATCTATAGGTGATGTTCGAAGCATGGAAAAAAATTATTTAAAAATTATACTGTTTATAATATTTATAATTACGCTTAAACAATAAGTGAACAACAATTTAACTTGAATTCCAATCAGATGTCTATTCTGCAATATTGTAGAATGGAAATAAGTTTTTCCGAAAAGTAAATATTCCAATTTAAGCATTTTTTTACCCCCTCCACTCTGACTCGAAAAATCCCTGGAAATTGAATTATAATATTCAGAACTGTAGCGAGAACGAACTAATAGTCCCAGAAAAATAACTGAAGGTATCGTTGAAGGCCTCTCATCCTTATCTCTAAGTGATTTTTTTCTGGGACAATTAGTTCGTTCTCGCTATAGTTCCCAATATTAAAATCCATTTTCAATAGATTTTTCGATTCAGAATAGAGGGGTTGAAAACAATACTTAAATTGGAATTTTTACTCTTCTAAAAATTTATTTCCATTTTAAAATATTTCAGAATAGATATCGGGTTGACAGTCAGGTTCAATTGTTGTTCACTTCTTTATTAAACGAATTATAAATATTATAAACAATAGAATTGTATAAATAGTAATTTTTTGTTTATAATTTTTGAAAAGCACCTAGAGATATGGATGAGAGACCTTCAACGATATCTTCTTTTTTTGTGGAACTATAACTTTGTTCTAGCTGTAGTTTCCAATATTAAAATCCATTTTAAATGGATTTTTCGAGTCATAGCGGAGGGGTTAAAAAAGTTTAAATTGGAATTTTTACTTTTCTGAGAATTTATTTCCATTCTTCAATATTCCAGATTAGATATCTACTTGTTAGTCAGTGTGAATAGTTGTTCACTGATTCTTTAAACAATTTATAAATATTATAAACAATATAATTGTTTAAACAATAATTTTGTTCATTATTCGAAAATCCGCTAGAGAAATGGATGAGACCTTCCACGATATCTTTAGATTTTTTTGGGTCAATTTGTTCGTTCTAGCCATATGTCCGAATATGGCATAATTTAAAAATCACCTAGAGTTAAGGCAGAGCCAAATTCAGATATGTTTTTTATAGGACAATTAGCTGTCTCTATTAACATGATTTTCCTAAGAATTAAGCCCATTAACTACAGGAAAGCTTTCGATTTAACCTCTTATATACTTATAATCTGTCTGCTATAGAGATTTATATATCTTATATGTCTGGATTGATGTATCTCTATATGTGCATACAGAGATTGATGATCCTTTGGGAAAGCAGATTAAATAATTATCTCTCCTAAATACCTGTGGCGAAACTAATGATCGCGAGAATAAGGTCACTCATTTATTTTTTATGGTTCATCTAAAGAAAGAAACGATTTTTGAAGCTCCCAATGACTCCGTAAGTGTGAATAAAAGTGATATTAAACATCTTGGCTGGTGGGAGACTTATAAATACCCGAGCGTTCCTTAAATACGCATTCAGGACGTAACATTAGTGAAAACTCTCTCGAAAGTAGATACAAGTATCTTCTTCGACAGATTTGATCTTCAAATTTGTCAGCATTTAACAAGATATATGTGACTAACAAACTTGCCGTCCCAGTTCTGCAGTACTGTTTCGGGGTGATTTAGTGGATGAAAATCAAGCTTACGGCACTTGATATGGCCACACCTAAAATCATGCATATGAACAAGAGCTTGCATATCAATTCGTCCATCCAGCGATTACACATCGCACCTGCCGTTAAGGCGGACGCGGATTTCTGGGTCTTCAATTTATTTAGAACTGAATTGTTTTAAGTACCGTTTACATCGTTGTAATGGGCAGATAACATTTTTTTTTAAATTGGCTACAAAACACGAGATGACTGATAAAGGAGCGTTCCTTTACAAAGCCGCGGGACAGGCAGCCAAATTCCTGAGCCCAAAATTTTAGATTAGCTGTGAGGGAATTGCATTACTTCATATAAATGCACAGGTTTAAAGAGTTTCATTTTTGCATGTCAAGACAATTTCATTTCCACCACAGTATGCCGTAACCGTATTTTATTTCAATAAGTTTTCAGCTATAGGTGCAGAGTGTGTCATGCACATGCTAAGCACCTAGAACACATACCATCTGGGTGTCCATTTTAGGCGTGAACAATGTATCTCTACAGATATTATACGAAGTGTGTTCAAAAAATTAGGTGACTTTATGGTTTTCTCAAAAAATATTAATTTATTCCTCAATATTTATGTTGACCCCTTCAAATTAATCCCCCTCAGATATAATACACTTGTGCCAAGACTTTTCCAATCATCGAAGCACTTCTGATAATCATTTTGTGGTATAGCCTTGAGTTGTTTCAGCGATGCAGTTTTTATCTCTTCAATCGTTGAAAATCGATGTCCTTTCATGGGTCTCTTCAGTTTTGGGAAAAGAAAAAAGTCACTGGGGGGCAAATCAGGTGAATATCGAGGCTGATGCATGACTGTGGTGCTGTTTTTGGTCAGAAAATCTTTCACAAGCAACGATGAATGAGCAGGTGCATTATCGTGATGCAAAAGCCACGACGTTTTTCCAAAGTTCCGGACGTTTTTTGCGCATCGCCTCTCGCAAATGGCGCATAACTTGAAGGTAATACTCCTTATTGACCGTACGACCTTGTCGTAAGAACTCTTGATGCATTACGCCACGGTAATCAAACAAGACAGTGAGCAGAACCTTCACATTTGACCGAACATGACGTGCTTCTTTCGGTCCATTTTGTTCGAAAGAAGAAAATCGCCGAGCACACCAAACCCTTCTAACCTTTTACGCCTCTTCCAGAAAAACAACACGAGCTATATAGTCAAAACTGTGAACATATGATCGAGACGAGTGTATCAACACAACAAAATAAAAAATTTTAAACTTGAATGTACGTAGCCTGCGAAAATTGAAAAGTCACCTTACTTTTTGAAAACACCTCGTACATCCCTGATAGTGCTTTATTATCACCTTGGTCACTCTTTCGGTATTGGCCGCGACCATGTTCTGCTGAACGCTCCGAGGGAGCTAGAGTCAATTGTCCAAAACGACGATTGTCAAATTTTCTGTAACTGCGATTTTCGGATAGTAGTCTCCGTTATACACTCGAGGCCTGACATCATTCTAAAAGGCTTAGAGAAACGAGCTATATTCGTGATAGAATTCTCGGTTACGGCCGACTACAACAATACTGTCAAGGAAAACTGGCAAAGGTATGAAAGCCTTAAAAGGAACTGCTACGACTATACCCAAAATATTCGGTTAAAGTCATTATTATTGTGATCAGCGCTGTCACTGGTGCGAAACTATCAGTGGTTCTTAACCTGAAGGCCACACCCGCAGTAGGCTGGAACGAAAAACGAACATTGTGCGTGCAGAAAACGCCTGGGTGCGGAGAAGTGGCGCAGTCCAATCCGAAACTCAGCGCACTTTGAAATTTTGAAATCGGATAATATCTTCAGTCTTTCCTTTGAGGGTGAAATCTCGAAATTTCACTAAAAAACACTAAAATTTAAGGTTTCACAAAAATCGGCTTAAAATCGATACCGATGCCTTTCAGGTGTGACTTTACGATGAAAATTCACCAGAGGATACTTAGAGGTCCGTACCGAGTCGCCAAAGTTACACCATGCCAATCCTCATGGAGGGGAAAAGACTAAAAATTGGGTATTTTCGAGTAAAAAGCTTAAGTAATTGTGCGGTCCCTGGGTCATGTTTGTTTACGAGCACACGAGCGTCTGTGCCACCTCTACACTGAAGCTGGAGCGTTGAAATTTGAAATTGGAGCTCATTGTCTCGTCGTTGGTTCTTTTGGCGGTAGAGATTCTGGTTCTGCCTGCACTCCCCTTTTTTGTTTGTATGCCACAGCAAGTTGAAATTCGCAAAGAGAGACTTTGTGCAGTGCCCTATATTTGGTCCTCCAAAAGATTTTGGTCCTAACGTTTTTCCAACGAGGGCTGATGTTTTGCAATGTTGAAAGGAGGTTCGAAGGCAAAAGGGCTGTCTTTCAGAAAAAGACAAGGAACCTTCGCTAGGAGACATTGCCGACGAAGTCCGTTCCAAACTAATAGTTATTTGGGAATCTGGTTCTATCCTGGTTCTATCCCAATTTATCCAGTAAACAAAAAATTAAGGAATGTTTAACAAATCTTCATAAAAAATACACTACGTTGAAAAATTTACTTGAAGAGTAAAACTACTTCTCAAAGTAATAAGGATGAGAAAATCGCCGCCTTCAAAGAGTACTGCTCTGAATTATTTAACATAGCCGACTGTAAGTGCGGTGACATGTCTAGGTGCTCTTGTCCCAAGGAAAAGAAGGTTCCAGCTGTAGAGCATGCCTTCTATCTTGATCAAAAAGGTAAAAGACTCATGGGAATCGCCAGCGTAGATGTCTCAGAAACAAAAAGAATACCTAAGAGAGCAGACCGTAATGCAAAAAGAGGCAGACTTGAACAGGGAGAGGGTGGGGAAAGCGTTCCTACTGCATCGGCCTCCACATCTTTCTCTAAGATTGATATGGATATAGATTTAGATTCCTTCTTTGAGGAAGGTGAAGGTGATAATCCTCCTTCTGAGATTAAAGTAAAGGTGGATGCTTCTACCGATGATGACGATTTTCACGACATACCACGCAGAATTGTGCAGAGAAAATCATCGCAGGCCAGACTTGACTTATCTGAAGCAGCAGTAGTTGCCCAAAGATATAGTCAACGGGCTGCGGCACATTTAAGTTCGTCTGTACTTCTCGCTGCCAATCGAGCAGGTATGATCTCCCGGATATTTCTCAAAAAGTACCAGAGTGTTTGTCATAGATAAAAGTAAGATAAGGCGCCAAAAAATTAAAATAGGCTCCAAGTTGAAGAAGGAATCACGCCATAAGGATTCTATTCGAGGCTTATACTTTGATAGTCGGAAAGACGAAACATTGAAAGCCTCCGGAATTATTAACGAGGAACACATATCTTTGGTGGCCGAACCAGGTTCTAAATACGTAGGCCATGTCGTCACACCATTAAGTCATGACCAAGATGAGTGTGATTCTATTTATAATTACGTAACAACAGAACTAAATGGAGGCTTCGGTGCAGTGGGAGTCCTGGGCTGTGACGGTACAAATACGAATACGGGCTGAAAGGGGGAATTATTCGTCTACTAGAGGAAGGACTTGATCGTCCCTTGCAATGGGTTGTTTGTCTATTACATTTCAATGAGCTACCGTTCAGAAGTCTTTTCGTATTTATTGACGGACCTACCTCTGGTCCGAAAAAATACTCAGGGCCAATAGGGGGACAACTTCCAACTTGTGAGACCCTCGATGTTGTGAAATTTAAACAAGTTGAGTGTGACGTCTACGCTGGAGATTCTTATGAGTCTTTTACCTCTTTGATCAAGATTGAAGGCATGGTCTACGGCTGGAACCTTCTTTTCCTTGAAGCAGGAGCACCTTGACATGTCACCGCACTTAAAAGCGGCTATGTCAAATAATTCAGAGCAGTACTCTTTGAAGGCGGCGATTTTCTCATCCTTATTACTTTGAGAAGTTGTTTTACTCTACAATGAATTTTTCAAAGTAGTTTATTTTTTATGAAGATTTGTGAGACATTTCTTAATGCGCTGCTCTGAGACCGTTGGGATAGAACGAGATTCCCAAATAACTATTAGTTTAGAACGGACTTCGTCGGCAATGTCTCCGAAAGAAGGCTCCTTGTCTTTTTCTGAAAGACAGCCCTAACCTTCCCCGCTCCGCCACGCCTCGCCTTGCACGAATTTTCCTCTTTTATCGCTATTCCTCGCATTACCAGCCTCTGTCTCCGCGGCTAACACCTAATAATTAACTACTATTAACAATATTTACAATTTTCTTACATCTAATTCCTTTCCTATTTACAATCTTTCCTTATCCATTCCTCTTCCTCCTTCCTTCTCTTTTTCTCCATCTTACCCAACGCCCCCTTTACCCATGCTACTGCTCTTTCGTCCCTCCTTTCATGCAACAATACCTTCATGCTTATCTCACTCCTTTCCACCTCTTCACACACCTCTAACCAGTTGTCAACTTTTGCATACCCTTTCCCGCACAGTTCACACATTCTCTTCTCTCTAGAAAGCCGGAACCTATTATAACCTTCCATGCAACCGTATCTCATTCGCGCTATAAGTCTCTGACTACTTTGCTGCTGGCTTACTTTTCATATCCGTGATCGAAATTTCAAAAAGCTTTGGGCTAAGTGGGCACCCTTGCCTCAACCCCTTATCCATCGAGAATCTCTCAGAAATCTCCCCCCTCTCTCGCCCTATCTTTCGTCTCCGCATATACCTCCCTTACCCTCTTGATCAGGCCCCTCTTCACTCCCCTCTCCTCTGTTGCCTCCCACAACCTCCCCCTATCCACCGAAGGGAACGCACCGTTTAGACCTACAAAAAACGCGTACACTTTGGCACCCTTTTTGGTTAGTTCTCTATCCACCACGTGCTGCAAGACGTAAATATTGTCAATAGTACTACTTTCTTCCCTAATGCCTGCCTGCGTCTCCGGCAATATTCCTTTCCCCTCAACATCCTTGCGCAGCCAAGTACCTGCCAACACCATCGCGTATATTTTGAACGCAGTATTCATGATCGTAATTCCTCTATATTTTTTCTGCCTCTCCCTATCCCCTTTCTTATACAGTGTTACGATCAACCACTCCCTCCACCCTCATGAGAATCCCTCCCACCTGCATACTTTTTTCACTACCCCCTTCAGCCTCTGCCTTAAGTCTTGTGTGCCAAACAGTCATGCTTCGTTCTCTACCCCGTCCATCCCTGCTGCCTTAGATTTTTTTAATTGTCCTATCTGCTTCTCTATCTCCTCGTCGTTCAGCTCCTCTTTATCTACCGCCCTCGTTCTTCTAATCCCCTCATCTCTCTTTCATGTATCTGACCCCTGAAATGAATCCTTAAAAAATGTCCTTTATTCATCGCTTCCTATCTTCTCACTTATCCCCACCCTACGTTTCCTAAACCTATTAATTATCGTTCACACGTCCCCTTCTGCCTTAACAATTCTCAACTCCTCTTTCAGTTCTTTTTCTTTTTTCTGCTCTTTCTTCTTACACATCGCCCTAAACTCCTTTCCCATTTCTACATACTTCTCCTTTTTCGCGGTTCCTTCCACATCCTGTACTTCTTTTTCACCTTTCTCTCCATCATTTCACACTCCCTACCCCACCACGGCTTCACCATTCCTCTTTTCTTCTTCAATACCTCCTTAATTTTTCTCGAAAATAAAACTTTGCACATTAAATCGAACGTTGAAATTTTGAAAAAATGTCGGAGTTTGTTCCTATTACTAAGATTCTTCCAAAACCCATCGTATAATATTAAGTTATTCTTTCCAAACCGCAGATGTTTGTAACTGCTGCATTTTAGCTTTCTGAACCAGCATTTATGAATCTAATCACTAAAATTATAAAAGATGAACCTACATATTCCGGAAACGTAAACCCTGAATTCCTGAACTCAAAACTACTAAACCTTGAACCGAAAAACACTAAACATCTAAACCCATAACCTACGAATCCCAGTTCCATAAAGCTTAAAACCTTAAAATATCCATACATGAACTCAGTAATATTATATCTATAAAATTAAATCTGAACTGATAAAACAAATATTTGTAATGTCTGAATTAAACAAAATTAATATTTATGAGTTTTTAATTGTTTACCTCTTAATATAACGAATTCCTAACAAATAAATCCAGTATCCATGAACAGTGTTAACATTTATCAAACCTAAGGTCCAATATATTACCACGCGACATCTAAATATCTTGACATATGTATTACCTCGAATCAATACAGTTCATACACTTACATCATCAAATTCTGGCCCAATACCTGTAAATTCTTAAAATTGATTAAGATGCTTCTCTTCGAAAATTGTGAATAAGAAAAATTTTATCTAGAATAATACCCTTAAAAAAACAACCTTCATACACGGAAAAAAATTTCCAAATCTGATTTGACGCAAGTGCGGGATAATTTAAGACCTGAGAGCAAAAGGGCGTGGCCTAGTTCCTGTAACTTCGAGACCGTTGCTTTAAAAGTAAGGGCTGTGAGATCTTAGTTCTCGCGCCAAACTGTGATAAAATCAAGGAGCAGTTCCGTAAATTAATCTCCTAAAATTTCTCTTCGTGTATAAGGTTGAAAATGTATAATGTTCTTTTTATACACTTTGGATACTCACAGCTATACATGATTAAAGATGATCTTTCACAAATTAAAATATATTTCAGTAATCAAAAACTATTAGGGTCAATATACGTCTGATATATCAGGATCGGCCACTGATCGGTCGATTTTGTAAAAAAAAATATTCATGGAGACTATTGGGTTCTAAGATATCGTAATTCTGGTGAGAATGCGCGGGTGATATTGAGAGGATTGAGAGCTGGCAATATTTAAAACAGAAGAGCTTCTACTCCCGCGGACCGTGACACTGAAAGTTCAGTAGAGCGATTGTATTATATTCGTTAAATATATCGTTTGTCTTTGACGTGTCCAATTTTTATCGAAATCTAATTATGCTTACTAAAAATATTACTAGCTCAAAGTTCCTTTGGTTTTTTGCATTTTTTCAAATAGGTTCTCTCCAGAAAAAATCTATCAATACTTCAAAAATATTACTTAAATACTTTATAGCTTAAAAAAAAATTTAAATACAATTTTAGTTCCGGCTTTTGGCCTTGAAATTAAATGAAATGCAATATATCATACGAAGATATGACAAGAAAATGAGATATTAAAAAGCAACATCACCTCATGCAAAGTAGGGTACTGCACTATTAAAAATTTCTATTGAAAACTTCCACTACATGTGTTAGAAGCTTATTTCCGATACGTAAGGTAACGTTGCAATATACAATGTTGTAGTTTAAAAATTCTGGCATTGGTATGCTACCTTATATGTATTGGAATTTTATAATACAAGTCTAGTAGCTGGATATTTCGATGCCTTTGGAAGAGAAAAATTACGAGGGTAGTTCAATAAGTCTTTAGAATGACCAACAGATGGCGCGCGAATCGCTCCAAATCATCTGTTTTCAGTCAGCACCACTCCCGACTAGATAT
>NC_046658.1:48289493-48292654 GCF_010883055.1 Belonocnema kinseyi | reverse complement strand
ATTCGTTTGGTGGTCAAAGAAATTATTTTCAACATAATCTAAAATGGTAAAAAAATTAATCATTGGTAATCCGACTAAATTACACAGGGGTAACACTGTAATGTTGTACTCTACATAGGTGGTTAAAGCTCCTGTGCGCAGCTGGTAGCTTATATGCATGCTTCCCCCACCACTTAGTCTCATAAATGGCGTGGCACGTATGCACAACAACTAGGTCTACGGTTTTAAATGGAACGCGAATCATCAGAACAATGGTTAAAGCACATGCCTAATTTGCTGCACAAAAAATTAGTGGTGTCTGCTGTCGGGTACCGCGGTCCTCAATTTTTATGTGAGTTTAGCCTTGAGCACAAGAATGGATATAATTTGACAGTTCATTACCGTTACCCTTATTTAACGCACATTGTATCAAGATGAGAGTGGTATTTCATAGATGAGTCAATAAATGCGGTACTATTACTTTCAAAAACCTGCTGCTGCGAAGTGTTGTCCACGATGACAACTGCTTTGAAAATAAGATGTGTAGAATGACTCGTCCAGCCCAGCCCTTCGTAGTAACGAAGCCAGCGAAAACGCGCTGTCCTGCAAGGGAGCGCTAGGATGTGAGGATGATGCCGTAGTAGTTTCGAAGACGAGTTGACATTGTCCTCGTCAAAGTCGAAAAGCTCTTATACTTAGGCCTGGGGAGGCATGAGTTATCACCCCTAGGACGGCGGACTTACCTGCGATCGGGACAGGGTTCCTAGCGAGCGGGGTCATATGTTTTTTATGGATAACTTTCAACCTTCAATAAACTGTGCTGGTTCATCCAGCAATCGATACACTCACAAATGCACCAGATATCCGGATAACTATTGTTACCTTTGTTCAGAATACATGGGGAAAATAAGAAGAAAAATAGCAAACCGAATTGGAGATTTATACAGAACATGCTTTGAAATTCAAATTTCACAACAACATAAAAACTGGGTTCCTCATGTAATCTGTAGCACGTGCAACAACATGATCAGGCGTTACGAAACCAATAAGGATAAGAGCAAACTAAAGTTTACAACGCCGACAATATGGGAAGAACCATGCGATGAAAACAATTGCTATTTTGGTTTAAACACAGTAGACGGTGTGAATAAAATTTTAAAAAATCAAGTAGCTTATCCTACTGTTACAAGCGTTTAGCTTCCAAAAAAGATGACTGTAGAAGGCCTAGAATATAACGAGTCACGAGCCATCTTCACTACAGGATTTAATGCACTGCAAGTCGATGTAAGTTTTAAAAAAAGTTAGGAATCCTGATCATGATAGAAAAAATGAAACGTGTGAGACCATATCAGATGAGACGGCTTCAAGCGACTCCGATGAGACTGAAGACGAGTGTTCTTCCGATAACGAAGAGGAATTCATCCCTTTCGGTGAAAAGAGACCTACGAAAAAATTTGACGAAAAAAATCTTAATAATCTATTTAGAAAAGCTGGTCTATCGTAAATATTTTGAAAAAAATAAAAATCTAGTTTACTGCAAAAATGGGAAAGGAATTATCGATGAGCTTAAGCCAAACATATATCAACCTGAGAAATGGAGGTATGTTTATTGATTCATGAAAGCGCAGCCTAAAGCCAGTCCTTCTTCAAAATATAAACAAATACGCTTCTGTACCAATAGCACATTCAACTCTGCTAAAAGAAGAGTATTCAAACCTTGAAATGATTTTGAAAAAAATAATGTATGAAGAACATCAGTATCGATTATGTGGAGACTTCAAAATTCTCTCTATGATACTTGAACAAAAATCTGGATTCACCAAATATCCATATTACCTGTGTATGTTTGATAGCAGCGATACAAAAAATCACTATAAAAAAAAACTTGGCCGTCAATTACATCTGTTGAACTTGGAAATCAGGATATTATAAATGAACCACTTGTCAATACATCTACAATTTTAATACCTCCTCCTCATATCAAGCTTGGTTTTATGAGACAATTTGTTAAAGCTTTAAACAAGAAAGGGCAATGCTTCGAATATTTGGGCCAAGTTCTTAGTCACAAAACTGATGCTAAATTAAATGAAGGTATCTTCGCTGGTCCTGAAATCCGAAGTTTATTTAGAGATTAAATATTTGTCGAAACTATGAATGATACCAAGAAAGCGGCATGGTTAAGTTTCAAAACGTGTCAACAAAGTTTTTGGGCACTACAAAAGATGCGGATTACGACATTTTGGTAGCAGCAATGGTACGAAATTTTCAGAAATTAGGCCATCTAATAAGCTTGAGACTCCATTTCCTTGATTCGCAAATTGATCGATTCCCAGAAAATAATAGTGATTTCAGTCAAGAACATGGAGAGAGGTTTCACCAAGACCTGCAAGAATTCGAACGTCGATTCCAAGGACGATGGGATGTAAATATGTTGGCAGACTACTGCTGGATGATAAAAAGAGAAAAGAAAACATCGGTGCAAAAACGTCGCAGAAACCCTTTATACCGATCATTCGAAGAGAAGCGTGTGCGTAAAAGGAAACCAATTTAAAACCCTACATTTTAATAATTTTTTTATTATTTACTATAAAAAACCATGTTTAAAGCATTTTCTCGAAAAGTCACTGCAAACCCCCCCCAATCTGACTTCGGATTCAGCTTCAGCGAAGAAACATACATAAGAATACACCTGTCTGGTGATCTGCTCAGGACACCTTTTTCTTTTTGTGGGACTAAGTTATTGACGAAATTAAAAATTTTTTTAAGTTCTCTTAGAATACGTATTATACTACCTGGTACTCGATCTGGTGCACCCGGATCGTCTACTCCCAATTTGTAGTAATTTTAGCTGTTAAAACAATCTAAAGTTTGGAAAAAGTTCTCGTAGAATACGTACTAAGATACCTTGGGAGCGATCTGGTGCACCCGGGTCATCGAACCGTCATTTGAAATTGTTTTCATTATTATCGAAATTTGAATTTTTTAAAGTTGTCGTAGAAAACGTTTTAAGCTACCTTGCGTTCGACCTGGAGCACCCGGATCGTCGACACATAATTTTTAGTAATTTTGGCTTTTAAAACAATCTACCAGGTGTATACATATGAAACCGGTATTGCCATTTAGCGGCCAGTAGGCACACTTGTAGGCACTGTCGGAACTTACCATTTGTGCTAATTGGCGTA
>NC_046658.1:48280084-48289393 GCF_010883055.1 Belonocnema kinseyi | reverse complement strand
AAATTGCACCCACTTCCAGCGAAATCGCGGTAAAATTTCAGCCACAACCACGTCTCACAACCGTGAGATAGGTGGTTACAGTCTGTAAAGGAATCAATACGATGATTCTGCAAAAGCCTCGTGCACCCTAAGAACACGGAGCGACCCAAGGACAACCGTCTTCTGCATTTTTCCCGCAAGTGTTCTAGCATATTGTTAAAACGCAGGGATGCTTTTTAAGCTATTAGCAAGTGAAAGCTTGGCACCTCCAAGAGCGCCGATGATAAGGACGATCAGTTTAACAGAATATTCCGGGTACAATTGTTGCAATAAATATTAAACTACGTGGTGCTCGACCTTTTGGACATGGATCATCGACTCACAATTTTTAGTTATTTTAGCTATTGAAACGATCTAAATTTTGAAAAATTTCTCGTAGAATACGTGATAAGATACCTGGGGCGCGTCACGTTTCATCCGGATCGTCGGCTCACAATTTTTAGTAATTTTTTCTGTTTAGGCAATCTAATTTTTGAAAAAAATCTCGTCGAATACGTATTAAATTACGTTGTGCTCGAACTAGTGCACCCGGATCTTCGACTCACAATTTTTAGTTATTTTGGCTGTTGAGACAATCTAAATTTTGAAAAAGTTCTCGCAGAATACGTGCTAAGATACCTACGGTACGACCTGATGCACCCGGATCGTCGACTAACCATTTGGAACTGTTTTCATTATTCGCAAAATTTAAATGTTTTGAAAGTTCTCGCAGAACATGTATTAAACTACCTGGTGCTCGACCCGGTACATCTGGATCGTCGGCTCACAAGTTTTAGTAATTTCGTCTGTTTCGACAATCTAACATTTGAGAATATTCTCGTAGAATACGTATTAAACTACGTGTTGTTCGACCTAGTGCACCCGGAGCGTCGACTCACAATTTTTAGTTATTTTTGCTATTGAACCAATCGTAATTTTGAAAAAGTTCTCGTAGAAGACGTGCAAAGGTAAAGGGGGCGCGATCTAGTGCACCCGGGTCGTCGACTAACAATTTGGAACTGTTTTCATTATTCACAAACTTTAAATATTTTAAAAGTTCTCGTAGAATACGTATTAAACTAACTGGTGCTCGACCAGGTGAACCCTGATCGTCAGATCACAATTTTGAGTAATTTTGTCCGTTTGGACAATCTAAATTTTGCAAAAATTCTCGTCGAAGACGTATTAATCTACATTGTGCTCGAACTAGTTCACCCGGATCGCCGACTCACAATTTTTAGTTATTTTGACTGTTGAACCAATCTAGATTTTCACAAAGTTCTCGTAGAATACGTGCTAAGATACCTGCGACGCGATATGGCGCACCCGGGTGGTCGACTAACCATTTGGAACTGTTTCTATTATTCACAAAATTTAAATGTTTTAAAAGTTCTCTTAGAATACGTATTAAACTATCTGGTGCTCGACCCGGTGCACTCGGATCGTCGGCTCACAATTTTTAGTAATTTTGTCTATTTGGAAAATCTAAATTCTGAAAAAATTCTCGTCGAATAGGTATTAAACTACCTGGAGCTCGACCCGGTGCATCTGGATCGCCGGCTCAAAATTTTCAGTAATTTCGTCTGTTTAGACAATCTAAATTTTGAAAAAATTCTCGTCGAATACGTATTAAACTACGCTTTGCTCGAACTAGTGCACCCGGATCGTCGACTCACAATTTTTAGTTATTTTGGCTGTTGAAACCATTTAAATTTTGAAAGAGTTCTCGTAGAATACGTGCTAAGATAACTGGGACGCGATCTGGTGCGCCCGGGTCGTCGACTAAACATTTGGAACTGTTTTCACAATTCACAGAATTTAAATGTTTTAAAATTTCTTGTAGAATACGTATTAAACTAGCTGGTGCTCGACCCGATACACCGGGATCGTCGGTTCAAAATTTTGAGTAATTTTGTCATTTTGGACCATCTAAATTTTTTTAATTCTTGTCGAATACGTATTAAACTACGTTGTGTTCGACCTAGTGAACCTGGATCGTCGACTCACAATTTTTAGTTATTTTGGCTGTTCAAACAATCTAAATTTTGAAAAAGTTTTCATAGAATACGTGCTAAGATACATGGGGCGCGACCTGGTGCCTCCGGGTCGTCAATTAACCATTTGGGACTGTTTTCATTATTCGCAAGATTTAAATGTTTTGAAAGTTCTCGTAGAATATGTATTAAACTACATGGTGCTCGACCCGGTTCGCTCGGATCGTTGACTCACCATTTTAAATAATTTTGTCTGTTGTTAATTTCCTTGTTCACAATTTTCGTATCACAAACGCTCCAATACATGAATTGGAATACTGAAAGATGACGTCACGATTTACAACACTTACAATACATGTATTACAATTTCGTCATTCCAATACCATGGTTGCAATTTTACCTTACGCTTGTATTGTAGAATTCTGGTAGATGTGTGGTAGAACCTCAAAACATTTTTAACAGTGTACTAGTAGAAGGAAATAATTGTTATTAGCTATCTTCTGTTAAGAATATGAGTTTTGTTTCTTTTTTTTTTATTTTAGGCGCAACTGTTAAGACACGTAGGTTTTTTAATTAATTTGGTTTTCAACTTAGAATAATAAAAAGCTACAATCAACAGAATTCTAAGGACAGTAAACTAGGTATTTTAACATTTTTAAAGGGGTTTTAAAAAGCTAGAACCGGAAGTTAAATTTTCTTCAAATATTCTAAAACACAGTATAAGTTTAATTAATATTTCTGAAGTAATCGTAGACCTTTTCGGATGTGAAATGACGAGAAAAACTTTTTACAGAGCAAAATATCATTCCAAGGGGAGGTTTTCTACCACAGATGGACATTATAACGTTAAGAAGGTCATTCTTATTGATTCAACCAAATAAAAATGATTCGACTTGAGTTCGACTTGGTTATTTCTTGAGATAGTCCCCGAGACATCGACGTCTGTCTGAGTCTCAAAACTGAGTCAAGACATAAGCCTTTGATTATCGAACCTTTTTTGGCTCATGAATAAGATTAAAATTAAAGAATGAAAAATTTGTCATTATTAAATTAGTTATTTTTTATTCAAAAATTCAGAATCGGTGGGTCTGAACGAGTATAACCCTAGAAAATTGTCTTCAAACAAAAAAATTTTTACTTTCTAGAAGGATCTCTCAAGCCGTTAGAAATACGTAAAATTAAACAACATTTTCGGTATCATAGTCAAACAGGTATAATACAAATAAAAATCCGTAAATAAGTTTATTTAATACATATATATATATATATATATATATATAAAATACAAGATTGTTTAATCATTGAAAAAGATTATGTTTTATGACAGTCAGAATAACCCTTTTTGTTAGGACACGTGTACACTCGAAGTTATAAGGCGTTCGTGTTCAAGTCATGAAGATTCGACTTAAGAGATAAAATCATGTCTTCAAGGCATATAAACTTGTCTCAAAGACATAAATTAATGTCTGGCTCCATCTCAAAACTGAGATACGCTCAATGCGAACTTTTCGATTTCAGCATTTTTTAATTGGGGGCAATTCATGTCGAACTCAAGTCGAAGTATTTTTATTCGGGCAACGCCGAAAATATCTATAGTACTTAGGAAAGCATATTAAAAATTTTGAACTCCCAAAAAGGGTTCTTTTACCCATTTTATCTTAGTATTTTAAATAAAATAACGGTCAAGTTTGCTTCCATTGTACCTACCATCACTTTATTTTTATAATCATTGCTTTCCCGTAACTGATTTTTCATTATTGCACCAACAACGTGAAGAAAACTTTTTAAGGCTTAAAGCTCATGGAACACGGGTAAAACGTTTCATTTAGTTAATAAAAAAATGTGCACAAAATTTTACATCAAATAAAAAGGGTGAATTGAGACAAAGAGAAAAAAATTCATTTTTTTGGGCCACCCCAGAGCACATGGAGTTTTTCATTCTCTCCCGAATAAAAATGCTTCGAATTGAGCTCGACTTGAATTGCGCCCAATCAAGACATGCTGAAGTCGAAAAGTTTGAATTGAACATGTCTCAGTTTTGAGACGGAGCCAGACTTCAATTTATGTCTTTGAGACAAGTTTTTATATCTTGAAGACATAAATTTATCTCTTGAGTCGAATTTTTATGACTCCAACACGTGCGGTTTATAACTTCGAGCGTATACCTGCCCTAATAAAAAGGGTAATTGTAAAAGTCATAAAAACTAATATTTGTTAATGGTTAAACAATCTGTTGTTTGTTTTTACGTATTTCTAACGGCTTAGGAGATCCTTCTAGAAAGTTGCTATTTTTATTTTTTTGAAGAAAATTTGTAAGGATTATACTCGTTCAGACCCACCGATTCTAAATTTTTAAATTAAAAATAAGTGATTTATTATTTACAAATTTTTCGTTTATCCATTTTTATCTCATTTATGAGCCAAAAAAGGTCCGATAATCTCAGCCAAGGCAAGGTTCGTCTTGAGTCAAATAAACGTCGTCTTCGCCAAGACAAGGCTCGACTTGAGCCAAGTAAACGCCGTTTTACCTATCGTGTCCATACAATTAAGACTCAGTTTTGAGACGCAGTCAGAAATCGATGTCTTGGAGACGAAATCAAGACATAACCAAGTCGAACTCAATTTGAAGCATTTTTACTCGGGCTGTGCGTTAAAGTTCTGCCCAGATGACACCGTGATCTGATAATCACTTCATAATCAGGAAATAAAGCTCATGAAAAATATTATTATTGAAATTTGCCTCAAGTCACAAGAAACAAGTTCTGTTGAGAAAAAGATCTTCATTTATGATATTGCTATCATCAATACATTCTCTGATTATCAGGTAACATTCGTATAAAGTAGGATAGTTCCTTTATTTATTTCTATTGATATAACTTCCTAACCCATCATTTAATTAACAAGTTTTCTACTCTAAAATTAATAATTTTTTATTGCTGCGATGCAAGTTGTCAAGTTCTGATTTTTAATTTAAAAAATAAATTAGGAGAAATACATATTATACTCTTATTTATTTATAAAGTTACATTCTTGAATAATAAACCTGCATTATAAGCTAATTAGAAATATTTCAGTAAATATATGGCCAAGCTAGATTTGAGTAAAGCTTCAGTATTACTGAGATTAAAAATGGAAAATTTTCGCTTAGTACGAACTAGAAAGTCGTAAATCATTAAAAATGTAATCTCAGATAAGTAAAGGATAATTTTCAGAGAGATATGAAAACCGGTATGAAACTAAACACGATGAGAGAGCGGAAAGTGGGTATAGAGGAGCAGTGATAGAAAGAGGGATAGGAGGAGCAAAGCGTTAACTTGCAGTAGCTTCTAAGCTAACTTCTGTCGAGCAAGGAGATTTATATGTTTACACGCTTCCATGGCAACTTTCTATTTTCTCCAACTTGCAGTTGATTTATTTTTATTTTATTTCATCCTTCTCATCGCCATCCTTTCTTTCTATTTCTCCTGACTCCTAGTTGTTTCTGTGCCCTCGTTTTCTGAACCTCTGCTACCATCGCCCTCCGATAAACCACCAACTACGTTTGGAAACTAGCCAAAATGCATCGTGGGATACTGTTTCGAACAGAAGGACTATGACGATACATTTTTTTTTTACTCTGAATTCAGGAATTTCGTACAGTTGGTGCATAGAAACGCTGAAGGGAGAATCATATAATTTCGTTATTTTTTCAATTTAAAAAATGTAAAATTATCGATATCTTTTAGAAATACTTATCAAACTTTAATTTTGCTAATTGTGTTGATCGAAGTGCAGAACGGGGCTAGATGAACATAGTTATAATTTTTAGTTGAATTCACGCAATCTATAGCAGTTTTTTTAATTTTAGTACTTTTGTACACTACTTAAAAGTCTGAAAAGTATAAAATGTGCACATGTCTCATCTCTCTTCATGCTATGGTTCGAGATAAGACACCTTAACTATTTATTATGTTTTGTTAATAGAAGATTATTTTTCGTCTTTAAAGTATACACAAAAGATTATTTACAGTCTTATGTGAAAAGAAATAAGACGTAGTGAAAGTAAAAATTTTTAAGAAATAAAAATGTTCTGTAAAACTGATAAAGAATTCTTTTTGATAGACTTATGTCGAAATTGTTGTACCAATTGTTGTACTGCAGGTGTGTTTAATTATAAAACACTCTACCTTTTTTCTTAAAAAGTAGTAAGACTTGAAAAATGATCAACGAATATAAAGCTCCTTAAAATCGGATTCATAATTCCATCCAATAGACCTACTTTGAAATTCGTGAGCCATCTGGTTGACTAGTAAAGGTTTAATGTGTGTCTAATTGCTAAGAAATATTTTTTTCTTTATAAAAAGCACTAAAACTTTGAAAAAATTCACGAATAAAGAATTTCTCTGAAAATTATTACAGAATTCCATCCAAGAAACGTACTTTAAAATATTTTGATCAAACGAAAGACTAGACTGTTCGTGTGCCTATTTACTGTGCATAGGATTTTTCTTCATGAAAATAACTAAAATGCGAAACACAATCAACGAATAAGAAATTCCTAAAAACCGCATGAATAATTCCATTCAATAGACTTATTTTAAAGTTAATGTAGCGATTGGTTGACTAGAGTAATTGACTAGTCTAACAGCCGAAAAATTCTATTTCACTTCATAAAAAGTACTACAAATCAACAAATAATCGAAAAATTGAAATGTTCTGAAAGTGGATTAAGAAGTTCATGAAACAGACTTATTTCTAACTTTTTTTATCAACATGGTTAATATTGTAGAATGTAATTGTGTCTAATTACAAAAAATGATACATGTTTTGTTCTCTAAATCTGCTAAATATAATTCAGCAAATATGGAAAAAATATGTGCATAAAGTTATGTTTAGGATTTGTTATTGATTCTAACAGGTTTGATACAAATTATTTAAGAATTAGCTGATTTATTCAATCCACGTGCGATAACTAGGGTTCTCTTGAGCAACAATATTCACGTTTTCATACTTGGCGGTAATTCACTACCGCCAATCATAGGCTACTTATTTTGGTTTTGTAAGTCATATACAAAATATATGTTAATATATGACAAATATTATTTATTAAGACCAGCACTACAATTATAGCAGCTGATGTTCTTTGATATGTAAATGATACGAATTTCGAATTATTTTAACAAACTATTATTAGTGTTAGCATCGGTTAGTATGTACATTGTAAATTTAGGAATGTCTGAGTTGTGCATTGCATTTTTTGGCATTGCCGATAACGCATACCGTTTTTTGCGAGGATGTGATAAATTTTGTCACCTGAGTTTACGTTATAAAGTTGACATTATTAAATGCCATTAATAAAATAAGTTTGAACTAAACGGTGCGTGAGATATAAACTTCAGCTACTTTTCAGGATTTTTTGGAGATATAATTATTATTCAAAGTCTTAATGAAAGAGAATCTGCACATTTTGATGTTCTAAAACTTTTAATGGTAAAATAATAATAAGAAATTTCAAACAGCTACAAATTATTTTAAAAATCAGTGTTTCATTCTTTGTCAAATTCTGACTTGAAATATTCTCAAAACTAGACCTTGGGCAGCCTGTCGTAATTGACAGCTAATTTCTAAACAAAACTTATACAAAAACATTAACAATCATCCGAAGATACTTAATGAATGCGATATTTTGTCTAACTTAGGCTTCTGTACTAATTATCTCACGCTTAATGTATTTTATTGTACTTATGATATAATCCACAGCATATGGTTCTACGCACCTGTTGCACAAGCTCCTAGGCCGTATTACTTCGAAGGGAATAGGGTCAAACAAAACTTGAGATTTGTTGATACGTAATATTTCTGTAAAATTACAAAATTGTTGGAGTGAAATTTTAGGAAAATTGAAGAAAAAATGGTATAAATAGGCAAAAGGTTTATTGTGTCTTAAAATAAAGATAAAGAATTCGCTCGTGAGTTTGAGCACGCCTGGAGCGCGCATCTATTGGATCTCGCGCTTCGCACTCGATAATATGTTTATCTTTTAGTCTATAATGTATTTAGCTCACGCTGCGCGTTCAGTATATGTACTTCCTTCACATATGTGCACAGAATTTTGTAATTAAGAATCAAAGCATCAATAACTGTCATTTAACGATAGTGAATTCTCTTCTGATAAACCTCCTATGCTTTAACGAGCACATTCTCATCACACATCTTGTGGTTTGCACTAGATTTTGGCCAAAGTACGAACTTTCCTATATTAAGTTCAACACTGTTATATCAAATGTATTTCATATTGATTTCTGTATGCCAGACTGGTACTGTCTATTCAGATATTGGAAAATAATGCATAAATTTCATTTTTCATGATTTATCTAATATTTGTACTTTATTTTGTATTAATTTTTATTTTCAGCTACCCTAAAAAATGTATAATTTCAATGAATTTATACTATAAGATCTAGTTTAATGTTTGTTAAATTTGTTACATTGTTACATTCAATTAAATTGGTTATTTATGATGTTATTTTTTATAATTGAAACAAAAACTACGCATCCGATCAAAAAGTGAATAATAGTGAGTTTGGAGCAAATTTTTCTTTTAATGTTGTTTTCTGACGAACCAACCAAAACATACTCGCCCTATTAAAAGTAATGAATAAGCCATTCGTAGATCTGTTCCACGAGCCCAATTTTTGTACATTTATATATTTCCGCCTCTTGCATAGTTTGACTGAAAAATGAAATTTTTATATTTTTTATTACCGTTTGTGAGATTCAAATTTGAATTTTCGATTTTTCAAGAAAATTAAAAAAGTTGCTATGACAATCTTCTAGAGCTTTCAAAATGTAAAGTTTTTTTTTCTTAGCTTTTTTCATATCGTGCGTTTTTTAGCTTAATATTTTTATTTTCGTTTGTTTAAAAAAATTTAAGAATGATATAAGTCTAATAATTCTGTTTTTATAAAGAAGTCGCAAGGATAAATTGTTTGAATATTTTATTACAAATAGTCGTGAATAGAATTTTTAACTCTTCAAATTAATGATTTCAAAAACTTTTTTATTCTTTTTGAATTCTTATCCAAAACATCTGACTAACAAACTTAACCTTCAAATTTTAAACAAAACTCATACCTTGCCTGATGTGAATGCAAAAATAATATTCATCAATGATTTCGCATTACCTTAAATATCAAGTTTAGACGTTACAATAACTATTTAACACAGAAAGAAGGGGTACCTTACAATTGAGGGTGAACCTTAGATTTCTAAAAAGGTAAACAATCAAGCGATTATAATTAAAATGTCACATTTCAAG
>NC_046658.1:48278020-48279984 GCF_010883055.1 Belonocnema kinseyi | reverse complement strand
TTTCGAAAACTGATTTTCAAGCCATCAGGGGCCAACTCGAGCGGCCTGAAGCGGCCAGGCAAATTTTATGCGTGGTTATAGAATCCGGAGTCTCAATTGAAAGAACTGTAAGGCACTCTATGAATCACGGATCTACCAAGGACCTTCGGAGAACTGGTCGGCTAAAATCGGCAGGATCTGCGGAGATGCAGATGGACATAGCCTAAGCATTCGTTGAAAACACACAGCTTAGGTTACGTCGAGCTAGTGCTGAGCGTGACGTTGCTCCTGAGACAGTGCGAAATTTTTTAAAACACATTCATTTCCATGCTTACAAAGTGCATCTGGTAAAAGAGTTCAATGAAGACGATCCTGATCGTCAGGTCGAATTTTGTGAAATTGTAATCCACAGATTTGATAGAAATCCTCTTTTTTTTACAATACAGTATTTTCAGATGAATCTACTATCACCTTAAAAGGTGAAGTTAACAGGAAAAATTGTAGATATTGGTCTGACACAAATCCTGATTGGATGTTGGAGAATCACACAAGCTAATCAAGCTAATCAGGTACCCCGAAACGTGGGAGACAAGGGGACTTGTCCACGTCCACGTCGTTGTTCCTGGGTAATGCTAAACGTAAACGTAAACTGCTTGGAAAAAAACCTTGAAAAAACCTTGAAGATCATCACCAAGATCAATACAGAGCTCACGAATGAATTTCTCGTTGAAATTTACTTCGGGAATTGCACTGACCTCTTTGAAAAATTTGGTTAATTTCAAATAACCTCTAACTGACCTTGAACGTTGCAATCGACCTATGACTTGAGTACATACCTGAACGTAGAATTTTCCGCTATATCAATTTCAGATTTAAAAAAGGGGATTTCCATTAAAAAAAGCAAAGTTGACCTGCAAAAAGTTAGAACATCAACTTCAAAGTCAAAATAAAAGGTCACCATTGAATTCCTCGCTGAAATTTACTGCAGGAATTACACTGACCTCTTGGAAAACTTTGATAATTTCAAATAACTTTTAACTGACCTAGAACGTTACAATTGACTTATGATTTGGGTACGTACCTAAACGTAGAATTTTCCGCTCTATCAATAGCAGATGTAAAAAAGGGGTTTTCTATTTAAAAAACAAAGTTGATCTTCAAAAAGCCATGAAGGTCAACTTCAAGGTCAAAATGAAGGTCACCATTGAATTCCTCGTTGAAATTTACTTCAAGAATGACCTTCACTTTTTTAAAAAATATTTTACCTGAGGGAATATCCAACCGTCCCTGGACTTTTTAGACAACCTGTAAATTAGCTACATTACAGATTTCCAAAACTGTTCAACATCCTCAGAGTAACGGCGTTACAGACCCATTAGACCTCCATGTTCGGTTCTTGGAGGACGTGTGATATTGTGCCACTCTGTTCTATGATAGCTACATAACAGAATTTTATATCTGTTGCATATCCTTGCAGTGACAGCATTACAGAACGCTGTGACCTTTATGTTCTCTAACTTTGAGGGCACATGATGGTAGCAATGTTATTTATGAATGTTCCCTTTTGTTATGTATCATTTATAGAATGTATCGGCTGGGTAGGAGCGCTAGTGAAAGTTAGTGGCAGCACTCTTTTTGAAATGTTAGGTATGTATATAGCATTATCGTGTGAAAATAAAGGAGCAAACGGCTTCTAAAATAGCAAATGAAACTATGAATAATGTCATCTGCCTGCGTACGATAACAGACCCAACAATATTCACTATTTACCCTACGAATAGGTAATAGTAGACAGTTTACATTATAATAAAGATAGTATTCATATTCGACCCTAACAAGCAGGTAAAAATGCAAAATTACCGACAGAAAAATTTACTTCCAGTTTCTTCTGTGAAAGTAACCTTTATTTTATGGTGGTTTGTATCTAATTTATTTTACGCTATTGTGAATAAATTTCGTGCGGAAGCACGAGGCATATCCTTTTC
>NC_046658.1:48276288-48277920 GCF_010883055.1 Belonocnema kinseyi | reverse complement strand
TCGAAAACTGATTTTCAAGCCATCAGGGGCCAACTCGAGCGGCCTGAAGCGGCCAGGCAAATTTTATGCGTGGTTATAGAATCCGGAGTCTCAATTGTTGATTTTGAAACAGGATTGAACCCTTCTCCATTACGAAAAGTGCGATTAAAAAGCAAACGAACATGATCATAAGATCGAACTCGATCTCCCCAACCACGCATCATTAATACAGACACCCTCTCTCGTTCCGAAAGTTTAGCTTGCGCCATAATAATCTTTTAGCGGAATATAGTAAGTATGTACTCGTAATGCGTACATTTAGTTTCGATTCGTAATATTCGAATGGAAAAAGTATATGGGGCTTATGGTATCGCCTTAAGTATTGACTTAGGAATCGAAAAACGGTATAGGACTGTATAACTCTTCGGGGAGGAACAGAACTCTCACCAGAACAACTAAAACTTTCAATGAAAAAGTTCCTAATGATTTTACAATATTCAAAACGCTGTAACCAAGATTAATACAGAGCTCACCAATGAATTTCTCGTTGAAATTTACTTCAGGAATTACACTGACCTCTTGGAAAACTTTGTTGATTTCAAATAACCTCTAACTGACCTTGATCGTTACAATTGGCCTATGACTTGGGTACGTACCTGAACGTAGAATTTTTCGCTCTATCGATTGCAGATTTAAAAAAGGGGGCTTCTAATTTAAAAATAAATTTGACCTTCAAATATCCATTAAGGTCAACTGCAAGGTCAAAATGAAGTTCACCATTGAATTCCTCATTAAAATTTACTTCCGGCATTACACTGACCTCTTGGAAAACTATGTAAATTTCAAATTACCTCTAATTGACCTTGAACGTTACAATTGACCCATGACTTGGGTACGTAGCTGAACGTAGAATTTTCCGCTCTATCGATTGCAGATGTAAAAAAAAGGAGGTTTCCATTTAAAAAAAAAAACAAAGTTGACCTTCAAAAGGCCATAGTGGTCAACTTCTAGGTCAAAATGAAGGTCACCATTTAATTCCTCGTTGAAATTTACTTCAGGAGTGAGCTTCGATTTTTTGAAAAATATTTCACCTGAGGAAATATCCAACCGTCCCGGGACTTTTTAGATACCCGGTTAGAACATAGTTATAGATCTGTAGGTCACTAGAATATCACACATGTGTGTCCGTCTAACTGTGCCAAAAATGCCCCAAAAGGGAATCAAATACTGAGTCAGACATTTTAGAGCATACCGAAAAAATTTTGTTTCCAAAATTTTAAACTTTAAGCCGTCATGTTGGATGAGTGAGCAGGGGGAGGGGAGGGGGTAACGTTAATTTTCCTCTTTATGGTTTTTCTCTATTTCTAGGGTTAGAAAAAATCTGAAAAGATGCACAGAACTTTATCCGATTGTTCACAACTAGCATGGAAGCGGGAAATTCTAACGCAAAACCCTTCTCAAAATTAAGTTTTACATTTTTTGGTTCCATAAAGGTTAAGTAGTATCTCCGTTTTTTCCACCAAATAGTCCACCAAAGGGCTATTATTGTGAATCGATTCATAGAGGAACAGGAATTCAAAATAAAAAATTTGAAAAATTTTTAATAATTTTTTTCTGATGCTCGGCGCGAATCGGACTTTTGTAACTTCCAGC
>NC_046658.1:48265361-48276188 GCF_010883055.1 Belonocnema kinseyi | reverse complement strand
AACGCTGGAAGTTACAAAAGTCCGATTCGCGCCGAGCATCAGAAAAAAATTATTAAAAATTTTTCAAATTTTTTATTTTGAATTCCTGTTCCTCTATGAATATGTATATGTATATGTATTAATAAAATTGTTTATTCACATTTTTCTGAAAAAAGGTCTTCTCCTTCGCTCCACTGGAATCGAACCACAGAACTTCCGATTGCCGTCAAGCTTCTTATCCCTTAAGCTCCCACTTTCCCATTTTCGCGCTGCCCGGAAAAATGAATAGCGTAATTTTTGTTAATCGTTAAGCTGAGTCTACGGGCTATTGAAATTAGCATGCGCCCTGAAATAGAAAAAGTTCGATTTTCAAAACAATGGAAAAAAGAAGTACATGTTATAAACCTTTTGTGAATTGAACTATTTTCACCTCTCAAGGAGTGTTCAAGGAATGATTTACACCCAAGAAACTTTAATTTTGACACCCCCCAAACCCCTTTCATTTGTCTCAGAAAATACTCCGAATGGTGTAATATAGGAGTTTTATATGAAATTCATGCTAAAGACGGTATTTTTTTTTAAACATGAATTATTTTTAGCAATTTCTTCCCCTAAAGTCGTAAATAGTTATTATTTTTTGGTAATAATGACACAATTAAAGAATATTAAGAGGAATTTTTGTCTCTATAAATCTTGAAAAATTATTGTTTTCTGAAATTAATAATGCAATATACGGATGCTAAAGTTAATACTTTTCCCCTAATATTCAGAATTTTCTGATCACAGAACGTATATCCTTAATAGACACTCAATACTTTTTATCCTTCTTATCCTTAGATTCTTTGTTGTATCTCAGAACGTGTATTTTATAAAATTTAAACAATAACAATTTGTTTAAAAGATATTTATGTTTGGAATACGAAAGTAATGTGGGCTTTTGTTAAGATCTCTTATTGTATATAAGTAATGATAAGAAGGGCAACTAGTAACTTTCAATCGCTTATTTTTAAACTATGTTTATATTATTATTATGCGTTGCTAGCTCTCGCTTTCATAAATTTAAGTTTTCAATTTTAAATGATTTCAAATGTACCTCATTTTATTGCACTAAGTGTACATTTGTTTCGGCATATTTGTAAACAATGCCTATTTATTACGAATAAAATTGACAACTTAAAAGAAATGGTGGTAGGTAGCGACACTGCTTCTACAACCAAAATCTTTTTAAGTTGTAGCAGCTCTGACATTTTTCAATGTGGTTGTCATTTAAGAAAACTAAGACTTTAAGAGAAGGTTCATAAAATTAAAAAGTTTCAGTAAATTAATAAGGTTCTGTAGATCATCTACTATTTTCAGAATGCGGAAAACATAAAAAGTAGTAACTTCATACCTTACCTTAAATTCTGTAAGATTTTCTGAACTAATAAATAAATATTTACTATTCTTATTACTGTTTGATTGTCAACATATGTTTATAAAAATTTTGAGTTCTTATTGTTATTAAATTGATTAAAAATGATGGGTATTAAATCTTTGATAAACATTTACAAGTTAAAAGTTTTCATGGTTTTATGGTATAATTTTAATTTTAGAGTAAAAGAAACATAAGTAATAATTTTTTGCTTTCGTCTATATTTATATAAAAAAGTAAGTATGATTAAACTTTTAAAACCAAATAACTTTAATAAGTTTAATCGATTTTATTATGGTCGCACGTTTTTGCAAACTGATTTTTAAATTATTACGAGATGAATTCAAATAATTAAATGTTTATACATTCTTCATTCTCAAAAACCTTGGATAAGCTAAATAATATGTTGTGGACAATGATTATTTATTTATTATGTAACCAATGAGAGCGTAATGATAATTAGGTACCATTTAATATAATCTTTATAGTGAATTTTTAGCGTTAAACTCTGCATTTTATTTCGGGCGCATACTTTTGATCCAAATTAGAGCCCGGGTCCTAATTCCGATCCTGTCTCGGGCTAATCCGCATTTGGACCCGGGGTCCAAATGAGAATCAAAATCTCACCTTTACAAAAAATTTTATTATACTTTAAAAAATGATTTTTGATATTTGGCACTTTCTGTTTTTGAAGCTAAAGGATCACCCTAATGTTTTCTATAAGAGAAATTGATTTTAGATTAGAATTGTATTTTTAAACAAGTACTTTCTGAAAACTGCTCCGCATTTAGTTCCCTTGTGCTATGTGTTGCGGAACTATAACACATGCAGAAAAAAGAAATGTAATATTTACTTATCAAGAATTGTAATTGTAATAGTATTAACTTCTCTTAATAAGAGGCAATGAATGGATTGCATCACTTAAAAAATATTAATTTCTGACATTTCTGTGACAGTCGTCACATTACTCCATATTCCCACTTTTCAAGGAAGGGGTTTTATAAAAATAATACAATTTTGGATGGAACAACTTATTCACAGATCGCGTAAACTTGAGAGTTTATTGGAGCAAGACGTGTTTTTGTTCCGTGACTGTTTCAGCTGACATATAGATATGAGGTAAATGCTAGAACTTTTTTTGTGTGCCCCGATGGCATGGTTGCGTATTCAGAAGTCATTCCCGAGGTTTCCACCCTCGGTTACAAATGCATTTAAAAATTATTTTACAGATCGCAACGCGTTTAATAATGTAGTGGTTAAGACTATTGGCTTGCGTGCTTAGGGTTATGCGTTCGAATCTCCCCCATTGCGTGCGAAATTTTAATTGTATTATAAGCATTATAACTTACAAATACCGATTTATTATAAGTATATCCAAAAATATTTATAAGAAATAACCGTGCACTTATTTATAAATTATTTTTTAGGTATACTTTTTCATAATTTATAGTGCTGTCTTAACTGTAGTCTACGCAGATAACATAATTTAGATTGCATCCAGGAACTGTACAGAATAGCGTCTGGATCGGTGAAATCTACTGATCCGCAGGTTAGAACCACTTGAGAAGCAGTACTAGTAACCATCAATGATAGTCATACTTATTTGCCCATAATTGTAGCGTTTACTGAACTGCCGTGTTGTCCACATACGTACTTGGAAGGTCGGTACATTTAACTTGATTTTCCGTTAAATGTAAGATTCTTTTTTCTGCATGCAGAACAATGTTGCTCTTTTACCTTGTTCCCGAATTGTTTTGAAAATATTTTTTTGTATACAATGCTGATCCAGAATTGTTACAGAACGATCACAGAACAAATTTACATCGTAACGCTGTTACATGTGTGTTACGACACTATTACAGAACAATGTTACCATGTAACCCTCTTCCAGAATTGTTATTGTACGATCACAGAAGATATTTACATAGTAGCACTCTTACATATGTGTTACGGAACTATTACAGATCAACCTGACTCTGTAACACTGTTTCTAAGTTATGCCGTCCAAACTGAAAGGATACATAAGTGACATTTTTATGATAAATGAGTTTTGGGTATCATTGGGTTCTTAATAGAGAAGGATGCATCTAACTGTGTAAATAGAAATTATTGATTAATATTTTTTATTACAAAAAACGATAGTATATGAATGATGAAAAGCGAAAAAGTTAAAAAATACAACAGAAAAGTACACACGAAGCACTTTGCGTGTCCTAAATGTTGTCCAAGGCATGTAATACGTCATCAGCTACACACGAAAAAGAACCTAAAGAAATTGGTGTCTTCTTTGCGTTGTAAAAGAGACCTAGTGCGGAGCGAATTTCAAAACGAAAAGAGTTGCTTCCCCTCACATATGTTTTAGACTTGTGAATTAGCTCGGACTTTATTTTAAAATTCACGAGAAATAATTCCCGGGTGAATTCAGCTAACGACCATTCGGGGGAGTTCGGAACAGCCACTGAATACACAGTGTCCCATACGTATGTTTTGTGTTGTGTTTTGAGGCTGCGCTCGAATTCTTCGACAATGGCATCTTCCGTAAGTTCGGTTTGCCTTGTATTTTTGACTTTCCTTAAAAATAATATATTTCATCCTCGAGCGTTTCGGCGATTTCACATTACTTACAATAATAAAATTATTATTGTTGAACTCAACTTACGTAATAAGGTTTATTAGGGTGTATTACATATTAGGGTGTTTAAAAAAGGGTTGATTATTTTGTAACGAAAATAAATGTTTTTTTTATTCCTTTCGTTTTCTTACTTCCTTTGGTATTCTGTTTAGGATTACAATGTTCTATGATGCGAAGTAATACTTCCACAGTTTCTTCATTTGGTGTTTTATCATTTTCCTTACTAATGTATGGTGCCAGATAATTTAATAAATCTGGTACCCATGTGCAAATAATTCATAGCGCAATACTGTTCCAGCCTAGACCGCCACGAGTCTATACGGGCGCTATCTCTACAAACTATGCTGGGGCAGTGCGCAAATGTAACGCTCCAATCGACTAGATCTAGTAGATCTAGATGCGACCTAGATTCCAAATTTAATACTTATTTTTATAATTAAATCATTCCTGACATAAAAACAATATAAGCTACATTGAGAATATTAAAACATTCCAGATTTCTGTAAGAAAATTGGAATATAGCTCGTATATGCTTTTTTGTCAGAATGTTTCCAAATATTATTGATAAAAAAGAAAATATTAATTGTAAATTTTTTGGAATCAGGATCCAACCTCAAAATTAAATTCTCATTTTACTCCATAAATACTAGAATTAGATATTTTTTAAATCATTAGGGCCTATTTCTGCATTGAATCCAATTTTTATCCAGAGTAAAAAATTGTTTAATTTTAATGGCTTTTATGTGAGTCGTTTTTTTTTTAAATGCTGGGGTTAGAATAAAAAAAACACCTTATACAAAAACTATTGTAATTAGCCAATTTTCTACTCCAAATAAAGATTTAATTGAAAAGAGGACTAAGTATTGATTATCTAAAAACATGTAATTCTAGTATTTATGGTAGGAGTTTTGAAATTGCACTCTATGATGAAAGTTGAGTGCTGTTGGTAGCACTGCATAATATTTGAGGTTAGGAAATATATCATTTAATTTAAGTTAATTTTCAATCAAAGAGTTAGATTGCCTAGTAAAATAGTTTAATTTTCAACCAAAATTTTACATTTTTAAATCAGACCGACGAATTTCTCTAAAACAGTTCAATTCTCGACCTGAAAATATCAATTGTCAACTGAAAAAATTAAATTGTCAATAAAATAAATAAATTTCTACCCAACTAGTTAAATTTTCCACCCAAAAAAAGAAATTTTCAACCAAATAGTTAAATTCAGTAATATAAGGCCACTTTTACCAATGAAGAAATATTGTTATTTAATTTACATTGCGACATAAAAAATATTAGCTCATTCTTGGAAATATTCTCTCAGAATTTCAGGTTTCCCAGTTTTTCCAGATGATTATAGAAACCCTAATTGTAGAACAAGGTGAAGAATGAAATTTCCCTTTCAAATATTAAGGACACATTAATGTCTTTCCAACTCATAACTAGAACTTTTTAAAACTCAATGATCTTAAAGTACATTTTTTAAATGTATCAATTTTGAGAAGAAGCTCTGAGCATTTCAACCTAAAATTGTTATTAACTAATTATAATTGGATGCAGTATTTAACTCGATCTTCTACTTTGTGCATTTAGTCAAACTTTCGGTGAAATTCAAGGGTCCTTGAACTAGGACCCAACCACAAAATTGAACTGCCTCATTTTACTCTATAAGTACTAGAATTGCAACGTTTCACATAAGTAGCGTCTATTTCTGTTTTTAATCAAATCTTATTTCGGAGTGAAAAATTGGCTAATTTAAATAGTTTTTTCTACAAAAGTTTTTTTATTCTTGGGTTGAAAAAAACGTTTACACAAAAACTATTGCGATAATCAAATTTCGCACTCCAAATACAGATTTTATTCATAAAAGGAATACACCCTATTTATCGAAAACAGATGTCATTCTAGTATTGCATGTATTTTAGTATCTAGTAAAATAAGACAATTTAATTTTGAGATTCGGTCCTGGAATATAAACAGAGACAAATATTTTTTTCAATCTCCTACCTGGAACTTACTAAAATTCAACGATCTTCTAAGTACATTTTCTAAATGTAAAAATTTTGAGAAAACGATCACAATGAATAATTAATAATTTACTTACTTTGCACATCTTTCTTGACGCCAAAAAGTTATGAAAATAACTTTTGATGTAGACGGTCAGTATCCGTCAGCTGTTAATAACAAACTTTTTTGGCGCATTGCAATTGGGCAAACAAATTGACATTCTCATGAAGATAACAGCGAGTTCCGTCCGCACCTGATTAAATTCATCCCTGTTAAGACGGACTTTCTGTTATCAGATACTTGCTATGCAAATTTTTGAGCTATCTTGCAGCTTTTACGTTCGCTTTCGACCTTAAATCACTATTCGCCAAGGCAGTCTGACTTTACATTTACCTTAATACCATGAATTAAGTTACCTAATGATTGTGAGGCAATCCTCAAAGTAATTCAAATGAAATTTTAAGGTTTTATTTTTACTATATTGTGGACGACATTACTCGGACTATGGTCTAAGTATGTTCTTCACCTGTTTTAGAACTTGCTCTTTTCTGTTCTCGAAATTTTCATCGCAGTTATATAAGAGTGTCCACTGAGTAGCCACCACAAGTGTTAGCTGCCATTAGCAAAACGCAGATCCATTTGCAAATTTGTCAATAAATTTGCTTGTCTCTGCAATCTTTTATACTTTCTTAGTCGAGCTGCTTATTCAAACCTAGTTTAATTTTTGTTGCAGGTAATCTTCACCCTAAAATCTAGTTAAAGTCAACACTTATTTTTTCTGTGTGAGTCCTTAAAAAAATGTGTAGGAAAAGTAAGTTTAATGTGACCTGTCTGCTGAAACAGTGTTGGGTTATAACTCGTTGCAAGTAACTAAGTTACTGAGAATTTACGTTATTTATAACTTTAGGATTACTTATTTACCGTTCATAAATTAATTTTTCATGTAATTTAGTTACAATTTTTTCATTAGTTCGGAAATTTAATTTTAAGTACTTTGAAGTTACTTTATGTTGTTTGTCTATCTCTTATTAAGAAACTTTTGTGGCTCATAGGATAAAAAGAAAATCCAAAATCAGGCGTGGGGGCGGAGAGCGAAAACCGAATATCTCCTTGTACGATTCGGTCGTCCTGTTGTTTATGGCGCCAACTATGAAAAAGGAAAACCTAGCAGACTCGGACAAATTTCGTGATCCGAATCTGAATTGCCTGAGTTAAATACGTGACTCGTAATTTTAACTAGACATTCAATAACAAAATTCATGCTTAGTAGCTAATAAAATAAAGATAAAGAAACAAGTAACTCCGGCGATCTTGCTAAAAAATGCAGTAAGACAAATTGCGCTCAGAATCTGCTTACATGCGCAGGATATTCCGAGTGATATTTGTATTACTTAATTTGAACTTTTTCTGAATTAAAATATATGGTTATGCACTTCCCGAAATGTATTGCGTATGTTTTTATTTCTTTGACTAATGTCTGTTTCTTCCAAATTAGGTTTATAAGCATTTTCATCTTATTTATCTTGATTTTTAAACTATAAAACTAAGGAAGTAAAAAAAAACGTTTTAGGTAACTTTAAGCTACTCTGCCTAGAAATTGTAACTTGTCCAATACTAGCCTCAATGGCCAATTTTAAGAACTCATTAGAAAAGTAAAATAAATTTAGAATTTTAGTGCATATATATTTATCAAATAAATGCATATTTAAGACAAGATATTTTTAGCATCGAGTATTTAAAGTACAATAATAAGGCACGATTATAATTTTAGACATACTTCAGCGAGCATTTTTCATTAGACTTTTAAAATAATATTTACATATTCAGGAATTTAATTTGCATTATTTTTATTGATTTTAATGGTTATTTACAGTTCACAATTGTGAGTACGCTTACTAAAATCTAAAAATTAAGTAGGTGAACGCATATATTGGGAGAGACAGTAGGGGATTGGATGGGAATGGTCAGAGGCGGGTGGGATCGGATGCTAAGGTATGATCAGATGGGATTGAATGGAATAAGATCAGACAGGAAAGCACAGAACGGGATAGAAGTGAATAATAGGGTGAGAGAGCGTGGTTTGTTTTTACTAGAAAATAAACTGAGGAGAGGGGATACTTGAACGAACCCGTTTATATAGTTGTATGTCACCTAAATTACCTGATCTTTTGTTTGAAAATGTATTTAAACCATTTTTCGAAGCCCTCTGATAACTGTAACAGTTGCAGCGTAATTTACATCAGAAAATTTCTGATAGAACAATTTCCTTCAGGTAAAAAACTGATTGGTTAATAATATTTTATGTATACTTACAAGAAATATTCTTTTATATTCTAATTTGTTCATCATTGGCCCACTTCCCCTGTGATTAACCTTATCGTGCGAATGAAACTTGCGCCCAACAACAATGCCAGGCGAATAGGGCATTTTTGTAAAGCACGTTATTCAAATTCCTATAAATTACTTAATTTGTAATACCTTTTCTAATACCGATTACCAAAATATTAAGACATAGATATTTCAACAGTGACAGGTTAACAATAAATAAAATTAAAATGTCATGGAACTTCTTTTAAATGATCTCTTTCTTTTAGATTCTACACAGATAAGAGTTAGTTGGTACTGGCCTGTTGAGCCATTTTATTAATAATGTAGCCGATTTTAATGACAACATAAAGATGAAACGTTTATCGTAATTTTAGTGCATTTTCTCAAATCTGCAAAACGCATACTCAGAAAATAATCAGACTAGATAGAAAAACAGACTTTAAACTTCGCTTCCCTTCCTTTCCCAAACTTCTTCCTCATCAACTGTCGCCACTTATTACTTTCCGTACTTTCTCTTTCTTACTTTCTCTTACTTTCCCTATCTTACCTATCATTTTCCCCTTCCACAATTTTTGCTTAATCCATACTTTTCCTTCCCTTATATCCACTTATTTTCTCTATTTCCCTCCCCCTTCTTTCCTATCAATTCCCTCAATTCATGAAAACCAATGTAAGGTTTATTATAATGTTTCAAATACAGTTGAACTCGGAGATAGTCGCGGTTTTGGGGCTAACCATCAATCTGACCTAACCCAACGGAACAGGAGATATTCTAACGCCGAGCGTAAACAGGCTTTATATTTATATATATACATGAACGGTTGGGTGGACATCCAAAATCAGGATACGAAAAGAGTATTAGGTAATTTTGGTGATCCAAGAACAAACTATGACGGAGATAAATTAGTTGGTTTATGCTTAGAAAGGGGTCTGTTTATTACAAATACTTGGTTTAGGCATAAAATGATCCACACGTACACCTGGTCCAAAGGAAATAGCCGCAGTATAATTGACTTTGTTGTTGCGGATGAAAGACTTAGAGAGTTAGTCAAAGATACAAGGTTCATGAGGGGTCCTGAATGCAATACTGATCATTAGCCTCTGATCTCAAAAATTAACTTAGGTCGGGGTTGGAGAAAAAAGAGACCTAAGAAAGCTAAATGAACGCGAATCAAAATTGAGAACCTACAGAAACCGGATGTGCGAATAGATTTCCAAAATAAGATAATCGAAAGCATAGATAGGGCAACATGGGAGGACCGTGTAAAAAACAAAGATTTAGAGGGCGCCTGGACAATGTTACGGGATATCCTTGTTAGATGCGCGATCGAAGTGTGTGGTACCGCAGTTGTAGAAAGAATGTCTGGTGATGCGTGGTGGAATGATCAAATTCAGGCTGCCCAAAAAGCAAAAAGAGAAGCGTACAAGAGAACTTTGAACATCGCAGGTCTTAGCAATGAGGAAACAAGTAGACGTAGAAATGATTATAGACGCAAAAACAGGATAATTAAACGATTAGTTAAAGAAAGTAAAGATACAATTAGAGCAGAAGAAGAGATATAAATACAAAACGACTTTGAAGGAAGCAGGAAACTACTTTATAAAAAAACGAAAGGGAACAAAAGTACAGAAATTGTCAACATGAGAAATAGTAGGGGGGAAATGGTATATGATGCAGATGGAATACTAGAGGCTTTCAGAGACTATTTTAGGAGACAATTCGGAGATGAAGCTACAGGACACCATAACTGCGATGTTGAACAAGATGCGTTGGAAAACTCAATTGAAAAAGTCTGTGTAACTGAGGTTAGGGATATAATTATGAACTTGAAAAACGGTAAGGCTGCCGGGGTAGACGGTATTAATGCTGAAATGCTTAAACACGGTGGCGAGTACATACCACATAGAGTTTGCGAATTGATAAATTTATGTTTCGAGATGGGGGACGTCCCAAACGATTAGAAAGAAGCGATTATAGTACCAATATACAAGAGAAAGGGAGATAAAAGCGAGTGCAATAATTACAGAGGGATTAGCTTATTAAGCACCGTAAGTAAAATATATTCAAAAATACTTATTCGTAGGGTAATGAAAATAACAGAAACAAAGATTTGGGAAGCCCAAAGTGGGTTTATGCCAGGAAGGTCATGTACGGATCAAATATTTAGCTTAAGGCAAATAACAGAAAAAAGTTTGAGAGTAGGGAAAAAAGTTTTCTGTGCATTTGTTGATCTAGAAAAAGCTTTTGACAAGGTAGATAGAAGTATACTTTGGGAATTTCTGAAAGAGTATGGAGTTAATGGATGGATCCTACAAGCTATAAAAACAATATATACAGGTAGCAAAGCGAGTGTAAGAGTGAATGGGTAATTGAGTGACTGTTTCGATATTATTCAAGGAGTTAGACAAGGATGCGTTATGTCTTCATGGTTATTTATATTATTTATGGACAAGTGTTTAAGAATGGCTC
>NC_046658.1:48263842-48265261 GCF_010883055.1 Belonocnema kinseyi | reverse complement strand
TGGACAAAGTAAGTAACGAGATAATTCTAAAAGAATGTGGTGCAGAAGAGTCGCTAGTAGACACATGGGAAAGAAATCGGTTAAGATGGTTCGGACATGTTGTCAGAATGCCAAATGAACGACTAACGAAACAAGTGTATCAAGGTAAAGTAAATGGCAACGTGCCCAGAGGTAGACCGCGGAAAGAATGGTCAGAATGTGAGAATGAGACCCTACTTAGAAGAGACATAAGAAGTCACAGATAGACGAGAGCCTGCATGAAAAAATGCATGGCCATAAAAGAAGCTAGAGAAGTATGCCAGGACAGGAGAGTATGGCGGCAAATAGTTAATAAAAAGAGTGTCAGTAGAGTGAATGACGCCTGAAACAAAGACCTTGGCTATTAATGGACCCAAGTGGGAAACCTTACATAAAGACTTCGTGAGGTTCTTCGCTTGGGGTGATTGCTAGAAAGATTGATCAGCAACCTGGGTCGGAGCAGTGTTGCAGAACGAACGTGTTATTTACTTGAGTAGCACGAGAATTCTGGATCAATCTAAAAAATCTCTATCCCTTCCACACACTACTCCTTTCCCCTGCCGAGTGAGTCACGCCTACCCCAAAAGGGAAATGGCTTAATGGTGTAATAATAATGATGATAATAATAATAATAATAATAATAATAATATATATTGGGTTACGTTATAGGTTGGGTCAGGTCAGGTTGATGGTCAGCGCCGAAACCGCGAATATATATATATGTATATTTTTTTTTTTTATATTTTTGATTCCACTAGAATCAAACCGAAGGGCCTATGACAAAGCCACCGAACGCGTCCTCGGGTTGCGGATAGAGGGTCCCTGTACCAAGGGTTTCTGCTGAATATGGTTACGAAAATAAATAGGCAGTCGCGGAAAATTGTCCAGGGGTGGTCGCGAAGGAATTAACCCCCAAGCGGAGGTGTGAAAACCGAGTCGAAAGATGAATGGCACCTGGGTGAGGTGTCTAGAACGGTGACTCTGGGATACCAGGCGACCTCTCAGAGTATGCAGCCTTATCCTTGCATGCGGGGCTCTACAAGGATGGACGAACCCCTTTCCCTAGCTTCTCGTGGGAACAACAATGACAACACCAAACATAGTTGTAGTAAGTGCGGTTCAAAACAACAGAACGCGCAGGGCTCCCGACAATGGGTCGGCCAACAATGCCGACCAATCTAGAGCTGGGGGAGCCAATAATAATGGATTCAATACGATGGATCAGCGGGATCTCGTGACCTTTGGGTGGACGGAGCGACTGAATCACGACTTGCTAGACTCCTACGATGCGAGTGTGAGCCGTGAACGGGGTTACATGGCACGGCTGCATGATCTGTGGTGCGAGAAACACCCGGAGCTATCGCACTTTTCGCAGCAACGTCTGCGAAACCATGCTGAATT
>NC_046658.1:48260650-48263742 GCF_010883055.1 Belonocnema kinseyi | reverse complement strand
TCTTTTAAACTAGTGAGACTTATGTTTCTATATTTTTATTTTTATTTATACAGCTAATTCGAATTTCGTGAGTACCCAAGTAAAAATGCTTTGACTTGAGTTCGATATGAATTGCACCCAATCAAGACATGCTGAAGTCGAAAAGTACTTCTACGGGCTTAGGAGATCCTTCTAGAAAGTTACAATCTTTATTTTTTTAAAGAAAAGTTTCAATGGTTATACTCGTTCATATCCACAGATTCTGAATTTCTGAACATTTTAGACAAGAGAAGGCTCGTCTTAAGATAATTAAACCTCATCTTAGTCAAGACAAGGCTCGACTTGAAACAAGTAAACGCAGTTTTACCTGTCGTAGCCATAAAAGTAAGACGAAGACCTATGTCGCCACTCAGTTTTGAGACGCAGCTAGACATCGATGTCTTAGAGATGAACTTAAGACATAAGCAAGTCTAACTCAAGTCGAAGAATTTTTACTCGGGTATCTGGGACTAAGTTACTCTCATCCCTAAATCTATTTTTCATAAAATACATGTATTTGATAATTTTAAAATTATACTAGTAAAAACTCAAAAAAACAATTTCGAATACGTATTCTAAGATTTTATAGGTTTATAAATGTTAAAATTAGGAAAAACATATATAAATGAATACTCAATGCCTAATCTTAATTCATATCTAAATTTTAGATAGCTAAGTTAAAACTCAATGGAATGACCCCGCTACTTCTACACACTGTATTTTATACAATAAAGTATATCGTGACATAGCAGCGTGTAATTAGTCTGTTATAATGGCTATGAGACCGTTTGCAGTGAGCTGCAATAGCAATGACGGTACAATTGCATTCTGGTGAATCCTCCTCTCCGGGCACCCTTGTTTGCAAATAACTTATGTATCCAAAGTTCTGTGAGTGTGTCTCTTCAAGTCAACAAATCCGATTTTTTCAAGCCGTAACTACGGTAAATACAAGTGTATGCTTTAGAAAAGTAAAGAATTATTTTAATTTCTGAAAGTTATGAAAATCCTGACCGTTTTAATTCAAATTAAAGTTATCGCAACATATTTATTATGCGACACGCAATTTCATAATTTGTTATGAAACTTAAATAAAAGTAAAATTTATTTTAAAGTCAAGATCATTATTATTTTACTGTCTTCTATTTAAAAAACCGCAATAATTATTTTTCAATAGTGAATCATAAACAATATATCTTTTTAGATACTATCTGAAAGCAACGACAAGGACACTCAAGCTGAGTAGCAATTCAATTTCCGTTTTCATTAGATGAAAGCAGGGCCGAGAAGAAGATACTGTTTGCTATTTTTAATTAGAGCATGGATTAAATTACACCCTCTTCTGCTTTCACGCTAATTATTACAAAGTTTTTGATATAGTTTCACTAATGACACATAATGAATAATGTTAATACATATTTGGCGATCAGAAACTATCCCTAAGAAATGTTATGATTACACGAAAAAAAGATTACTTCTACTTAATTTAATTATCTACAAATTGTTTGCTTTGCTATTTGAAATTTTTTTGCAATGTTTTTGAAAACTTTAAAGGAACATTGAGCATTTTTCATAACTCCTTTTATCAATTTTTTTGCTTCTAGCAGATGCCTAAAACCCAGATAAATTTTTTCAGGCAGGTTGCAAAAATTATATATCCTTTATGTAGTTCAAAATAAAGAAATAGCTTAAGCAAGATTTTATTTTGGTTAAATCCAAAAGCAGCTAAATCCGAAAAAATTAGATTTTTGTTCATTTTAAATCATGAAATAATATTTGTTCGAGAAAGAATCCACTTTAAAAACTTTTAAACACATAAAAGAACAAATGTAAACACGCAACTCACATTCAAATATTTAAAAATGCAGTTAAAAATTAATCTGCTCATAAGATGAAATTTGGTAAAACTCACTTTCATTTTGATAAGAATTTAGGAAATTTCGAACAATTATGAAATTTTTCAAAATATATAATGAAATCATCAATTACGTAACAAAATGAGAATTTCACTAATTTATTAAATTTATAGAGAATTTATAAATGGCCAAATTGTTCGAAATTTTGAAAATAGGAGTTAAAAAAATGTCTTAAACGTTTTAGAATTTGAGTTCGCTTTTAATATTACGTAAGACTGTTTCGGTTTACGAATAAAAACAGATATGTGCTTCTTCCGTTCGAAAAAAGAAACTAATTTTATAAAAAATACTATATAAAACAATGTAAGGAAGTATGCATCCCATTGAAAAAATAAAGAAAACTTCATTTTTGTTAATGTTATTACATTTACATACATGATACTTGATCAAAAATGATTGTTTCTGAAAAAAACAGGCCGACGAAAATCTTAGTTTCTGAACCTTGGATGCGAATATTCATTTTGACATATCCTTAAAAACACCCAATAAAGTACTAATACCACCAAAATTATTTACTCTGTACCATTATCACCCTCCTTCCCTTAATCTGGTAACCATATAACCTCTTGGCTTTATAATCCCCGTGCCTCGTTATAAAAAAAAAACAAATAACCTTAAAATCCCGACGACGAGTTGGCGTTTTCCTCGTCAAAGTCGGAGAGCCCCCATGCTTAGTCCTAGAAAGGTATGAGGGTTATCACCCCTAGGCCGGCGGACTCACCTGCGATTGTAATGGCAGCCCTACCGCCCGAGTAAAAATGCTTCGACTTGAGACATAGGCTTTCGTCCTACTTTAATGGCCAGGACAGGTAAAACGGCGTTTACTTCGCCGAAATCGATCCTTCTCTTGGCTAAGACAACGCTTACTTGACTCAAGACAAGTGTTGTCTTGGCTGAGATCATCGAACCTTTTTTGGTTCATAAATGAGATTAAAATTGATGAATGAAAAATTGTTAAATATTAAATTAGTTATTTTTAATTTAAAAATTCAGAATCGGTGGTTCTGAACGAGTATAATCCTTGAAACTTTTTTTCGAAAAAATAAAAATTGTAACTTTCTAGAAGGATCTCATAAGCCGTTAGAAATACGCAAAAACAAACAGCATTTTCTGTATCATCGTCAAACAAGTATAATACAAATAACAATCCGTAAATAGGTT
>NC_046658.1:48257858-48260550 GCF_010883055.1 Belonocnema kinseyi | reverse complement strand
AGCTCCAAGGAGATTATGTTGAAAAATAAAAAAAAATTTACCCAAAAAAAATTGTTTTTATACTTCATTCTAAGGACTTATTGAACTACCCTCGTATATTTGGTGAAATCTCTAGAAATCTTTGTAATCGTAATATCCGATGTACACTAAAAATTTAGACGCTTTGAATACAATTGTATTCATTATTCGTTTGATAAAGCTATCATGCTTTTAAGATTTCATTTTTTTAAATTGAAAGTTAACTTTACTTAAAATAGATACCATTAGTTCACCTTTTCACTAAAAATTAAAAAAAGTCTGCTGGTAATGTGTTAGCAATTACTCAAATTTCATTTAAGATGAGTGGAGTTAAATCCAGCTACTTTTATTCCTTCGCGAAATTTTTTATTGGAACACCCTACTATTCTCTCAATGTACTCTTCTGATTTTGGTCTAGCACTGTACCCTCCCTGGAAGTATTTATTGCGATTCTTTATACGATAGTCTTTCACTACATGTAGCATTACTTTCCCGGAAGCGGTTTATCCGTCGCTTTACTTCGGTTTAACATTTTTTTGTTCTTTTATCTTTTTTCTTTGTTACTTCTTCCCGGCGGCGTTATTCCCGCTGAAATTGTTTTCCGATTGTGCATCCGCTTTGCCAATACCACCATCTTAAATGGGTGCCACCACAAAAACCGTTTCGTCGAACCACGACTATTTGAGATCCGATGATGATACGATACATCTATGTAATAAAGTTGAAACGTTAAGTTCACTGATACAATAATATGAAATTCTTCATTTTAAGAAAAACAATGATAAGAATAATATTTCTTCTTTAATGGATTGAATCAATCTTCGAGGCAAATTATTTTACGTATAATTGATATATTTTGCAGTACCTAGGGAGTAAAAAGTGAGGACAGAGTTGACTTGGCGATACTTTACTTACCATTCATTATCATAAGTTACTATGAATAAAAATAAAATACCTAAAACTTTCCGGAATTTTGAATATTTTTGCATACTATAAATCTCCATAAATTACAAAAATTGTAAAACGTTTAAAAATGTTAAAACATTTAAAAAATTATTTTTCAAAGACTGTTGCTAGGATATATCCAAGTTTAAGGTATCACATCAGCATAAACAGTAATTGAAAAAATCGCTTTTGACGATCACAGAGGTTTTCGATAAGCTTTTTGATAAAAAATAATAATATACTATTATGCAGGCCCAAGAAATTTTTTTTCTTTGACTCTTTGATGCTAATATAATATTCCTATGTATTTTTTCTCGCTGGAACCGAATACGCAACCCATTTAACCCCTACACGTCAGTATTTTGACATAAACTCAAAAACACCCACTGAAACCGCCAAAATTATTTACCCTGCATCATTTTCACCCTCCTCCCCTTAATCTGGTGATCCTATAACCTCATGACTCCATAATCCCCTTACCTCGTAATAATATAACCTCATAGCCTCAAAATACTCATTGATAAGGAAAATCTTGTTTGTGAAAACAGAACAATTTCGTGCGTTTTTCTCATGCAAAATAGTCTTCTCCGAAAAATGTGTGAAATGGATTTCGTCGCCGCTTTTTATCACTGTGAATACTCTTCCTTTTAAGCACACAAACAAAGTCTGCCATCATATTCGCAATCCATCTACCTTGGTTACGACTTTTCATTTTCATGTCTTTCTTATTACTTACCGCAGACATGAAAGCTTTGGTTCCGCTGGGCACAATTGCATACTGATTTTTTCGCAAATTACTGGAGTTAAAACCTACTATGTCAGTCAAACAAAAATAACAATCGTCTTTGCTCTTGCGCTCCCGCCAAACGGTTGGTGTACCAAAATTTATTTTCGCAGCATGCTTATTATGTGGGTTCAACATTGATCTGCAAGTACAGAAAATCATCTTGGGCAACCAAAAATAGTTTCCTGGGATAACCTTACACCCAAAGCAGTGCTGGTATATTTGATGCAGGTTTCGAGTGAAGTTTTAATAATATTTCTTTATCATAAAATCACCGCACACGCAACAGTACCTATCACCCTTTGTTTCCAGTAAATTCATGTACATTTTGTCAAAAACGCGAGCGTGTTTTGCAATTTTTCATATCAGCCATTCATGTATCAAAAACCTACACGCCCGAATAAAAATTCTTAGACTTGAGTTCGACTTGAATTGCCCCCAATCAAGACATGTTGAAGTCCAAAACTTCGACTTAAGAATGTCTTAGTTTTGAGACGAAGCCAGACTTCAATTTATGTATTGGAGACAAGTTTTTATGTCTTGAAGACATTTTTTAAATGTATTTTTATGACTCCAACACGCGCGGTTTATAACTTCGAGCGTATACCTGCCCTGACAAAAAGGGTAATTCTAACAGTCATAAAAGTTAATCTTTGATAATGTTTTAACAATCTTATATATTTTTATACAATATATATATAACCAAGCAGAATGAAAAGAAGGAGAGGTATCGAGACCTTATAAGGGAGTTGCAACGATTGTACCCGGAATATTCTGTTAAACTAATCGTCCTTATCATCGGAGCTCTTGGAGGTGCCTAGCTTTCACTTGCTCATGACCTAAAAAGCCACCCTGCTAGTCAACAATATGCTAAAACACTTGCGGGAAAAATGCAGAAGGCGGCAGTCATTGGGTCGCTCCGTGTTCTTAGGGTGCACGAGGCTT
>NC_046658.1:48250861-48257758 GCF_010883055.1 Belonocnema kinseyi | reverse complement strand
ATAGCTTTTTCATGCCTAATTTTTCATGTAGAATTGAAACAACTGCACCTATAGATACCCTTGTGGCCTCAGCTAACTCACGCACTTTTAATCTTCTATCCTGCAACACCATACCGTGGATTTTATTGATGATTTCGGGAGTACCTGCTTCTGCGGGCGTTCCTGAACGTGGTTCGTCACTTATTGATGTACGACCACGCTTAAATTCATTTACCCAGTTATAAACCGTTGCTAAGGCAGGGGCAGATGTGCCATGAACTGAGTCCAATTCATTTTGTATCTCATATGGAGTTAAACCCTTTAAATGAAAATGTTTGATTACCGCTCTGAACTCGTTTTTTTCCATTTTTCTTAACGAACAATTTTTTTTTTCAATTGGTTATAAAAACACGTAAACTCAGAAGATGTGGACTGTGACTGCACCATATATCTAGCCGAGAGTGGTGCTGACTGAAAACAGATGATTTGGAGCGATTCGCGCGACATCTGTTGGTCATTCTAAGGACTTATTGAACTACCCTCGTAAAAGGACTTCAGAAGACGTCTTTCGGGTTTCAAATGTTCGAACTAATATCAATGTTTCTAAAATAATTCAGGATATTTATGATTACTTTAACTTTTTTCAATATATTTCTAGAGATCAGAGATAATTACATGGGATTTTCAATACTTTTCAAAGTATTTCAAGTATTTCAACAAATTTCAATGTTTCTAAAATAGTTCAGGAGATTTCTGATTATTTCAAGCTTTTTCAATATATTTTGAGAGATTGAAAATAATTTCATGTCATTCAAAAGACTTTAAAAGGATTTCAAATAATTTCTGAAAGTCATGAAAATTTCTAAGACGTTTACAGAACATTAATAAATTTTGCTCAATTTAGAAATATTTCTAAAGATTTTAAAACATTTTAAATGGGATGTCAAAATATTTGAGGACATGTTGCAAAACTATTAGACGTTTAAATTTTTTTTTTTAATTGGGAAATTTTAGTCATTTTGAAAGTATTTCAATATATTTCACAGAACCTGCTTAAGAGTTGCAAGTAAGTTCAAAACATTTCAACGGACATCACAGATTTTCTAAAAATTTGAAGTGTCCTAAGAATATTTTAACGGGTGTCCAAAAAACTGTTGAAATTTCGTTATTTTTGAAAGTATTTCAAGCGATTCCACAGGATTTTTATAGATTTTAAATAATGTTAGAAGGATTTGATGGATGCAGAAATTTTAATGTTTTTATCAAGCATAAAATAGCTTTTAACATATTTCACAGGTTATTGTGAAAATTTTAAAGGTTTCTACTCGTTGAAAAGATTTGAAGGGATTTTAATAGATATCTAGAGGATAAAATTTTTTTTAAATATTTAAATTATATTTAAAGCTTTTCAAATATTTCAGGTTATTTCTAAAGGAGTTTATGGTCTCTAGAGTATTTCAAGCGACTGCTGAACATTTTAAGAAATTTCAAAGAATTTCTAGAAATTAAAAAATACTTTAAAAGGTTTAAATGTAAGGCTCAGATTTACTGTAATTTTAAGAGTTTTCAAATATTATGAGGATTTTTAAATGGTTTCAAGGGATTTCAGAATAATGTACAGAATTTTACAGGCTTTCGAAAATTTTGAATTGATTAGGACAGATTAAAAACAAAATTAAGGTTTTTTCAAGTATCTGTCGTTACTTGAGGTTATTTTATGGAATCTTGGGGAAATTTTCAGGATTGCAAATGATTTCAAAGAGTGTTCAAACCCTTAGTAAGTACTGAGGCATAAGTATTTTAAGACAAGCAAATGTTTATGAGTATTATTTCTTAGTATTTGTGTCGAGTGAACCATTAGTGGCCATTTTTGTATGCATTAACATATTTTTCGGATTATAATTTTTAGATATTAATCTGAACTAACTTCATTTTGCTCATTTAAACTTTTTCAGTGCACTACAACTTGCTATTCCAAATATAAAAATATCTAAAAATCGCCTGCATAGCACGCTTGTATATTGGCTAGTAAAATAAATATATAGGTACATATATGAACATATTTGAGTACATATGAACTTAAAATTTAATACTTTGAACTGATGTTTCCTTTAATAACTATTTCGAATGTAAATTTCACCTAGTGGACTAGGTTTAATACGGAAAAGAGAAATGCCATAAATGTTTAATTTACCGGAATCCCGAGTCTCATGTATCACGCCTTAATAATTAATCAATATTACAGTTCCTTACCAACGACCAAGTCTTCAAAAATCTAGTGAAACAATAAACTGAAAAAATACATTTTACACGTAAATTAAGCTAAGAATTGAAGTCTGTATTTAAAATAAAATCTACATAATCCTTCTACTCGAAGTTAAACTAGAAAATTCTCGCTCATTCGTGGGCTTTAGATGAGAGCAGCACAGTTCAATTGCATTCAATGAGTTACGAGAAACACTATTAGTGTCTGAAATTACCTCGTTAACAAGGAAACTGATGAGATTATATTATACTGTTTTTGATTAGTAAATGAATGAACAGCTGATCCAATAGCCAACACTAACGATGATTATGCTAATGAAAATACTGATAAGAAAATATACTAGACTCGTTAGAATGACGACGAATGCATATTCTCGTATAAGGATGCCATTTAGTTTATTAATAATTTATTTTCAATTCATGCGGTAAACCATAAAACGTATTTATATTACCAAGTATGCAATAAACATTGTGATTTATTATTCCTGAATTCTACACGCATGAACGAGATTGCCAGTTTAAAAATTCGTGTATTATTCAAGAGATGTAAACAAGTAAATAAATTATCCAATAAGTAAAGGAATATTATATTGAATAAAATTAATCAAGCTCTGAAATAGGGTACTTTATTCATGAGATTTAATTTTATTAAAATACTAAAATTGTTGGAAAAGTTGATTACACCAGGTATTTTTAAAGTGGAAATCGTTGAAGATGTAAGAGCAAGGTTCAGAACTGGACAATTTATGGAAACTTTAGGCATACGAAATCAAGGAGGATGTATAGAAAATTAAAAAAATGTATGTGAAATGTATTGAAGGTACGGATAGGATGTAATTAAATAAAAGGTAGGGATGACTTTTGAAATTTTATACACCATCACCTCCTCAACTGCAAGGATTCGTAAGATTTGTGTCACTTTCTTATTTAATATATTATTTAATTTCCCGTCAAATGAATTTTCAAATTTTCAAAAGATTTCTAGTGATTTGAGAGGGTTACGATAGATTTAAAGGGATTTCATTGGTTTTCAAAACTTGACAAAGTATGTAAAGAGATTACAATTTTTTCGAATTTAACCTTTCAGCGGGCGCACCTTGTAATTTCCCTTGAGCGAGAGCTTGTCGTAAATTTTACGTCATTCAGGTAAAATTTTCGGCCCTAAAATTTTTAAACTGTAAACAGAAGCCCTGGTTCACATTCCGAAAACCCCAGGTTATGTTCTAAACCTATGAATAATATTAAGCAACCTCTCAAATTCAACCCTATCACTTTTAGCGAAAAAATTCCAAATTGAGTCCAAGTAAAACAGTCATAACATTTTTTAATTAAAAATAGTCGCACAAGTTACCTTTAAAGGACTATGTTTTGTTCCCAAACGATTCATGATATTCGACAACCCTCTTAAATTCACCCCTATCACTTTTTACGAAACAATTCCAAAATGTCTTCATGTAAAACAGCCGTAAAATTTTCAAATAAAAAATAGTCACAAGCGCCACCTTAACAAAAACCCATATTATGTTTCCAATCCCTCAATAATATTTCACAACCCCAGAAACAACCCCTAATTTATATAGCGTACCCGTCCGCCATATTGGATCCGCCATTTTGTTGTCTAAATTTAAGAAATCGAATTCGTATTCAGCGAGCCAAAAAAAACTACCGAGTAACATAATTTGGCCCATTTTATACTTTTAGCCAGCCTTTAGCGATTCGGTCCCACTGTGGAACGATATAAATGTGGAAATAATAATAAGTGGTACATGTAGGGGAGGGGTATGTGGGCAATTGTCGTAAATTTTACGACAGCGCGTCCGCTGGAAGGTTAAAAAGATTTTCAAACCTTTTTAGAAATTTCACGAGATTCAAAGAGAATGAAAAATATTGACAAATATGACTGGAGTTTTAGCTGTATTTCAAAGACTGCCAAAGTATTACGAGGAGTTTCACATATTTGAAACCATCAAAAAAGATTTCAATATTTTGAAGAAATTACGAAATACAATTTCCGAGAGAATTTCAATTGTTCCAGGGATTTTACAATATTTTAATTTCAATGAAGGAGTTTGATCGGATTCAAAGCGGTCGTACGATGTTTCAAGGGATGCGAAAGAATTTCGACTGAAATTTTCGAGATTTTGAGTGCTTTATAAGCATTAGGAACGATTCCTGTGGATCACAGAATACTCAGGGATTTTAAGGGATGTTGAAGTATGTGAACGAATTGTAGAGGTTTTCAGTAGATTTAAATGGGATTACGTAGATCTTAAGGGATTTCAATAGATTTCAAAATATTCAAAAGTATCTGAAGGGATCTCAAGTAATTCAAATGTATTTTAACAGATTTTAAGAAAGTATGAGGAATTAAGAAAGATTGTTACGGATTTAATTCATTTCTATGTATTTTTAAGTGTTTTCAAAGATTTCAAGGAATCTCGTGAAGTTTAAAATAGTTTACGGATTTAAATATATTTCCACCATGTTTTAGTTTTTTAATGGATTTCCACGGGTTGTAAATGATTATAAGGAATAGAAATTCCTTATAATCATTTACTCCACGTTTTTCACTGATAAAAAATATATAATCTTTACATAATTTAAAAACTTGAAAGCGAATTACCAAATTTCAAAAAAGTCAAACAAGATTTCAATTTAAATGTTTTTTTAAATCATGAAAAAGGAAAAACACGCGTGAGTGAACATTTGCGGATAATTAAAAAAGTACAGCTTAATATCGATAATATCAACGAAATTGTGAAAATTAAAATGAAAATGAACCAAAATTTTCAATTATTATATAGCAAGATTCTTCTTCGAGATGACAATGCAGTACAGCTACTTCACGTACAGTGTCGCGACGATCTTCACAAGAAATAATAGGGTAAAGTGCCTAATTCTGCCCCCGCGCTTAATTCCGCCCACTGCTGATATTGGCCGGAAAGCGCTACACTCCATAAACGATTGTTGTAACTTCGATTTCTTATGTTACGAACACGTTTGCACCAAGTCATATGTTAACAGCTGCTTTGCCTGAAAAGTTACACGAGCTAACGCTTTTCGATCCGCTACATTGTAAAAAAATCAGCTACTTGGAGGACTGTTTCCACTAAAAGTTATGTCATATTTTTTTATAGTGTATACAATCAAATATTGTTCATTACATCCACATCCTTGATGTGCAGTGGATTTTCGATTTAAAAATTTTGGGTTATGTTTTTCACGTGTTTTGAAGAATATTCGAAAATTCCTAACTCCGCCCCACCCCATAAGGTATCCTAATTCCAGACCCGGAGGCCAAATTAGGAACCTAGAAGAATATTTAACGCAAAAAGTTTTTTACATTCTCATCATTTATGATTGAGAAAGTATTAGAATTGTCGGAAATTTGACATCACACTTTTTCAACGGATCTCTACGTTTCGAGACCCCCTGAATCCGAACATCAAGTTTTCTCAGTGGCGTTAAAAAAAGAACATACAATTTGTTTTAATGACTTTTTTCGATAAAAGGAAAATTCTTAGAGTTATAGCGTTTTCAAAATTTTGTTAATCAACCAAAAATCAAAATTTGAAGCCGAAAAACGCACGTTATCAAAAAAAGTCGAAGAAAGAAAAACATTTATTTTTGGAAGCTCTGAAAGATTATCAGGACGAATTTTTGGATTTTCTTTAAAAATCGAAAATTCAAATTTTGATAGCACAAAAAATAATGGAAAATAAAAAATTCCATTTTATGGACAAACTATGTAGGATACGAAAAAATATGAATTAACAAAAATGGTTCTCCCGAAAAATATCTACAGTTTAGTTAAGAATCACCTCTTGATAGGACGCCTACTTTTTGTTTTATTCGTGAAAAATAACGTGGAAAAAAATAAAATTAAAAAAAATGTGTGGAAAAACGACGAAAGTTACGAGGAAAAAAATCCAACAAAACCTGTTTACAAATGTTTGTCGGAAATCGAGCGCGCAGCGCGAGTGTCACGATGAGAATGTGCACCTCAAAGCCGACAGAGCTTTGAGAAACGTAATCTTTGACTATAAATTATTAAGTAGACAATTCAGCATATGAAGACGCATATAAGTGCTGCCATCTAAAAGAGATCTTTTTGATAAATTTTTTTTTCAAGCATTCCAAATGCAAAGAATAAATACCCGAGCGTGAAATACGGGGTGTCATTATGTTCGAGCGCGGGGTAACCTATTATCCAGCGCGAAGCGCGAAATTCAAGTGTCGCGCGCCCTAGGCGCGTTAAAACTTGTGAGCGAAGCTAGCCGCACGCGTAGCGCGCGATGAGAATGTACCCGCGAAGCGGGCAGATTTTTTTGCTTGATAAGCACCTATATCAATAACATAAATATAAATAATAACACAGGCCCACAAAAAAAAACAAAAGTGTCTGTGCAATTGACCAGACCCATATATTCTTACGTATTTTTCGACGCTGAATCTGAATTTGCAATAAAAAAGTAGGGTCCAGCTACTTTTTTATGGGGTTTTGCTCGAAAAACCTCATTTATTACGGTTTTTTCATGTATTTTTTTAAATAAAAAAAAATAAAAATTTTATTTTTTGACTTCAGAATCGAATTCTACGGGAAAAAATACATCGAAAACCATGTTTTGATTTTTTTTTTACAAAAATTTCAAC
>NC_046658.1:48241064-48250761 GCF_010883055.1 Belonocnema kinseyi | reverse complement strand
TAATGGAGTTCATGAATATCGCTATACATAGGTTCTAAGTCTTACTTTATGATCAAGGGTCGAAAAAAGTTCTAGTTTTGTGATTCATGTAGTGGAAAGCCTTCAGAACAGTATCCAAAACATCGATTTTTTGAAAAAATTTCAATTTATCACGTTTATTGTTCACTTACGCCGACTAGGAGTTGTTTTTAAAAAAAAAGGACTTAAAATTCGTGATCAGCGACCTCAGAAACCCCCAGTAAAGTATTTTCAATGTTTATAAATCGGTTTAAAATCGTAAAACTTGATTTTAATTTCATTTTAATCAAATTTGAAGCAAATTTTCACTTTTCGCGATTTTATGCCTTTTCATCGCCGTATGGTGGGTTGAAATTTTTGTAAAAAAAAAATCAAAACATGGTTTTTGATGTATTTTTTCCCGTAGAATTCGATTCTGAAGTCAAAAAAATAAAAATTTTCTTTATTTTTTTATTTAAAAAAAACCATGAAAAAACCGTAAAAAATGAGGTTTTTCGATCAAAACCCCATAAAAAAGTAGCTGGATCCTACTTTTTTATTGCAAATTCGGATTCAGCGTCGAAAAATACATAAGAATATATAGGTCTGGTCAATTGCACAGACACTTTTGTTTTTTTTGTGGGCCTGTGTAATCAAAGCCGAACAACCTCAAGTTCTTCTGTGCCACTTGTTTGAAAATTGTACTACTTTTTTCACGTCTTTCTTATTATCATTATTATTATTATCAGTATAACATTTCTGTGTGGAAATGTTGTCATAGGCTTTTACTGCCCAACATGTCGAAGGAATTTTTGGTTAGAGTTGGATTTTTTATATGATCATTTTTTTTTTCACGGGGCTGTCCCGGTATATATCATCAGTCACGGACGAATTTTTATAATGCAATCAAGTGATCTGATGAGAGCAGTCTACCCAGACATATTGGACAAAGCCTGGTTTTACCCCATCATTGACGAACTGGGTTGCAGTCATGTACACGATGGGGGGACCTACAGCTTAAGGTGGATTCCGAACCACCAGAACCTCGGTAAATGTACATTGAAAAATTTCTAGAGGTACCGGCTCAGGGATCGAAACCCCGGACCTCTGAGGTGAAATTCGAGTGTCTAACCGACTGAGCCACCGAGTTATGTTATAAAAAACATTTCTGTGTTGAAATGTTGTCACAGGCTTATACTGCCCAACATGTCGAAGGCATTTTTGGTTAGAGATGGATTTTTATTCGATCATTTTTGCACGGGGCTGTCCCGGTATATATCATTGGTCACGAACGCATTTTTATAATGCAATCAAGTGATCTGATGAGAGCAGTCTGCCCAGACATATTGGACAAAGTCTGGTTCTTACCCCATCATTGACGGACTGGGTTGCAGTCAAGTACACGATTATTTTATTATTATTATTATTATTATTGAATAATTTCTCTCTTTTGTGTGTGCATTCTGCAAAATAAGTGCTGATTACAACGTTTTCTACTACCAATGTTTTATCCCTAACATTATTTATTAGAAAAAAGGTCAGGCGGAACTAGGACCGAATTTTTGAAAATCGTGAAGCTGACTTTTTTGGAACTTTTTTATTTCGGAGACGTAAAACGAAAAACAATATTCCGACTGTAAGGATTTGTTACCAACTCTTTGGAGCATAAATTTCAATTTTTTCGGATGAAAACACTCGTTCGTTCATAAATTACAGCTACAAAATGCGAGGCGGCGGAGGTAGACACTTTACCCTGATAAACCCGTTTATGTGCCTTTCACGTTGCTAAGCGCCATAACGTGCTTTCGTGCGTGACTAGTCACATCTTCAATATTCTTTTCGTCGTATGAAAGTAATTTTTTAAAGCAAAAAAATGGAAAGACCTTCCCGTAAGAAAAAGCATAGGTCAAGATCTCGCTTGCGCTCTTATAGTGATAACCTGGACTGCCTTTATTGAGAAATGAAACATTTCAAGAAAGAGTTTCGGCGTGTACGCCAAACGCCATCGAAAGAGCGTGATAGTAGCGCGGAAAAATCACTGTGCTTTGGCAAGGAGAGATCTCAGACTGGCAAGCGTTACTACGCTAGCGAAGCCTATAGAAGTTATTAACCACGTAATATTTCTCTTTGGTTTAGAGCGGTAGACTCATACTTGGCATAAGATGCACCGGATCATAACTAAGGTATTGAGCACTGACATAGAGGAGGAACATACCGTCTGACAGATCCTTAGCGTCTGATAGAGAAAGTATTATGTTTGTTCGTTCGGAGAAAAATCCTGAAAATCGTACTAAAGAAGATTCAGTCAATACAGACAATATTTCAAACGCAAATCCTCTTGATGAAGAGACCTTGGAGTTACTTAGGGAAAAAGTTTCTACAGCAGAGAACCATGATCTAGATCTGCATCACGAAATCGGCGATGGTTGGCAGATCCGTTTCGATGATGGCATCAACAAAGACTAGAAAAAGGAGCTTCTTCAGAAATATCCGCGTAAGGGTAATTACCATTTTGAACCTTGTGTGCTTAATCCAGCAGTGGAGTCTTCCATCAGCGAATCGCTAAAAAAAGGGACAGATTTTTTACTGCAGATCAGAATACTCTGGGGTCTACACTGTCAGCATTAGCCACTGGTCTCTCTATTTTGTTTAGAAAGAAACATAAAGAAGGAGAACAACCAAAGGCTATGAACTGTTTTTTGGACACAGGAAAACATTTGTCTGAGTGCTAGTAACAAATGAGAAAGACAAGAAATGTTTTTGTTTACCCGAGTTTAGATCGCAAGGCTAAAGATGTCTTGGAACGTGGAGAAACCGATTCTTTCCTGTCTGTTCAGAAGTTAACATCAAGAATGAAATCAACGAAGTGTATGAAGAAGGTCTGTTCGACTCTGAAGTCTTCGCATCCAACAAAGAAAACTCAGTTGAAGACAACGCACTCCGGAAACTTAAAGACCCCGCCGGGCAGTAATCAGGGCTACTCCCAGTCGGGCTACAAGACGAGATGCTCCTTTCATCGTGCTCCACAGCGCAACAAGACCCATCAGGAGAACAGAATTCAGAGTTATGCTGAGCGTCTTGATGTTCAAAGCTCAGAGCAATTCATTTCAAGCAGCGCAGAAGTAAGATCGGTAAGTCATGTATCAGGTAGAGTTAAGAAATTCGCTGAGGTCTGGTCAGAGTTCATTAATGACAAGTTAATTTTGAATATTGTTAAGAGCTATAAAATTTCAATTAATAATCTGTCTGTGCAGATGCATTCTCCTTCTGAACTAGTGATAAGCATTACAGAGGCACAAGGCTATTGTAACTCGATCGCACATTTACTTGAAATAGGAGCAATTAAAAAATGTACTTCCTGCTGTGATCAGTTTCTATCTATTTATTTCTTAGCAGATAAATCGAATGGTACTAAACGATTTATTTTGAATTTAAGAAAGCTAAATAAGTTCATCACAACAGAAAATTTTAAAATGGAGGACATTCGTACAGCCATGAGTTTGTTATAACAGGAATCGTTTATGGCTAACATAGAACTTTGTTACGCGTATCATTTAGTTACTACCAGGCCTGATGACAGGAAGTTTTTAAGATTCTCTTGCGAAGAACAAGTGCTTGAATACATGTGGCTTTCTTTCGGTTTATGTACAGCACCGTGGGTTTTCACATACCTTAATAACATAATATCATAATATTATGACATTAAAATAAAATATCCTAATTATTGGCTCTGTCTAGGCACTCATTACATTTCCACTCTCAAAAACTTCCAGATTTCTATAGAAGTTCTAAAGAAATTGAGATTTATTATCAACTGTGATAAAAGTTGTCTTACACCAGCCCAAACGTTCCAGTTTCTAGGTCTTGTCATTAACTCATCCAAAATGTTACTTGGGTTCCCTAAAAAGAAAAAGGACAAATTAATGGAAAGTATTTCAATTCTTAGGAATAAAAGTGAATGCCAATTACGGAACTTGCACAGTCAGTAGGAACTATGACAGCTGATTTTCAAGCTGTTCTATGCAGCTGGTTACATACGAAGTCATTTGAACGACAAAGGTATTTAGCTCTACTAAAAAGTCAGGGAGATTATAATGCCAAGATGCTTTAAGCAGGTCATTGCAAACGTATTTTCACTGTTAGTTGAATGCCATTCCGGATAAGTATAATCCAATTAGATCAGATCATTATAGTTTAGAAATGTTCTCGGGCGTTTCTAAGACAAGCTGGGTTGCTTATTGCGGAGAAGAACTGGCGTTTGTACTTTGGACAGAGCCAGAAAGAAGAGAGCAAATTAAAAATCTAGAGCTTGTTGAAACCTTCTTTGGCCTCAAATACATCGCAAGAAATGTATCGCATTGTGGAATATTACTGAGAATCAATAATACAACGGCAATTTCTCATATTAATCGAATGGGGGGTATTCAATACCCTAAACTTCATGGAATAGCGCGAAACATTTGGAAATGGTGAATTGTCGGAGTCATTATTCTCCCAAATAGTTGGAGCGTTTAGCACTCTTTCGATTGATCTATTTGCGTCTAGCTGTAATGATAAGTGTAGCAGTTATTGCTCAGTGCATCGCTATCCGGAAGCATCAACTGTAGATGCGTTTACGCTTGGCTGGAAGAGCTTAAACTTTCATGCATTTCCTCCTTTTTCGAAGATTCTTAATGAAGTTAGGAAACTTATTTCCGACCAGATGCAGGCAGTTACAATCTTTCCAAAATAGTGTACTCAGGCATGGTGCCCTCTATTAATTTCATTACTTCTGGAGTCACCAATAACCCTCGAACCATAAGATAATTTACTTCTTTCTTCATGCAGATATCAGCAACATCTGCTGATAGAAATTATGGTACAATAACTAGCTGATTCAACTATCAAACAATACTCTGGTGCGATTAAGCAGTGGCTCGACTTCTGTTCTAAGTCTAACTTACTTCAATACTAAACTAATGAACATCAAGCTTTAAAGAGGTTGAAAGAGACGTTCAATACAGGCGCACACTATGAAACACTAAATAACTATCGGGCAGTCCTGGGACTTTTCAGTAGATCAGAAATATATCAGAGAACTTTGATTACGCGTTTCTTTAAAAGGGTTTTCCGATTCACACCTACAAAACCCAGATACGAAAATACGTGGAATGTTGCTCCCGTTTTAGAAGCTGCGTCATCTTTATTTCCTTTCAAGAGCCTTTCGTTGCCTTTACATATAATTACGTTCGAACTTCACAACAGGTAAGTGCGTTTGATCGACTAATTTTGAATATCTATTTAATTTTTTAAGTTTTCAAAAAACTATATATAGATCAAAATATTAAAAAAATGTGTGGTCCTTCAAGTGTTGTAAGTTTTAATAGGTAGCTTTCAAAACTTAAAACTGAATGTACATAGAGTAAGTTTGATTACATATTAAAAAGTACTTACCATATTTCACTTAAAGACAAATACTCAAAGAAAACCAATTTTACTGATAATTATCACTAAACAACTAAAATAAAAGATTTCTTTTTTTTCGAAAGCATTTAATCCTTTTTTTGTATTCCTAATTTGCTTTATCGTATCATATCTGTTACCTAAGCCTGTTTTAGCATATAACAAATACTATTAAAAATGAAGAAAAAAGAATGTGTGGATGAAAAAAATGTGATTCATGGAATGAAGCCTTTGGATAAGTTTGATTTGTGTAAATATTTCAAAAAATACTATTTTAAACTTTTGAAGCTACTGAAATACTTTTTTCTACCAAAATTAACTTTATTTTTAATTAAGGATATTATCCACAAGTAAGGTGGAACGAGCAACTTTCCTAGTTCATTGATTGGTAAAACAGCTGAATGTCATGGATACATGAGAATCCCGCCTAAAGAGAGCTAATAGTAGTTTCTGTAACGGAAAGTTTTGTACAACTTCTCAAATGCCCTCAGAGAAGAAGGATCTGCACAGAAGCCTTTTCTCTAATTAACAAATAAATAGATTACTAATTCTGCAAATTCTACATATAGAGTTTCTGAATATGTTCAAAATATATTGGGAATGATAAAACAAAGAATATATATAAATTTATTTAGAAATTAGTAAAATTTACAAGCAGAGAATATTTTCTGTTAATCTTTTTGTTGGTGAATTTGCGAGTGTGCACAAAAAACTATTTGTGTATTTCTATTGACCCTTGATTTATGTTGGTGTGTTAAATTAATGACCATTTTCATGATAATTATTAGAATATCTAAGAATGGGTAAAAGCTATCTCAGGGTTCTCATCTAGCCCCTTAACCCGGCCTGCGGGGGGTCTATTGTGTCGGCCGAGTCGAGCGCGGGCGGTATAGTCTTCAACAACGCACTGCGAACCCTACACACTACGCACCATCGCGATACACTAGGTAAAGAAAGAGAGACACTAGGAAAAGGAAGAAGACACAGTGCAGGACTACATATTAAGGGGCCTGTCATCTTTTTGGATTGAACATTGAATAGTTACAAATTTCTTTTTTTCTTTTGATACTTAAATTACATGTAACTAAAAATATATATTTTTCTTTTAACAATTCCTTGCTACTACTAAAGTAGTTCTACTTTAAAACCTGTTTGTTCAATTTTTAACCAAAAAGACGAATTTTCAAACCAAAAAATTAATTTTTAACGCAAAAAACCAATTTTTAACAAAATTCAAGAACTCACAACCACACAGTTGAATTTTTAACTAAAACAGATTAATGCTTAAAAAAAAGTTTAATTTTTATACAGGAAAAAAAGGAATTTTTAAAACAAATTCAAGAATTCTAAAGCAGAAAGTTTTCAAATAAAAAATATGAAATTTTAAACCAGAAGATTAATTTACTTTGAAAAAGAAGAATTTTCAATATAATTCGAAAATTATCAACCAAGCAGTTGAATTTTCAACGAAACATGATGAATAATTATACAGAAAGTTTAATTTTCTATCTAGAAAAAACTAATATTTTAACAAAATTTAAAAATTCAATTAACTGCATGTATTCAAATAATACATTATACCTTCCTCATTGGGGATAGAAATATATTAATGGCTTATAAAATACTAAGATATTCATATTCAGGAGACATTTTTCCTACAATTTAAACAAAATTTATCTCGGGGACCTATTAGAGCAGACAAAACTATCAGTGGCGACTTGTTTATAGCGCCGACTAGACTAATAGAGTCTGGGCCAATCACTTAGCTGCATTTCAAACATTCGCTTCTGTTATTGGCCCTATGTAGAGCCAACACATTTTTCTAACGAAGGAATAATGTAATGTTTGGTTGATAATTTTCGAATTATATTGAAAATTCGTCTTTTTTTAAGGTAAATTAATCTTCTGCTTTAAATTTTCATATTTTTTAGTGGAAAACTTTCTGCTTTAGAATTCTTGAATTTGTTTGAAAATTCGTTTTCTTCCTGCATAAAAATTAAACATTTTGTTTAACCATCAATCTGTTTTAGTTAAAAATTCAACTGTGTGGTTGTGAGTTCTTGAATTTTGTTAAAAATTGGTTTTTTGCGGTACAAAATTAATTTTTTGGTTTAAAAATTCCTCTTCTTGGTTAAAAATTGCACAAGCAGGTTTCAAAGTAGAACTACTTTAGTAGTAGCAATGAATTGTTAAAAGAAATATATATATTTCTAGTTACAAGTAGTTTAAGTATCAAAAGAAAAGTAGTCCTGCACTGTGTTTCCTTCCCTTTCCTAGTGTCTCTCTTTCTCTTCCTAGTGTATCGCGATGGTGCGTAGCGTGTAGGGTTCGCATTACGTTGTTGAAATAAACTGTACCGCCAGCGGTAGCCTCGGCCGAAACAATAGACCCCCTCGCAGGCTGGGTTAAGGAGCTGGATGGGAACCCTGAGATAGCTTTTACCCCAAAGAATTCTTGTAAAATATGTTCGAACTATATTTTGAAGTTAGGAGTCATCTGATTAATATAAAAAATTACATTATTATCACGATTGAAAAATTTCTAATAACCTGGATCTGCAAATTTAACTTATTATATGCGACCGGGCAAGAGCATTATTAACAGCCATGCATTACTTACATCAATAAAAAAATCTGATTGAAATGTAATATACATGTGAGTAAAGTCATTTGCATATACCGTTTTAATATACCATCATGTTGTAAAATTCATATAAATGTATATCAAAGTCAGTAAAACAGAGTGCGTACAACACCAAGTTCTTTGGTGCCTTCAAATCTTGTCAAATATAAAGAAATAAAGTGATTTAGTTAAATTCGTCGTCTAAATACTTACTTATAGTAAAAGTCAAACAAATTTTCCGAATTTTCAGTTATTCTTCTGAATGATGTACCTTAGTGAAAAATGGTCGTGTCAAGGACTTAAAAAAAGCATTTTGAAGCTGTAAGCTTATAGTTTTGAGATCTTTTGGTAAATAATTTTTCGGACCTACATGTTCTGCGCAATTTTAACAAGCAATGTGAGAAAAAAATTTAGCAAATTTTGTTGCTTTTTTTGCAAGTCCACTTTCTATTTTTCATTGAGACATGGAACGTTGAAGCGAAAAAAGATCCTTTTGTCTTTGATCGACAATGTCTGTAACCAATGGTCAAACAGAAAATCTAACGGCAGTTCTAGAAACTTGAATAAAGCTCCTACAAGATTCTGCTATTTGTGATTTTTCAGAACATCAGCGGCTAAATTTCAAATCTTCATGAAATTACTAATGTCGAGTGTGCCTGTTACCGTTAAATAACCCCCCAAAGAGCATGAGAAGTCACTTTTCGATATAATAAACCGATCACTTGTTGCAAACGGTAAAACTTTTAAAGAAATTAAAGGGTCGAATTTACGCTTCGGTGTGTGTGTGTGTGTTGTGCCTCAGAATGTGTGTGTCTGTCTGTTTTTTTGTCAAATTTGGAAATTTGTTTGTTTGGCAAATTTTGAACACAATCCCGCAGCCCTACAGTGCACGATGCATCAACATGGCCCAACGTTTAAGAGCAGTTATTGAGAGTAGGGGTGGCGTGCGTTATTGAACAACCTACCTACTCATCAAAATTACATACGGACAGACGAACAAACAGGCACACGGACACAAAAACAAACAAACAGGCATACACACACAGGTACACACACACACACATACCTTGTATGTTGCGTGATACGTAACTTTATTTTCGAAGCAAAATTTCAAGTTTTCTAACCTGTAATTTTAATTGTCTATTTATTTATCACAGTGCATGTATTCTCGACCACTGTATAAACATGCCTGTACGTACGCAAGTATTTCGTAAAAACTTCGAGTTATTTGCTAGAAAACTAATATTTTTGGTTTAAAATCTGGTTTAAGACGGTCTGGGGGTACCGCATTCTGATCTCAAAAATTAACTTAGGTCGGGGTTGGAGAAAAAAGAGACCCAAGAAAGCAAAACAAACGCGAATCAAAATTGAGAACCTACAGAAACCGGATGTGCGCATAGATTTCCAAAATAAGATAATCGAAAGCATAGATAGGGCAACATGGGAGGACCGTATAAAAAACAAAGATTTAGAGGGCGCCAGGACAATATTACGGGATATCCTTGTTAGATGCACAATCGAAGTATGTGGTACTGCAGTTGTAGGAAGAATGTCTGGTGACGCGTGGTGGAATGATGAAATTCAGGCTGCCCAAAAAGCAAAAAGAGAAGCGTACAAGAGAACTTTGAACATCGCA
>NC_046658.1:48239803-48240964 GCF_010883055.1 Belonocnema kinseyi | reverse complement strand
GTAGACACATGGGAAAGAAGTCGGTTAAGATGGTTCGGACATGTTGAGAGAATGCCAAATGAACGACTAACGAAACAAGTGTATCAAGGTAAAGTAAATGGCTACGTGCGCAGAGGTAGACCGCGGAAAGAATGATTAGAATGTGTGAATGAGACCCTACTTAGAAGAGACATAAGAAGTCACAGAAACACGAGAGCCTGCATGAAAAAATGCATGGACATAAAAGAAGCTAGAGAAGTATGCCAGGACAGGAAAGTATGGCGGAAAATAGTTAATAAAAAGAGTGTCAGTAGAGTGAAAGACGCCTGAAACAAAGACCTTGGCTATTAATGGACCCAAGTGGGGAACCTCACTCGTACATAACGGCTTCGTGAGGTTCTTCGCTTGGGGTGATTGCTAGAGAGATTGATCAGCAACCTGGGTCGGAGCAGTGTTGCGGAACAAACGTGTTATTTGCATAAATAGCACGAGAATTCTGGATCAATCTGAAAAATCTCTATCCCATCCACACACTACTCCTTTCCCCTGCCGAGTGAGTCACGCCTACCCCGAAAGGGAAATGGCTTAATGGTGTAATAATAATACTAAAAATCGTTGGACTCGGTCTCGAAGCTGGACGGCTTTCAACCGGCGGCTTCTGCATTATGTTACAAGGGACATTTAAATTGTATATAGCAATGTTTGGCAAACTTTTTGCTTAATTTTCAGGTATGGTCAAGCTCCACACGACTTAATTTTTTATACGATTTTTCGGTCTATTCATGTATCTTAGTGTGAGTAAGCTTACTCCAGCAAGGGTCTTTTGTCCACAGGCATGTCAAAGTAAGGAAATTTTAAAACTTTTAATTTTTCAGTTAGCGATTTGAAAATAGAATTATCAACATTCACGAATTTTTCCGATTTCAATGATATATTACTTGCCTGGAAAAGTTAAAAATTTGAAGGAGTTTAATATCAAGAAACATCAGCTTTACAGTCAATGTAATAATAAATGCTTCTCAAATTTTCAATCTTTATCGACAAATTACATGTCTTTGGAATCGGAAAAATACGTAGATTCCAAATATACAGTCTGTCAAGTTAAAGCGTGGGTGGCTTTACTCGCAGTCGGTAAGGTGTATCGACATGATTTTGGTGTCAAAATATTAAGAAGAGCTCCCT
>NC_046658.1:48229129-48239703 GCF_010883055.1 Belonocnema kinseyi | reverse complement strand
TGAAAGAGGGAGCTCTTCTTAATATTTTGACACCAAAATCATGTCGATACACCTTACCGACTGCGAGTAAGGCCACCCACGCTTTAACTTGACAGACTGTATTAGTTTTAAGTCACTGATTGCAAAATTACGAATATTTTAATCTCACATTTTTTTCCCATTTTCTAACAAAGGACCCCTGAGGAAAGGGGATGTCTGGCCAAGCTCGCAGGTACCGCCCTGAAAGTAGATCGTAGGGCAGCCAGGGCAGGGTGCCCTGCCCTGTGCAAGAGCGTGCCAACCACTGGTATATAGTGTATGAACTCTGTTGCGCCCTACCATTTAGGTCGAGTCGAAGGCGCGTTGCCGTGTTAAAATGTTTGGGAAACTACATTGTACAGTAACGTACGTTAGTTGAAGAAATTTGTATACTATTTATACTAAATATATTTATTCAAAATTAAACACATATGAAGTCTAATGACACCGACACCCAAAAAAGTGGTCTGTCCGACAGACTGCACTAGCATATCTATATGTTTTTGGGGTGGCTGAATTCGAATCCGGTGTCCAAATAACCAAGTTGGCTCGTATTTTTCTGAAAAACGAAAAAATAGAGGTGAAATCGACAAAAACAGCGATTGTTCAGGTATATTTTTGCAAAAAAAAAAAATATATTTTTTCTCGCCCGGTGGACTTAACCAACATACTTATGTATTTTTTGGTTATGTATACTTTTTCGAAAATCGCAAAAATAGACGTAAAATCGGCGAATACAGCGATTTCTCTTGTATACTTTTGCAACAAAAAAATTTTCACACCCGGTGGTCTAAATCAGCATATCCTAATGTTTTTTGGGCCGCTGAATCCGAATCCGGGATTCAAATAACCCAATTGGCTCTTATTTGATCGAAAAACGCAAAAATAGGTGCAAAATCGACGGAAAAAACGATTTTTCGTGTATATTTTTGAAAAAAAAAATATTTTCATGGCAGGTGGACTTGACCAGCATATGTATTTTTTGGGCAGCTGAATCCGAATCTGGGGTCCAAATAACGGAGTTGGCTCATATTTGTAAGAAAAACGCAAAAATAGAGGTAAAATCGAACAAAACAAATGACTGTGAACAAAGCAAATGACAGATCCCGCTCGAACTTCACGTCAAAACAAATTACTGTGAAACATACAAATGAAAGATCGCGCTCGAACTTCACGTTAGTAAAGAGGACAGTGGTAACAATCTTTTTAAGCGTGCTTCTTAATGTGACTTCAGCATAGTTTTAAAAACCATTATCAGTTTCTGTTTTTGTGTTTTTAAATCACTAGTCTACTATACTATACTATTCTTATACTATTACTATAAACTCCCAAATAAAAACAAATCATGTCTTCTAAGCGCTGTTTCAATTCCAATTTATCCACTCCTACTATAGCGCATACTTGTGTGGGTGATCCAGATGCATTTTGCTACATCTGTGGTAAATTTAAGGTTTTAGAAAATCGAAGAGTAATCAGCGATGATATAAAAACAATTTATGAAAGCTATTTTGGTATGGAAGTTCAAAACCAAAAGTGAAAATTGGGTTCCTCACAAAATTTGCAGTACTTGTTATAAGGCATTCAATCGATTCAAAGGCAGAAAAGAAACTTTTGTATGACAAACCTGACAGGAGTCAATAGAAAAAAGAAAAGTACTATCGAATATCCTGATGTACCTAGCGTCACTAAATCTGTTGAAAATAACGTTGTTACAAAAAGCTCAGAAAATTTGCCACTTGACAGACAGACGACTGAAGCAGAAGAAAATAAAAGTAGTAATGAAGATTTCGATGTTGATCGTGATGAAAGTGACATTTCAGATTATGGTAATGACGAGGATGATAATGAAAGCACCGATGTTAATACAAAAGTGTACATACCAGACAATGAAAAGAATAAAGTTCCTAAGCTAGTTACTTCTGAAGAATTGAATGATTTATCGCTTCCGTTTTGAAAAAGAAGAACTTATTATCTAAAGAAGTTAAACCAAGTTTCAACAGAAATAGGGAAAAAGAGTTTAGACAGTATTTTACTACTAAATAAAATGATCATGGAAAATTAGTCTATTGTAAAAACATTGACGGATTAATGGAAAAAATGACACCTGGACTTTATAGACCGGAAAATTGGGACTATTCATTGACTCTTCCAAGCGCAGTCTAAAAGCAATGTTATTGCATGATACTAATGTTTACGCTCCAATTACAGTCGCACATTCTACGGAACTGAAAGAACATTACAGAAACTTAAAGACTTCTCCTGGAAAAAATCAATTACTTAACTTATGAGTTGAAAATTTTCGGGGATCTCAAAATTCTTGGAATCATTTTAGGACCGCGATCAGTGTATACAAAAACACCTTGTTACTTGTTCTTATGGAATAGTCGAGATCGCATTCGTCATTACAAAAGAAGATGTCCAAAAAGAACATCGTTTGAGCAAGGACAAAAAATAGATCCTCTCGTTCCACCCCTTCATATAAAGCTGGGTCTTATGAAACGGTTTGTCAAAGCGCTTGACAAGGATGGCGATTGCTATGCGTATTTGGAAGATCAATTTCTACAACTTTCCGAAGCAAAACTAAAAGATGGGATCTTCGATGGACCGCAGATAAGAAAAATGTTGCAGGATCCAGAATTCATTACAAAAATGTCTGGCACTGGAAAGGATGCCTGGCTCAGTTTTAAAAATGTTGCAAAAAACTTTTTAGGCAATAAGAAAAGTCTAGACTATCAAAATGTGGTTCCAGAAATGGTAACAAACCGTGGTAAACTAGGCTGCCTTATGAGTTTGAAGCTACATTTTCTTCATTCGCATATAAATAAGTTTCCACACAACCTGGGAGACTTTAGTGAAGAGCAAGGCGAACGTTTCCACCAGGATGTAAAAGAGATGGAGAGGCGATATCAGGGATGTTGGGATATCAACATGATGGCTGACTACTGTTGGAGTTTAAAACGAGATCAAGTCAATCAAGGTACCAAACGAAAGCGAAATCCACTACGTAGGACCTTTGAGGACAAAAGGGTTCGATACAAGCGATATAAAGAAAAATAAAAAATAAAAGAACCCTACAAGCGTGAGAGGCATGGGGACTCACAGTAATAAAGCATCCCAAAGGGAGCAGAATTTATTAAGTCCACGTCGTTGTTCCTGCGTAACGCTAAAAGTAAATAAAACTTGTTTACAAAAAATCCTACTATTGCCATGCAAGGAGACTAACGCAAATTAAAAACCCCGAAACGTGAGGCGCAAAGGGAATCTACAGTCTATTACGTCTATTTTGCGATTTTCGAAAAAGTATGAGCTAAATTGGTTATTTGTATCTCAGATTCGAATTTAGCGATCCAAAAGACATGTAAATATGTTGGTTAAGTCCATCGGGCGAGAAAATAGATTTTTTTTCAAAAATATACCTGAAAAGCGCTGTTTTTGTCGATTTTACGTTTAGTTTTTCGTTTTTCAGAGAAATACGAGCCAGCTTGTTATTTGACACCGGGTTCGAATTCAGTGACCCCAAAAAAATATAGATATGCTAATGTAGTCTGTTGGACAGACCACTTTTTGGGGTACCGGTGTTATCAACGAAATGCGCGGGTTTCTTTTTTTATGATTTACAAAAGTTTTTAACCATTTGCATACTTTTTTTATAGTTTGTATTTTTTTATAATTAGTCTTTTTTGGTAAAAAATTGTATTTTTGTTGTTAAAAACTCATTTCTTTTTTTGAAAATTACTTTTTTAAAAGTAAAAAGCAATTTTTCATGCAAAAAATTGTAATAAATTTTGTGTTGAAACTGTCTAGAATCAAGGAATTTTCCGCAGCACCATTGTTATAAACAATTATTGTGGCAAAATATGTAAAATTTAAGATTTTTTCAAATTATAATTTCCTTCAGTCGCCAAATTGGCTTTAGTTATTCCTTAAAATAACATTTTTAACATTTTGCCACAAGAATTGTTTAAAACAATGGTTATTAGCAACTTTTCAGTCAGTTTTGTAATTAAATGTCACTCCTACATTAATTTTATTACCGATACTGAGACTATTGGCTAATTTGTTCATGAAATTTGTTTATAATGAATAAATGGAACAATGAACAAATTATTAGTATTCCACGAGTCCCTAAATATTCATTTAAGACAATATAAAGATTACCTGATCAGTCATTTGAGCGTAAAAATGGTAATGTACAAAATTGCAGTTTTTCCGTACTTTAATAACAAAATTATTGATAAGAAAATAAAGAATACAAAAGTTCGGAGCTTCAAGCTCTTTAGAATTTAATGAACTTCAATTTAAAACAAAAAATTTAAAATCGGTCCAAACTTGAAGGCTTTGGAAATTTTTGAATGAAAAAAGTGCATTTCCTTCCACTGTGCGCGCTTTCAAATCGACCTCAATGGTAGGGCGCAACAGAGTTCATACACTATATTTCATTTAAATGACCCCTGTAACATAATACAGAAGCCGCCGGTTGAGAGCCGCTCAGCTTCGAAACCGAGTCCAACGCTGAACAATAGGAATGGGTCGCTAAGGGTTTGGGCAAGCCGCGGCACCCTGAGATCGTCTTAAGCCAAAAATCTTACTATTTAAAAGAAAATTCATGAAATTTCTTGAAAAATTAACTTTTTGATTAACAATGCATATAGTCCGTAGAAAATTCACCTTTTTAGAAGAAGATTAATGTTTTTAGTTTATATAGAACTATGTGGTTAAAATGTGTATTAGTTTTCTTCATTGAATAAAAATTCTTCCTTTATTGAAAATTCAACTCTTATTGAGAATTCGTCTTTTCATTTGAGTATATATGTCTTTTAGTAAAAATTTAATCTTTTTTTGTTAAAAATGCAACTACTTATTCGAAAGTTGAACTATTTTTCCAATTTCATTCAAAGCGTCTGTTGTTTTTTTATGACTTTTAAATAAATGAACGAAAAAAATTAGTCCGTAAAAATTATGCAGGATTGGACAAGGGACACTGGGTATTGAGTGTCTGTTCCGAACTTACTCTAACGATCGCCGCTAGTGAATAGCCGAATTTAGCCGGGACTTATTTTCCGTGGATTTTCGACCAGAGTCCGAGCTAATTTAAAAAGCTAAAATATACGTAAAGGCAAGCGATTCTTTTCGTTTTTAATTCGCGTCGCACTCTGTCACTTTTACGACGCAAAAAAGACAGAAAGTTCTTTAGGTTCTGTTTCATGTGTATGCTGATGACGTATTGCCTTCCTTGTACAACTGTTAGGATATAAACAATGATTTTTTGCAATAAATATGAATAATTAATAGATGTAATTAACACAATTAGATGCAGCTTTTTCTTGCGAATCCAACGATACCAAAAACTCATTCTTCATCAAAATGTCACTTATGTATCTTTTTAGTTTGGACTGCAGAAATGTAGTTTTAACTAAATATATATGTGAATTTAAAAACAAAAAATACTAATTTTAAACCAAATAAATTACTTTGCAACCAAATTCTTGAATTCTTCAGGAAGAAGATGATCAATTTCATTAAAAAAAACACGTTTTTTTAACAAAATATATGAATTATCAATTAATATGATTATTATTTTTATTTCAAATGGTTTAACTGACGAAAAAAGTGCAAGATGATGCAAAAAAGTTTGATTTTTTGTCAGCGATGTTAAAAGCGATTTTCTAAACCTCGTTTGATGATAAACTGAGGAGGTGAAAAGCAAAAGCGCACAAGTCACAATATGGAGAATATTGAGTTAGGATTGTTTTGGATCTTTCCCATCAATTATATCGCTTGAAATAGTCAAAATCGAGCTAAAAATTATTGAAGTGATGGTCACGTAATGCTTTACTCGATTTTTACTATTCCAAGCGATATAATTGATGGTAAAGATCCAAAACATAATCCTAACTCAATATTCTCCATATTGTGCCCTGTGCGCTTTTGCGTTTCACCTCCTCAATTATAAAATTGTTTTAAAAAATTGTTTACACAAAAACTGACCAAGTATTCGAAATGTGAAGCAAGATATTCGTAATCAGAAGACTTTTTTTGTCCTTTCGATGAAAAGTTATCTGGGAGACCTGTTAGTGCGTACGGACGTGTTACAGCGTTACTGTTCTTTCATGAGGAAAAGAAGATGCGTAATTACATTTCATATTTCTATGTATGTTTGAAAAATTAACATTGGAACCTTTCTGTACAAGCTCTCGATGGGCCAACAAAAAGGAGCGCTAGGTTAGACTTCTATAACCGATTATCAGAGATAGCCCCTAAGTTGGGCCAAAATACAAAATTTGTGTCTAATGTGAATAAATATGTTATTTTTAGGAGCAAATTGGGCGACACAGATAATTAATATCTTGCATGTTTGTACAATCTGCCTTTTTATATAGAAAGCTTGTATATTCTCATTTAATGTACAAGGTACTGCTTCAGGAATAAGTTACCAAAAATTGTACCCTTCGGGAATTCACATACTCATTGAGGCAGGGACCGCTAGTCTTTGTATACGGTGTGCTCGCCCCTGAATCACTGTCGGTCATAGTAATGCCAGGCACTTTTTTCTTTTCTCGCTAGGATCGTCCAAAGGAAAATCCGAGCTCTGAAACTGCCTTACATGGCCCATGCTTTGCCGAATAGTAGAACACATTACTACAAAGATGTTGTCCAGGAAATTTTATTTATTTTAATTTTCAAACGAAAACTATCATTCTTTCGAAAAAGGCGGCCTGTGCCGATATTCTTTATACTGTTTAGAGTATTTATCCAAAAAATCAGACACAATGTTTTCACCGTTTGCTCTAAATCTTATTTCTGCGATTTTCCCTCGTTTTTCAGTCTGCTCTCTATATTTGTGTCCACCTTTTGGTCCGTAAACACGATATTTCTAAAAAATAAACAGCTCGAATCGAGATTCGGCACTCTTTTTTGGGGTTCTAAAATGAAAAACGATTTTTTTAATCCGCCATTCTAGACCAACGGTTATAGTTTTATGCATAAAAAATTCTACCCAAAATTCAATATTCTAATTTGATACCAAACGATAACAGGTACGTGACAAAAGTTCAAAAGAAGAATTGAGGTTTTTCAAAATGTCTTCAATTTGGCTTTAAACCGTATTCTTAATGAAATATTTTTTTTTTGGTTTTATGCTTCGTAAATAAATTAGTAGAAAATTATAATTTTAAATCAAAAGACCACTTATATGTGAAAAAGTTTAAACAATTATAGCTTTTCAAAGGACATCTAATTTTTTCATTAATCGTTTTTTGATAAAAATTTATCCATTTTTTTATTCCTCGAAGATACTATTTAGAAAATACAAAATCTAAATTTCCAAATAAACAAAGTGAGATACGGAAAAAAGTTTGAGGGGGAATTAGCAACTCTTAAAAAGTCCTACATGTTTTCAATTTGTCATAGAACTTGTAATTTTGGTTTTTTTGTTTATAGAAAATAGTACGCAAAAAATTGAAACCAATAAATTAGAACAAACTGCGTGCAATATAGGGAATATTTTTTGGAAGAATTTCACCTTTATACATTCCTCTAAAAATTGTTTTGATCCATTTTTCGACAAAATACGTCGTTTTTAATTTATTTATCAAAATTGATATTTGGAAATAAACACTTCGATTCTAGCTTTTTATTGTAATGTAGTTCAGAAAATAAATATATATTTAATAATGTCTGTCGAATATCGAGCATGAAGCGCAATCGTCACCATGAAAATTTCGACATCAAAGCTTCCGAGAATTGTTACCGTCGCGGTTTCGCGCTGAAAATAAAGCCCCTCGGGATGGAGTGAGGATTTTCAATCAAGCGTGAAAAACCAGGAACGTGAGATAAAGGGCCAGAGCGTGGGTAATCACGCGCATATTTTGTGTGATATGAGGAAATTGTACACATAGTTTCGATTGTTTACGTTTCGCGATCTTCAATTTAGAACCAAGAATAAATTGTCGAGTGCGAAGCACAAGATCCAACAGGCGCGCTTTATGAATTCTGCTGTCCAATATTATCTTTACTTACTTCAATCTAAATATAACTGAATATAATAACAATAAATAGTTAATCACGTGTCAAGCTAGCATAACTCCCTGATTATAAAGAGTTGGAAAAATTAGCATGCACAGATTCCAATAAGTGTAAGATAAAAAATAAAATTAGAAAGGCAGAAAGCTAAAAAGAAAGTATTAAATCCTGGGAACAAAGAAAAGTAATAAAAATAAAAAGGAGGAAGAAATTGTTTAGTAAACGGGATGAACCTGTATTACCTTGAATTCTTCTTACATCACGACCTAATGGGTAGAAATGTAATAAACCGTATTGTAAAGAAGGCATGAATTTAAACCAACCTTGAGCATCACTATCATTGTTGGGTAAGTTACTTAACTAGTTACACTTACTGATAAAAGTAGGATGATCGTCTTGAGGGCTAAAGTGTAGGCTTTGGACCCACTCCTTCAGCTTGTGGGGTCGATTCTTGCCTCGCACTCTGGAATAGTCGCAGCGGCCCATGCAGTGAACACTAGCATATCAAAGGGGTAGTTCATCTCCGGAGAATCGTGGGAGCGGTACCTTCAGAGAAAAAAATTCTCTAAGTACTTCAACCTGTTGCTCTTGGTGGTTCGGAACCCACCTTATACGGTAGGCACCCTCCTACACCCATGTAAGTGTATGACAGATACTTTAATCACATCCCTAAAACTGTTTAATTTTTTTGTTTTGGACTGCCCATTCTCACGACTTTTACAACTGCGCGGACCTATCTACTTTTTGAGGAGTTGACTTTGTCTGACTTTTTTTTTGTATAAAAAGTGCATAAAATAAATGAAATTTTTTTAAAAATGTACTTCAATAGTGTTTTTATTAAGCCTCACAAACTCTGCATGGATATCCTTTTCAATAATCTCAGAAAAATTTCAGAAAAATAACTTTTTTTCGAGGATTTTAAAGTAGAATGCTACCTTAGGAGGATGTAATAATGATTTTTTATCATAATAGAACATTTTTAAATTATAACACAAGATTATTAAATTGTAACGACAAGTAAAATATCACACATTTGCTCACACGTATATAAAACTTGTACTCTCTGTTGTGCCCAGAATAAGCATCAGACCAAAAAAATTTTGGGGACTTTTTGCTTATTTTTTTGTGTAACCTGCCCACAAAATTAACTACAGTTCTCGCAGGACACCCTTCATAGGGGATCTAGAAGTCGAATTGCGACAATTCTTAGGAATGGCAAATATTGACCGCCGAAGACTGCTTCGAACGGCATTAAAACACGCAATCTTGCACGCCTACCTACACCCCTCGCGGAAAAACGGTTCTCTCAGCTCATTCATCTACTGACGCAGAAATGAGGGTCGACACAGATGCTTCTGATTGCGCCATGGGGGGCAACCCTGGAGCAGCGCCCCAACGAGAGCTCGTCCCTGCTAGTGTTCTTCTTTCAAAAATTTAGCAATACGCAACGCGTTTAAAGCATCTATGACCGAGAACTTACCGCTGCTTATGAAGCAATTAAGGACTGAAGGCACTTCTTGGAGGATCGGAATTTGAGAATCATGACAGATCACAAACCCCTGATCTACGCGTTCATGCAGAAATCTGCAAAGGCGTCGCTAAGGAAAATTATACAAATACGTCGATACCCGGATTTTACCGCTCAAATGATACTGATTCATTGAGGTGTAGGTCATACAAAACTATCATCTAAGCATTAAAGTCACGGACTGATTGATAAGGCAACGTTTCATGTGACCTTACTTGCACAAAGAAGTGGCCACATGGTGTAAAAATTGCATCGACTGTCAACAGTCTAAGATCGCAAGGCATGTCACATCTTTATCATAGCAGTACGCTACCTCGGATGGCAGATTCGACCATGTACACATGGACATTATCGGCCCTATGCCCGAAAGCGAGGGATTTAAGTATAGCGTCACCATGATCGATCGTTTCTTTAGATGGGCAGCAGCAGTCCACGCCATCGCGCGCGTATTTTACGATTCATGGATCGCTCGGTTCTGCATGTAATACTGCCTCAAATGGCTTAATTGAACGCTGGAATCTCACGTTGAAAATGGCGATCATGTCTCATGCAGATTAAAATTGAAATCGCGCTCAATCTATTGTCCTACTCAGCCTGCGTACACAGGTGCGGACGTACACTGGAGCGTCTATGGCAGAATTCTTATACACCTAAAGTAGAAACTTCAAGCTCTATTAAGAATAACTCAATAGTGAGCAGAACCGGTCAAATCTTTTTTTGAATTTTCTAAGTGGCTTAGGGACCTTAGTGTAGCTGTCACTACATACACAAATGATCTTAACTAATCTCCTAAATAGCCAGTGAAATAAAGTCATCTGGCAGTATATATACTTAAGTTCATGGACTTAAATTATAGTTTAGCAGCGAATGTGACTTGTGTATAGACCTCTATTTCACAGGGTTCTTAAAATAAAAGGGCATATTACAATAGGTTTTTACCATAGCGCAGTTATGCCTGTCTCACAAGAAAATAATATCAATAATGATGCTAATAATCCTAATTCGT
>NC_046658.1:48225256-48229119 GCF_010883055.1 Belonocnema kinseyi | reverse complement strand
CCCATCGTGCACTTGCTGCAACGCATTTCATCAATGCTGGGATAAAAATCAGGCTTTGCGCAGTATGTCAAAACATTCTGCTGTCATCAGATTACATGATTGGATGAAAAATGCGTCCGTGACTGATGATATATACCTAGAAAGCCTAGTGCAAACTATTAAAAAATAAACCCCCTCGTGCAAACTATTTACAAATAAACCCTGTTTAAGCAAAAATGTATTCGAAATATTGGGAAGTAACCGTATTCAGCCTGATCCATCATTTAAAATATCTAATTATACAAATATTCTTCAACACAAAAGGATTCTCTGCCCAACATAAACGCCACAAATTACCTGTGTGACCTAGACCAACTAGACCAACAAATGTTTTAGGCAATGAAGATCAACCCGACGTGATTTGAGAAAAAAAGGTGGATGAGTCTACATCATCGACATTGTTTGTCCACTTAACCAAAATTTGCCGGCAACCTACAGAATCAATATCAATAAGTATAGCATACTAAGACATGGAATAAAGACAACATGGAGGAATGTTAAACATACATCTATTCATCCTCTTGTAACTTTATATGCAGGCAATGTGCACGCAAGAGCCACTAAACACCTTGCGGTCAGACCAGTCAAGTGACTTAGTCCTTTTGTCATAATACTACAAGATTGTCACAACTACAGGATTTCGCCGGGAGCGGGTGCTAATCTGAAAAACTGCACTCGTTCCCAGCGAAATCCCGGTAAAATTTTAGCCACAATCACGTGTCACGACCGTGAGGTAGGTGGTTACAGTCTGTTACGGAATTAATACGACGAACCGGCAAAATTTTCGTGCACCCTGAGAACACGGAGCGACCCAAGGACGACCGCCTTCTGCATTTTTTCCGTAAGTGTTTTAGCATATTTTTGACATGCAGGGATGCTTTTCAGGCTATTAACGAGTGAAAGCTTGGCAACTCCAAGAACGCCGACGATAAGAACGAATGGTTTGCCTGAATATTCCCGATACAATAGTTGCAACTCCCTTATAAGGTTATAACTTATATAACCTTATGACTCCAGTATATGCGACAATTCTCATTCTTGACAATTGACTCGATTTCTCTAGGAGCATTGAGATGAGAGATATTAAGGTTAATGCCGTAAGATTGACAGAGATGATTATAAAGCTCTCTTAGTGCCGCATTGTGCCTTTAGATGCAGGTCGTTCCCGCCATATGTGGCTTAATATGTGGCGAAGGTATGTTAAGGTGGAAATGAAACCGTCTTGTCATGCCAAAATGAAACCCTTCGTACCAGACTTCAATCTAGGTGATTTAAGGAAAGCAAAAGTAAGCTCACACGAAATTGACTGATCCTCTACAATTCTGTGGAAGATAACGTCCATCCTCTTATTGAGGACCTGATCACGAAAGTTTTTCTCTTGTGCTTCCTGAATCCGGGCTTTCAGGAGTGAGTACTCGAGATAGATAAGATTTAATGCATTTTGCTCACCCCTGTTTCTAAAGTTAAGTCCGATTGTTTCAGCAGCCTCCTCCGCTGCTTTATTCAGAAACGCTCCTTTGCCCATTTCTTCGTGCTTCTTGACTATTTTAAGAAGAAAGTCTTTTTCATTCGCGACTCTATGTGCTGTACCCAGAATAATCCTGCTGTGAAGACATTCAAGATTCAATATTCCGCGACCACCTTGACGGCATGCGATGTACAGTCCGGGAACAGAAGACTTAAGGTGCATGCTATTGTTCATGTGCATAACCTTTCTTGTCCCGATATCAAGGATCCTGAGCTTGTGTTTCCTCCATGAAACCACTCAAAATGAATGGAGTACTACCGGGACGGCAAGCATGTTCGTTGCTGGTACTTTGTCCCTCGCCGACAGTTCCCAAGACCGAATCTGCCAGATAAGACGTTTGTATCTGCTTTGAAGAATATCCTTTACAGATATCACCTCCTAAATGCAGCTCTGTGGCACGCCTAGGTATGTATAAGTCTTTCCAGCGCAAGGGTGTATATCGTGTATATCGTGTATATCGTTCGACAATCCCTAAAGCTAGATGTAGTTTCTCTTTGTTTTCAGCATAGATCTTAAGGTCGTCACATGAGTGACCTTGTACTTTCGATCTACAGGTTTGCCGCAAAAGCAACCGTCGGAATGATGATACGTCTATGGGAGGTCGAATCGAAAGCCTTCCGATAATCAATCCAGGCCATCCATAGGTCACGCGGGTAGAATGCTGCATCTTTTTAGACACATCTATCGATGAGCAGGTTCTCCCGATATCCTGCTACGCTTTTCTTTGAGCCTCGTTGTTCGTACATTTCTTGCCGTTTGCATTTTCAATTGTCCGAAAAATCCTATCATTTAGGATAGCTGTAAATATCTGATACAGTGTCTTCAGACAAGTGATTGGCCTATAATTCTTCGGGTCAGCTAAGTCGCCTATTTTCGGCATGATTATTGTGCGCCCTTACACCGATTACTCTGGAACTGGTTATTCCGACTTTAAATATGAGGAGAAAATACGGGCCTAATGCTGATGGTTTGAAGGAAACTTCTTCCACCAGAAAAAGTTCATTCAATCTGGTCCCAGAGCGCAATAGTTCTTCATCCCTCTTAATACTTTTTCCACCTCGTCGATAGTGATGGGTGGGCATTCTTCATCAAATGTTATGAGGGAATCATACAGATTCTTGAAGCAATTTATATTTTTTGAGTCTTCGTCCAGTTTATGCTGCACTTCGTAAACTTTTCTCCAAAATACTTCGACCTCCTCTGGTTTGTACGTGTGGTCGACAGTAACTTCAGAGTCTTGGAAGAGTCGAGATGGATCAGAGAGAAACTGTTGATATTCTCTGACCGACCTTTCCCTCCGCTCTAGACTTCTCTTAGCGTCAGATAGTATCCATATTCTCTCAACAATATGCTGCCTGATGGTCAGCAGCTTTGAATTGTTAAGTGTCTGATAACGGGTCCGGAGTTCGCGCGCGAACTTCCGAAACTTAGTAGGAAAATTCCTCCCAGATCTGATATAGTCAATCACATACTGAATTCGGGACGCATACTATCTTGTCGAGCCTATCTTTATGGCGAGTTGATGCATTTGTCTTTTGGTCTTATGATCAACCGTTGGTTTTGTTTTACGGTTCGCATCGGCCAAAGATCTCGCTGCATTATACACATCTTTAGGCTTGAGAGAAACCTTGTTGATGTTCCTCCGGGTCATTAAGCATCGTTCTTTCTCTATCGCATGCCTGTCCGCGGTTAGTCTTAGTGTCGCCTCTCTTTCTCTGTTGCCGGCTTATTCTAGCTGTGGTAGAGTAGGCGTTCCGCTTACATAGACCCTTTTTCGGATTAGTTCGGCATGGTTTCGCAGACGTTGATGCGAAAAGTGCGATAGCTCCGACTGTTTCTCCTACCACAGAGCATGCAGTCCTGCTATGTAAACCCGTTCAGGAGCCACACTCGCATCGTATTACTCTAGCAAGTCGTGATTTAGTCGCTCCGTCCACCTGAAGATCCTGAGATTTCGTCGATCCACTAAATTGAATATATCTTCATTGGCTCCTCCAGCTCTAGAGTGGTTGACATTGTTGGCCGGCCCATTGTAGAGAGCTCTGCGCGTTTTGTTGTTTTGAACCGAACTTACTACGACTATGTTTGGTGTTGTCATTGTTGTTTCTACGAGAAGCTAGGTAAAGTGGTTCGTCCATCCTTGTAGAGTCGCGCATGCAAGGCTAAGGCTGCGGTACTCTGAGAAGTTGCCCGTTATCCCAGAGTCACCGTTCTGGACACCTCACCCAGGTGCCATTCAGCTTTCGGCACGGTTTTCACACCTCCGCTTGGGGGTTAATTCCTTCGGGACCACCCC
>NC_046658.1:48221620-48225156 GCF_010883055.1 Belonocnema kinseyi | reverse complement strand
TCTTCCTTTGTTTATAGGCAATAATTTAATTCCACCTTCAAAACTTGTATAGCTAAGCCTATTATCAAGAAATGAACGTCATGTTCTAATAAGTTATGAGCAATTACAGGACACGCATGTGAGTCTTACAGGTAATATTACAAAATTGATGACTTGCACGGGGATATTTATCTGTGAAATGATCATGAACACGAAGTTTAATGTCATAGTCTGCAAAACGCTTTTCACAAATGTGAAGTTTTTACATTTCAAATTCATGCTCTTGTTTCAATATTAAACGCTCCATTGAGATAATAGTTTTTAGCTGTAAATGTGCGTCCTCAGAAACTTTTTCTAATTCTTTTCTAAACCAATTCTTACAGTATTTTTCTGTATAAACTTCAATTGCATTCAAGTCTATGGTTATTAAAATTCTTCTTTATAAAATGACATAAATATCTGTCATACAAACATAAAAGATGATAATTGATCATTTTTTTAACATTGGGATCTTACTCGTCAATATGGAGCTTTAATCCAAGAAAAATGATCAAATGTCTCACATATATTAATATACATTTGATTCTGAGCAATGTAATCATCATCACCTAAATCAATTTCTGTATTTTCAACCATAAGAAGGTGAATTATTGGGGGCTATCGTGATTTTTCTTAGCTTAAGTAAAGCGAAACAATTTCTTCTTTCCTACTATTTTTATAAGACCCTATACTATAACTATTTATATTGTTATTATTTAATGTCTCAATTTTTTGAATATCTTGTAAACTAATAGGAACCTTTATTTTTACATATTTTAAGTTTGCACTAGTGAAATGTCGACAAAACCTTTTTTGGTCTAAATGATTTACTGCAAGGCAAACAGCCGCTACTACTAGCCAAAGAAAACAGAAGACAACAAAATTTTGGATATTACAAAACAAACTTTGATAATCGTATCTAAGTTCACAAGTCAGCAACTGGAACAGAAGTATATTTTAATTTTAACTTAGACATTTTTTGTTAAAACTATTCAACTTTGGATTATATTTGTTATCTTACTTCAGTATTGGATCATTCAACAAGATCTTTAAACTCAAGATTTCTTTTGTCTTAGGTATTAAAAAATTGATTATCTTCTATTTCTCTACATTTTTTCAATGCACTGACTTTAGCAACTAAAATATCATGACTTTTAAACTTGCCATTATTTTTAATGCAATTTTTATTCATGCAATAATCATTTCTTTTGCTTTATGCAAAAAGCTATTCATATCATAACGAGCTAAATTTATTATCAAACCAATTGGACTCTGGAATGTAATCTCTAAGTCTTCCATCTGATTTTTTCATTGTCCGACTCCCTGCTCCTCCTTTCCCAAATTAAAAATTTTCTTGCAAAGTTTTTTAGGCTTTCCCAATAGTTTTATTAATTTTTTACAATACTCTAAGATAATTTTCAAATTTTTGCATTACAATGCGCTCTGAACAATATAAGCCTTAAACACTTCAATACTCAACACTATGTTGGAAATTCCAAGTGTGTTATAACTTTCAGATAAATTGTATGCATGGAGGATTGGTTTTGACTGATGAGCTCAAGAGGAAATATCTCCCTATATAGCTGTAAAATTATTTTTGCAATTGAAAACTGGAGGGGGATATTATATGATAATGCCATATTAAACTATAAACTCAATATTTAACTATTGTTAACGACTTTCTCCAGTCAAATATTCGTTCATTAAGCATAGGCCGAAAACTTTTCAATGAAATGAATGTACAATATATTTAGTATCAATGTCAATCACGATATTCCTAAAATCAATTCCCCATGACCTAAATCATATGCGTCATAACAGTTTAATGTTAAAATTGTTCCAAGAAACGAAAATTACAGAAACCTTTCAAATAATTATTGTAAATTGAACTTAAAAATAATTATTTTGAACCTGATGTATAAAAACGCGAATATCTCCTAAACTAACGCCCCCCACAAGGACCCTTTCTTTCTATTTTATTTTCAAAAAATATATTAACAAAAAGGAAAGAAATTATTTAAGAAATCGTTCTCTCTATAGTTTATTTGATCTATGTTCATAACTAAAAAGACAAAGCAAATAAAAATAATTCAGAAAAAACCCGAAACTTTCTAATTATTTAGGAGAAGATAATCATAATCAATAATAAGCTTTTTAAACTATTATGTTTGCTATCTTGCATTATTTTGTGGTTTAAAGGATTCCTATTTTCGCGCACAGGAAATTTGACGTATATGGCGATTCACTTCTGAACGAGAGATTGGCTAGCAAAATTCGCGCACGAATTTCTGGAAACGCGCCAAACGGATTGTTACGTGTTATTATGTAACTCAGACGATTGGTTATTTGTCAGAAGTAATTATGAAGAGTGGGAAGATACTGCCTTTGAAACATAGATTAAAAATTAAATACGAGCATTATCGTTAAACACCCTAAGTGTTCACATCGAATTGTTAGCGATTATAGAACGCTTTTAACCACGTTTGTGCTGAGCAATGTGTACATCTTCATAAGGTACATAATAATTAATCCCAGAAAATGTTTTTTTCTTTGTGAGTTGTTTTTGTTTATTAAATGACCGGTTAGACCAATTCTAATATAATGTGTTTTCAGCGTGGTTTTTTAAGTATAACGCAACACTTGAAAACTGATGCTTGGTACTCGAAATCTGAAGCTAGCTGTTTCTTGAAAATTGAAGAAAAAATCGAAATATAATAATCTTTTGAGATATCTGCTCAACAATGCTCGATCTGACGGAACCCTCAGGCTGTTTAATCATTTTTCTCGCAGCTGGGTTCGATAATCTATTCATCATCAGGGCCACTCACAAAAAAAGCAATAAGTAAAGGCGTTAAATTATCATCAACATTTTATAGGCTGTAAATTATTATCAACAATCGATATGATTCGTATTCGGATTGGAGTTCTTGTTTGTATATGTGTGAATACCGAGTCTAATTTCAAATGTTACGTCACGATTTTAATAAAAAAAGCATTATTTATGTAGAATACAAATATCGCTGATCGCAATAATATTTTTGTATCTCATTTCTCTCTTTCTCTCTCTAATAACTCGTCTATTCGCTCATTTTCCGTTTTTCCTAATTAAGTCGTTTATTTTCGTAATCGTTCTCTTTGTATTTAATTTTATATTTGAATTATGATAGCGCTAATATCAGTAATATATAGGAGAATATAGTTATAAACAATATTAATTTGTCTAAACAATTATATTTGTTAAGTTTCAATAAGTATTAAATGACTCTAAGCGAAAGTAAACAAAAATGTAAATATTTCAGAAAAACCATACATTTCTGGGGTTATTTGAAGAGAATATTACAAAAAATAATAATAAATTGTTTGAAGAATCCTGAATTTTGAATAAGTAAAAATTGTGGGAAAAACCGCGACATATTTTATCTATTCTAAAAGAAAATTGCTAAAAATAATAATAAATTGTTCAAAAAATTGATGTTAACTTCTAGTTGTCAGTATAAAGTATTATTTTCTGTCTCAGA
>NC_046658.1:48214700-48221520 GCF_010883055.1 Belonocnema kinseyi | reverse complement strand
ATACTCTATATAATTCTTTTTTCTCATTAGAATTTATGACAAATAATAGAGCTGTCGAACATAGACACAAGATGTACTTTTATTTATCTTTCATTTATTTTTTGAATATTTTTATATTTGCTTATTATTATTATTACACCATTAAGCCATTTCCCTTTCGAGATGATTACGAAAATTCAAGAAGGGGGTGGGTGAGCCCCCTCAGCCACCTGGCTGTGTCCTGACTCTGTAAAATAAATCACGAGATCTCTTTAACCCTTGTGTTGCTACCCAAAAAACTCACAGCATCTGCCACCCGCGTACCTGGGTACCCCGCCAACGAAATTGTTGTTAAAAGTCCACTGTGACTTGAAGTAACTGTGTGTATTCAATCAATATTTAATTATTCCTATTCTAGGAAGGTATTCCTCCTTTAATATAATAATTTAATAATATGCAGTGACCTTGGTAGTACTGAAACAAATATAAAAGTGCGCAGCTACATCGCAAATTTCTTGTTTTCGAGGAGGCTCGGTATTACGTCCAAAAATTCAAGAAAATTCAATTAAAAATGTATATATTTTGTTATTATTTATAAAATTATCCATATTTACTTCATATACTATTGTAACAAACTTTATTTTTATGATTTACTGTATGAAAATCATGCTTTTTCTGTCGGGGTACCTGGGTACCCGGGTACCCGGGTAGTTCCACCGTGCTTTTTTTTAATTGCAAGACATTTCAAGTTAAAAAATTTCTAAAAATATGTGCAATGCAAATTTCGATAGATAATCAGTTACGTCATATTGATTCGAGAAGCATTTGGCCTATATTAATTAGAAAAAAGTGATTTAACAAAACGTATGCCGATGGTACCCGGTAGCCGCATGGCAACACAAGGGTTAACGAAAAAAATTCTCAGAACGAATTCGTGTTGCAAATTAAATCATGCTTGTTACGTTATATCAAATAGTATGTGACAAAGAATCTGTTATTCCCACACCTCAGTGTAGAAAATGTAATATACATCTTCGCCATCAATTATTAATTTATATTACATACCGGCCAATATTGGTCTAGATCCTATGAACCCCCTATTTTAGCATAAACAGAATCATGTCGATTACATGAATCTGTGATTAGATTCGACCATGTCCTTCTAGTTCTTTTTGTTATTTATTTTTTGATTCTCTGTCTTTAGAGTGACCTACCTCAACCGCAATTTCTTTTGGAGGTGCTCCTCTTACATAGGCTACTGCGTGAGCGAACTCCTGCTCATGCTCTTCTCACTGGCTAGCATTAGTGGATTTCGCCGTGTATGAGCATTCATGTGAATGTTCTGTGGCTCGACCTCCGCACTTGTATTCATCTTCATAGGGGGTGGATTTCAAGCGCGCATGCTCCGACGAACTGGAATCTCCCCAGTCAGGGTAAATCTGCCACCGAATCAAGTCGTGCGTCTGTGTCGCGATATATACTATGCCACGCATAGGCACTACTTCTATGCAAAAACCGCTCTTAAAAAAATTATGAAAATAAAAGTAAAATATAAAAATAAGTGTCACCTTAAATAAAGAGTAATTGTGCGACACGTACCATACGTAATTAATTATATCCGTTTTAAAAAATGTGATTTTTAGTTTTAGTTAAGTTTTATAATAATGAAAGAATGCAACAGGAAGTATTCACAAGAATCGGAAACTTCACAAGCTCTTGCAGGATGCATTGGAACGAATTCTCCTTAAATAGAACTACATGAATTTGTTTAAAACTGAAGAAACATATTCCATAAAATAATGAAAACCATAATAAAACGATACCACAAAGATAAAGTAAAAGTGTCTATCGAATCAGCTCGATTAACATTTATAGATGGTTAAAGGAATCCAAGACACGTGAGCCTAAGATTCCTCTCGGTCATAAACAATTAAAGTATGATCAGCAAGAACAAATAACAATGCAATAAAGGATTAGTGAAGACAATTTTATGATCAATGACCTTAAGTGAAGTTCGATCACCTCAACTTCGAAATATTGTGACAATTATAAATAAAAATGGTTACAGATTCAGAACGTTAGGTTAATAGATCCTAATTTCTAAGGAAAATAACCGTTTCTCGAGAGAAAACGGAAGTAAAGTTGTGATTTTCCAGGAAGGAGAAGAGGTTCATAACTTTCAAGGATCGAATACAGTGACAATCCAGAAAAGTTTGGATAGCGATAACGCCGAAGTTTCGACTTCAGAGTTTCAGTACAGGTTATCGGCTGCTTCATAGTCGTAGGTTCGGAACCGTCATGATGGTGCACACGTGCATTTTATGTTCGCGAGTGAATATGTTTGCAAGTGTATGTTTCTTATTTCGTGAAAGTTGTTAACGACTGCTATAAGTAACTTCAGGTATGAAGCCTGCGTTATAAACTACTTGGGAGAATGGATGGTGAGACTTAATAAAGAAAAGAAACTACAATTAAAATTAAATAGGGGATTTCATTATCACTTCATCACAAACCCTCTCGCGGCATGATTATTGTTTTCGGGCTAAGGGAAACCAAAGAAAAAAAAGGATGTGAATCATTTGTGTTATCTAGTGCTACAAATGGCAATGGAAATGGCTTTGAGATGGCAAGTGAGGCTTTCTTTTGTTGCCTTACTCTTCATGTGCTCGAAAGGTGATTAAAAAAATATTTTTGTAATTAAGGGCGGGTGGCCATCATTAGGTCTACATAGACAGTGGGTATTTCTAATTATTTAAAACTACTTAGGACATTTTTTTTGAACATTTGGAGTAATATAAAATATTATTTAAATAATTTCTTTTTAAGCGGAATTCATTCTAAAAATTTTCGCCTAACAAATATTTGATATGAGCGATAAAAGTTATGTTACATTTGCTTGAAATGTTGACTATTAAACAGTTTCTAAATATCACATTGTGGGTTTTCTTCGCTCAGGGAACATTGACTAAGTACTAAAGTCATCATTGTATACAATTTTTATATACGTCGATTATTCGAAAATTTTTTATTTCGTAATTGTATTAAAGTAATTTTTTTGATAATATGCAAAATTTAATATGGCGATTGACCCTCCGTAACGAGATGACTTTAGAAATTAGAAAAATGGTTTGTCTTACAAAATCATTTATTTAATTTTGTATAATCAGTTGTACAAAATCCGTTGTGTCATATTTTCATCATGTAGCATTCAAGGTAAAAATATAATTGGTAATCTCGGTATGCAAAAATCTGAAATTCAGCAGGGATTAAATGAAAGATCAATAATTTTTCATTTTAGCCATACCGATCTTAACTGTTTGGTATGGCGAGATTACCTTTACAAACATTACCTGAAACGCTTTTTATCTTCAGCTTTTTTCTGTCTTATGTAAAATGCAGGCCTAATTGCGACTGAAAAATTAACTGACCCGCTGCCAGCCGCTCCCTCCCAATTTAACAAAATTTCAACATAAGATGAAAATACAGTAATTAATTTATATTGAATTTAAAACATATCACTTGTCGGGTTCCATTAAAATATAATTTTAATATGAACCGATTTTTGAATTTTGGTAAGCCTGTAATAAAAACGATCATAGTTGTTACATTTCAAATGTATTTTCGTATTCGTTCTTTTATAAATTAAAAAATTTCGTATTCGAGCTCTTCGTGGATTTGTATGGAGTGTACGGAGTTTATGGACACCAAAAACTTAAAAACTTTTCGCTACGCTCAAGAAGGGTAGTATGAAATCTAAATCCGACTGGAAACCTAAATCCAGATATTCTTTTTCACTTTTTTTAGGATTAAATTTTCGAAATCGGTTACAGTAACTTTTTTATGTACTAATTCTGCAATTACTCCGTGAACTAAATATATAAGAATGAAATTCAACTTTAGGGTTTTAGTGCGTTTCCTGCTGTTTCAATTTTTTCGTCTATCCATATGAAATGATGACATCTGTAATGATATTTACTGCATAAAAAGTTTAGGATTTCATCTGTCAATAGCTTTCATGGAGGAACCATTTATCCATAAGGTGTCGAATATCAAATGCGAATGTCGAGGCTGAAATCTCCGTCGATTTGATATCTGAAAAAGAAAATAAGATGGAATACTGTCAACTTAAAAGTGAAAATCACTTAAAATTGTTTTAATTCACTATTTAAAAACATTCTAGATATTGGAAAACCATTTTTAAATTTATACTAAAATAATTTCAGCTTATAATATATAGGCTTATTATTCTTTAACCTTACAATATTTAAGTCTCCAGGCTACAAATTTTGAAATTTTTAATTTTAAGTGCATACATTTCTTTGAAACATTATGCATGTATTTGGTATTTTCGTTATGCGCCTGAGTAAATAGTTAATTATAAATAGAGTTGAATGTAAAATGTGACATACTTCAGACCAGATAAAAGAACGTAATGATTTTGAGACGATCCTTTATTCAATTTTCTAGTCGCTGTTTCGAGAGTCAAATGCTTTCTTTATCAGGAAATCCAGTGTCAAATTATAAGTCCGTAGATATAATAAAATAAGAAGTCAATGTGTTTATTATTAAAGCATGTTCTTAAAAATCTTTTTCATATCAAATTTGTTCTGTGTTGCTGATACTTGAAACGCTATTATGTTCAAAAGAAAGGAGATCATCAATAATCGATTAATATTGAAAAAATTACCACCACACTTTTTATAAAATCTATGGACTTATAATTTAACAATGGATTTGCTGATGATGACTAGAAAATCAAATAAAGGATCTAATCAACTTCATTACGGTCTTTTATCTGATCTTAAGTTTGTCTTATATTTGGTATATAATTTTGAAGACATATTTTGGAATTTTTAAAATATTAGAATTTGTAATCTATTATTATTATGAATTATAAAATTGCTTGATACTAGAAACTGGGTACTTAAAATTAAAATTAAAATTGTGTAATCATTTACTTCATATTGGTTACAAGCTATACACTCCTCGAATTATTGATATTTTTGTATTGAATTTTATAAAAAATTAGGGAAAATGTTCTAAAATTATTTGAAAATTTATGAACAACTTTAATATACTAATATTACAGTTTTCATTAATAGATGTAATTTATATGAACACAGATAAAAAAATAGGAATGACTCGAGTGTGTTATCAAATTCAGATACTTTATATACTAATTTTTTTTAGTTCAGTTTATAGTTGATAGATTTTTTAAAGCGTGGGCGTCTATGAAAAATAGAATGCACTGTGTTAATAGATATTATTTATGAAAGAATTCGATAAGAAAAAATGCGCTAAATAAGGGACCATGACATATAGAAACAAAACCATGATGTACAGCTAGACCATGACACAAAAATAACATAAATTTTATAGCTAATTAATGATAAATCCGTGAACATTTCTATAAATTGTAAATTTTTTTTACCAGTTCAATAATATTATACCATTTTAACGTGTTTTGTATAATATCAAAGAATTTTCCATATATAATTACCAGGCCAGACCGTAACGATTAAATGATAACCTGCTGAAATTCGCTGTTTGACACATGTTAATGAAGTCAAATCAACTTTTGTTATGAGTAAATATGTGGCACATGGGCCAAACTTCTATGCATAAAACTAGGGACAATATATCTTTGAAAAATTATACCTGGAAATGTTTAAAAGATATTATATAAGGAATATTGAGATGGTAAGAATTATTCCATTATTTACTTATATTTTGCTTTAGCAGAAAACATCAATTTTGTTTTGTAAACTGCACTGGCGACAAGCAACTGTTTTTTAAAAAAAAAATGCATATTTACTTAGAACTCGGACTTCACCTCAGAGGTCCGGGGTTCGATCCCTGAGCCGGTACCTCTAGAAATTTTTCAATGTACTTCACCGAGGTTCTGGTGGTTCGGAACCCACCTTAAGCTGTAGGTCCCCCCATCGTGTACTTGACTGCAACCTAGTCCGTCAATGATGGGGTAAAAACCAGGCTTGGGGGTGAAATTTTTCATATTTGAATCCGCCATATCTCGGCTATGAAAAATCTTATCAAAAAGTTAGGCATCGCATTTTGAAGGTAAAGAGTAGTTCTTTACGATGCCATTGTCAGTTTGTGAAAAAAAAAGAAATTTCGCGATGTTATGGGGCCTCGAACACATCAAAATAACGGGTTTTTGACCCTTTTAGGTTAGAATATCTCGAAAACTAAGGGTGATGGAATTTTTCTGAGGTCAGATTCGGATTCAGCGCAGCAAAAACCTTCGGGTATAGTAGGTCTGGTCTCTGGTTCTGAGAATTGTTGACCTGTGTTATTAAACGAAATTGTAAATTGTTTAATTTTTTACGCCTTATATTTGAATTAATTAGTTTTGTAAGTATCAAAGGAAAAAGCATATCGTTTACATTTTTTTAATAATAATCGAACCTTAAAGGTTCACCGTATGTCCATGTATATCATTCTTTATTTTTTAACGTTGAAAATGACAGTATTTTTTTCGCCTGTTGGATCGCGTGCTTCGCCCATGATATCATATTGATCTCCTGCTTCGCACTCGATAGTATATTTACCTTGCGCTACGCACTTGTTCATTGTACTTCCCCTACATTTATCTATAGGCCTTTCGAAAATTAAAGGTCGAACTGCATCGACAACTGAAGTTAGTAATTGTGAATTCTTTTTTGTTAAAACTTGTTTGTCTTTAACGAACACATCCGTATAACGTGTGTCATGCGAGAAAAAGGGTACCAGGTGTATACATATGAAACCGGTATTGCCATTTAGCGGCCAGTAGGCACACTTGTAGGCACTGTCGGAACTTACCATTTGTGCTAATTGGCGT
>NC_046658.1:48197312-48214600 GCF_010883055.1 Belonocnema kinseyi | reverse complement strand
AGCGAGGGCGCATACTTTGAATAAAATATTTGTTATCATTCTCTTGAAATAAATGTGTTTTTTTCTTGAAAAAATACCGGTTTCATATGTATACACCTGGTTAAAGCCAATTTTTAGATCTGATTCAGGCTAACAAATTTAATTTGTTTACTTGCAAGCTCATTTTCGACGCTAAAAATATAAGCTACGCGCCTTATTAAAACAGAATTTATAATTTTGTTGATCCAATTTTGGTAATCAATTATTTTCCATCAATTTTTTTGTCGTATCTTTTGAATGTCAGTTTTCACGATTGTCTGGTTAAAAAACTCGCCCTTTCTTCTCGTGCCTTAAAACAGTGTCGCAAAGCTTAATAAAATCTGAACTGTTTTTTTAAATTGTTGTACCTACAGTATACAGAAATACAGATACAGTCGGAAAATCGTTTGTTTTCTGTGTCACGGGGTCTCCAAACGTGAATACTTGATGACAACCGGCGAAGACACATTTTACAGAAAACTAATATCTTCGCATTAGGATGATAATGTAAAAAACCTATCCAGTCACTTTGATTTTCACTGACACTAAGCAGTATGATACTTATTATTAATATATTCATCACTTTGAGATTTCTATAATTTTAATTTAATATTATTGTTTTGCATTCACAATTTTAAAACATTTTAGTTTTTGAGACCTTGAAACTAAATTTGTTTCTTTCAAAATACGATACACGAAAATATCTGATTTGAAATGTTTCAATTTTTAAGGTTTTTAATTAGAAATTTAACGATAATATAATTGCAAATTGAAATAATAAAACTGTCTAAACAACTTTCATATTAAAGCATTCAAAATTAAACAGTTTTATATCACAAGCCAGATCCAATCAGTTTTAATTGTAATATTTTCATATTTAGATATTCTAAAATTTGCTTCCAAAGTGAAGTTACAACAATGAAAAATTAACACTTATTTCTTATATTTAAGCCTTAACAAATAAGGTATTTTATAACTTAGTTTTGCGAATTTAATAATGTTTTACTTAAAAGTATTTCAAAACAATTAATATTTCAAATTTAGCTTAAAAAACAAACAAATTGAAAGGCTGCAAAACTGCGCAATTTCAAACCCGGAAATCACATAGGTATAGCAATCTTGTTTTGTCTCCTCCTTGTCAATTTTTAAATTTCAATGTGATATCTTATAATTGGCCGATATCCAGTTCTTGTTAAAAAATAATTACATTAATGAGGAAGCCTAATTTCTATAATGTTAAAAACTACCTATTGAAGATTCTTAATAGAAAAATATCAATATTAATTCAATTTAATGGTTTATGCAGTTTTAATAGAATATTAAATACAAATAATTCAGGCTCTAAGCCGCTCTTGAATCCTGCGTTCAATTAAGGATTAATTTTCAATTCGCGCATGCTCCCGCATAATAATGACAGTGATTTGCACCCTAGGCATGAACAAGCTGTGGTTTACGCAATAACTTAATACACGAGAACTTGTTATTAGATAAATGATAGGAAAATGCGTATCCTGGACCCAGTTTATATATAGTTTATATATTGATTATCGAAAAGCTTTCGATTCGACTTCCCATAGACTTATCATCTGTCTTTTGGAAATCTTAAAGGTTCATCCGCAAATAGTTAGATGCATAGAGAGATTGATGCCGCTTTGGAAAACCAGATTTACTGTCTTATCTGGAAAAAATCGTGTGCAACTAACACGGTCACCTTTCAGAGAGTTGTCTTTCGGGGCGACACAATGAGCCCACTCCTCTTTTGCCTTACATTATTGCTACTATCTCTAGCACTTCGCCATTCCGACGGGTACTTGTGCGGCAAACCTGCAGATCAAAAGTACAATGTCACTGATGTATTTTACATGGACGATCTTAAGATCTATGCTCAAAACAAAGAGCAGCTACATCTAGCTCTAGGGATTGTCGAACGATATACTAAGGAAATTGTGATGGAATTTAGGTTAAACAAATGCGCCAAGGTTTATTTGAAGCGAGGAAAACTTAATGACATCCCTGAAGACTCTAAGCTGGTTGATAGAAGCGCTATACGACACCTTTGCGCTGGAGAGACTTATACATACCTGGGCGTACCACAGAGCCGCATTCAGGATGTAACATCTACAAAGGATACTCACCGAAGCAGATACAAATGTCTCATCCGGCAGATTTCGTCTTCCGAACTGTCGGCGAGGAAAAAAGTATCTGCAAGGAACATGCTTGCCGTCCCGGTACTACTCTATTCATTTGGAGTAGTTCCATGGACGAAGAACGAGCTCAGATCCCTTGATATCGGGACAAGAAAGGTTATGCACATGAACAAAAGCATGCATTTAAGTCTTCTGTTCCGCGACTATACATCGCACTCCGTTAAGGTGGTCGCGGACTATTGAGTCTTGAATGTCTTCACAATAGGATTATTCTGGGTACAGCACAGAGTCGCAAATGGTAGACTCTCTTCTTAAAATGGTCAGGAATCACGAAGAAGTGGGCAAAGGAGCGTTTCTGTACAAAGCAGCGGAGGATACTGCTGAAACACTCAGACTTAACTTTAGTATTAGGGGTGAGCAAAATGCATCACATATTATCTATCTTGAGTACTCACTTCTAAAAGCCCGGATTAACAAAGCACAAGAGAAAAACTTTCGTGAACAGCTCCTCGATAAGAGGATGCACGGTATCTTCCACAGAAATGTGAAGGATCAGTCAATGTCTTGTGAGCTAACGTTTGCTTTCCTTAAATCGCCCGGATTGAAATTTGGCACGGAGGGTTTCATTTTGGCATGCCAAGACGGTGTCATTTCCACCTTAACATGCCGTCGCCACATTTTGAGCCAAGACATTCCTGATGATAACTGCAGGAGGTGCCATGCACACCCCGAGCATTTAGCTCACGTACTATCTAGTTGTCCAACTTACGCGGGAACGACCTACATTCGTGGCACAATGCGGCGCTAAGGGTGCTTTATTACCATCTGTGTCACTCTTACGGCATTAACCTTAATATCGCTCCTCTAAATGCTCCTAGGGAAATCGAATCAATTGTAGAGAATGGGAAGTGCCGCATATACGTGAACTTTATATTCTCGACAATTGTTTCTGTTGCTCACTCGAGGCCTGACATGGTTCTTCTTGACTGCGAGAAGCGAACCATTCTCGTTATCGAATTTTCGGCACCAGCTGACAAAAACATCATAGCCAAGGAGAATCAAAAGAAAGAGAGGTATCGAGACCTTATAAGGGAGTTGCAACGATTGTACCCGGAATATTCTGTTAAACTCGTCGTCCTTATCATCGGCGCTGTTGGAGGTGCTAAGCTTTCACTCGCTAATGGCCTAAAAAGCATCCTTGCGTGTCAACAATATGCTAAAACACTTGCGGCAAAAATGCAAAAGGCGGTAGTCCTTGGGTCGCTCCGTGTTCTCAGAGTCCACGAGGCTTTTGCTGGATCGTCGTATTGATTCCGTTACAGACTGTAAACACCTATCTCACGGTCGTGAGACGGGGTTGTGGCTGAAATTTTCCCGCGATTTCGCTGGAAGCGGGTGCAATTTTCCAGATTAGCACCCGCTCCCGGCGAAATCCTGCGGTTGTCCTTATGACAAATTATTAATTATATGTAGGTATATGTATATATATATATATATATATATATAATTATATTTATAATTAAACGTTTTGTAACCTACAAATCATACACGTGCGTCATTTTCTTTTTTATATCTAGAGTTCGTCCCCAAGACATGGATGTCTGGTTACGTCTCAAAACTGAGTGGAGACAAGGGCTTCGTCTTACTTTTATGGCCACGACAGGTAAAAAGGCGTTTACTTGTCTCAAGACAAGCCTTGTCTTGGCTCAGATGATCGGCGTAAACTTGCCTTAATACCAGCCTTTTTCCGCTCATAAATGAGTTTAAAACTGTTGAATGGAAAATTTTTAATTAATAAATTTTTTTATTAAAAATTCCAGAATATTGGGTTTGAATGAGTCTAACCCTTGAAAATTTTCTTCGAAAAAATAAAAATTGTAACTTCCTAGAAGGATCTCCTAAACCGTTAAAAATACGTAAAAACAAATAGCATTGTCGGTATCATCGTCAAACAAGTATAATGCAAATTATAATTCGTGAATAAGTTGATTGAATATATATCGGCAATTCCATGTCAATCGGGCCATCTAAATATCTCGTAAATGGGATTTTTGTTCTTCGCCAAATTCGGCACTGATTATCTTTAACATGTGCACTTTCATCTCAAATTTTTTGAGAATTACCTTTCTTGTTGTTTCAAAATAGCGTATAATAACAAGAACAACGACAACACTAAGTCTTTTAAACTCTTCTGTGACCATAAGATCTTTTACCCACGAAATATATAAACCCGGTATAGTTTTGAGGGTTTGAAGCATGGCTGATTTCAAATTTACTATTATGTTTGCAAAATTAATTTGTTTAAATTAATTATTGCGTTATTTACTAATTTCGACAAACAATTACTAGAATCAGATTAAATGGCAAAAAATACATCTGGAATAGTTCTTTTATGTTTTCAATACAAATTTTAATAAAGAATTGATAAATAATTAATTTTGTAAATTTAATAAAAATGTTTAAGTTCATAAGAAAAGCACATAAAATACAAATACGACATCAATTACTTAAGGGGGTTTTGAGTACACTTAATACAAACATGCGATTAGTTTTGAAAATTATTTTGTTTAAACAATCTGTTCAAACAAATTATTGCATGAAAAACATTTTTTGTATAAAAAGTGTCAGAATTAGATTCTATGTCAAAAATCACGTACGACATAGTATTGAAACTGATGGCATATTTAAACGGGAGATTGACTTTTCTCTCCCGAACACTCTCTCTTCCACCGCACGGACTACGTCAGTAAGTCCACCACTGTCCAGCCCATCTCTCCCCCGCCCTGCACTACGCCGCCTTTTTCTAGATGATATAAAAGTAGATGATGTAAAATGTATTAAATTAGCTGCTTATAGAGCTAAACGTAAATTAATTCCAAGCCTCCTGACAGATTTGAAGGAGGCGTAACAAATTTGCTTATTACATTTCAGAACTGTGAATCGAAACGCAAGCATTCATTTGTTTTAAAACAAATTAATATGTATCAGTCCAAAGAACTTTCGATATTAACCTTTGTTGAACTAGCAGCTCGTTATTATGGCGGACTTAAAAAGTACAAGTATAATTAATAATTAAAAATCAAAAAGTAAAATTTGAACAATTCTTGAAAATTAGTAACTGAAGTAAAAGTAAAGATTGATGCAGAAACAAGCATACAAATCTATTTCCAATACAATTTCAGATATCACGTAACTAGAACGGGTGAGGGAAAGTAGGGTTGGACATTGCTTGAAAGGGCGTAATAGAAGAGGATAGATCCGTAGTCCGTGCAGTGGAAGGGGACGTTCGCTCCCCTGAGCCGGTGCCTACCTGTGAAACTCGAGAGCGAAAAGCATACTACCTATTTAAATTTATCGCATATAACGTTTCGTATAACATATTCAATTATTTAAAAGAGATATAACAACAACTCTCCGCATTTTACTGAGTTTGGACTGTCATGAATATCATTCATGCCTGCGTTTTTGTTTTTATTATTTTAATTTTTAATTAATTTCTTTTTCATTTTTCGTATTTTTTGCAATTTGTTTATTTTTTCTTAATTAATTACTTTTCTTCTCATATGTTGTTTACACTACTGAAGTTGAGAATGTGAGTGCTTCAAATTGCTTCGATGCGTTTAAATATTCCATTACTTTCAATAGTATGTCGTACGTAATTTTTAACATAGGATCTAATTCTGACCCCAAAATTAGTAAATAACGCAATAATTTGCTTAAACAAATTAATTTTCAAAAAATGGCAAATTTGAAATCAGCGATGCCTCAAACCCTAAACACTATGTCTAGTTTATATATTTCGTGGATAAAAAATCTTATGGTTACAGAAGAATTTAAAAGACTGAGGTAGACGTTGTTCTTGTTATTATGCAACATTTTTTTATCCGCCATATTCGACTTACTATTGATATTTTTAAAATAATAATAATAATAAGGATTATTGAAAATCGGCATTGAAACTGAACAGCAATACGATATTACGATATTAAAACGAACATTACAAACAAATTAAAAATTTTTTTTTTCGACCACCATTTTAAATCCGCTATTTTTAATTTAGCATTTTAGTAGTTTATTCATTACCAGGAACACCAAAAATATCGAATTAAATTATAATTTCGGGTTAATCGATTTTTTTTTCATCTTAAAAATGGTATACCTGGAGAGCATGTAAAAAAAACCCAAGTTTTCTTAGTTATTTTAGTCCGCCATTTTGAAAAAACAAAAAAAGTAATTCTGAAAAAATTTGAGATGAAAATACACATGTTAAAGATAATCTGTGCTAAGTTATGTGAAAAACAAATATTCAGTTTACGAGATATTTAGGTGGCCCGATTGACATGGAATTGCGGATATATATAGTATAAAAAAATACAAGATTGCTTAATCATTGAAAAAGATTAACTTTTATGACAGTCAGAATAACCCTTTTTGTTATGACAGGTGTACACTCGAAGTCAAACAATTTTGTTGACAAATCGAAAATTTAAATTTTTATCCCACAAAAAATAATAATAAATCGAAGATTCTATTTTGCGGTCAAACTATAAAGCTATGAAAAAACAATAAAATTAAATTTGTCTAACAAAAAAGAGTCACAAATTTGATACCAGAATTTTTGGATGGGTTGCTTAATTTTTCTTTTAATTGTGAAAAATAACATTAAAAAAATATATAAAATTTTTATAAACACCATGCAAGATTTGAATGAAAATTAATAGATATCATTTCTTCATCCACAAGGAATCAAGAAATTTCTTAAAAACAAGAGACGCAACAAATAAAAAGAGAACAATTTTTGCATCAAATAAGATCTATGAGTTTTGTTGTTCACTCTTATTATGAAAATATATTAAGAAATTAAAATTAATTTTTTGGAAAAACGACACGAGCTAAAATATTTTATTTGACAAGATTTTCCTCCTAAATTGCAAATTATATAAAAGCGAAACAAAGCTGAAATTAAATTTTTAATAAAAAAATGTGTTTTTTTGTTGTTTTCGTTATGAAATGCGCACTTTTTTAAATGATAAATTCAAGGCAATGAAAATACGTCTGTTTTAATACGAATGCTATTAATAATTGTAATAATATACATTTCTTGAAATGATGTACTTTTTCGGAGTAGCTGGGACTAAAATTTGATATAATAATGATAACAAAATGTATAGATAATATAGAAAAGTTCGTATTTTAGACTAAATTGAGTAAGTGGTAAGAATTGGTTCGTTAAAGGTGAAACAACTTCAACAATGATAATTCACAATCACCAAATTACAGCTGTCAAAGCTTTGACCTATAATTTAAAAAAAATATGTGCACAAATCTGAGGGAAGTACGAAGGCCAAGCGCGCAGCGCGATGCAAATATATTATCGAGCGCGAAAGGCGAGAACCAACAGATGCGCACCGTATGTTCAAACGATGAATGTTTTTTGTTACAATTCTTACATTTTTATTGATAAACCTAGTTATATTGATTTTCATTTTTGATTTTATCTTTAGTACTTGTAATCAGGTTTTTTTGTAAATTATTGTTTATCGCAAAAACTATTTCAAATGTGATTTTTTTGCAAATTAATTATGTGATTATGTTAATCATGTGATTATGTGACTTTAATTATTCACAAATCAAATGGATAGCAATTTTTTGTATAGCTTATTCTCCTCAAGATCAAAGTTATCTTTGCGGAATTTAACATCAACCAGTTGTGTAGCTTTATCGATAGGTTGGGTGACAATAGTCGAAGTTCAAAAATCGACCTGACTATATCGGTTTGCGATACCAATTAGTTATAATTTTATTGTTTTTAGTTTGTAATAATAGATCCAGAAAATGCATTTTAACATCTTTATTCAGTTTCATGCTTAATTTAAGAATAGTCACTTCCTATTTGATAAATTACATCAATTTCCGAAGCCAAACGCTAGCACAACAAATTAATAATGAGGTTTCTTTAAAACGGCTAATTTACACTAAGAAAAACTAGCAAAACCTGGATTCTATATAAGCCGGAGGCCTTCTTTAAGACTTTATTATTTTATATTACAGTTCTTGACGTAGGCCTTAGACCCAATCTGTCGGCTTTGCGGGTTCGATTCCCGCTTCGCACTCTGGAAGAGCCTCGGCGGCCCATGCGTTGAACACTAGCCTAGCAAGGGAGTTGTTTATCTCCGGAGAGCCGTGGGACCGGTACCTCTGGAGAAAAACGTTTTCTCTAAGTAATTAAAGCTGTTGCCCTTGGTGCTTCGAAACCCGCCTTAAATTGTGAGTCCCCCGCCCACCACTAAGTAAGTGTGTGGGGGGTGTGTAAAGGAATAGGGAAGAAGGTGCAAGAAAAATGTAAACCCTTAGGGGACACATAAGAAGCTTCTTTTCCAAAAGCTAATCAGGTTTTCAGCAACACTGCCGTAATATTTAAAAAAGCAGGACCTACAAAAATATAAAAATGAGTATTTTATATCGTTGGAATTATAAAAGACAGATACATCTATTTATAGATATCGTTTTGCAAAATTGTTTATATATTTGAGACGATTTTTCAATAATTATTGCAAAAAAAACCGGATTTACTATTTTGGCGAGTCGTTATATAAGAAAGCAGGACTCGAAGAAAAATTGACGGTTTAACACTAATTGCGGATTTCTCAAAGCGTGTGATATTACTTAAGAAAACTGTACAAGGATCCGGCCTTCTTCACTTTATATGATCTCAGAAAAGGTCTCATCTGCAAGTAATATAAAGACCAACTGCAAAGTGAACACAAATTATTCAAAAAAATGTTTAAATAAAGTACTATATCAATATCAACCAGTTGCTGGTTGCTTTTATGATGGTACAAAAACAAGTTTACTAAATTGCAAAAATGTTTGTTACAGAGAAGTTTTTGAAATGAGCAAGTTATTTTCATTGGTATATATATATATTTCAAAAGTGGTTATTATTTGTATTTTTCATTTATGTTATGTGACTAAAATATTTTTTTTTTCAATTATTAGGACCATGTGTTTGTATCGATTTCTGACTTAATTGCTGCTTGACAATTGAAAGTTGTTGTAATTCTTATCCAAGCATTTTTAAGTGAACTACAGGCAGCCAACCACACATAATTCTATTGAATTACCAAGCAACTTTTTATTATATACGTATTGCATTGCATTTAAAATAATTCACAATTAACAATTAATTGTTTTGTTTTTTTGTTGAAGTGTGAAGATTACATGTGAATCACACAATACCATTAAGAAAAAATGTGAAAAGTATCTGAATGAGTGGTCTACACCAATTATGAAATAAACAGTTTTCATCGAGTATTTCAGGTTGCTCTTTTTATAGGCCGTGCTTTATTAAATATCATGGCAATGCAATGACTGCTCGACTATTTTTAACTTGCATTTTTTCGTATTTTCATGGGAATAGTTCATCACAAAAGTAAAGTTCCCCAATTCCAAGAGGATAAATCACAATTCTATTGAGATCAATTGACATATAGAGGTAGTTGAACAAAGTACATGTATGCAAAAGGCCCTTCGTTATTAAATTCCAGATTTTGCGAAAACAATTGTGAACTTGTATTTTGCTTATGGCAATAGTTTGAATTCATTATAATTTTAAAGTGAATTATATTGTGTAACGGAATATTGACCTTTGAAACATTCATTAGCTTGTGTATTCTCTGAGGTAAATTTTTAATTTTCGAAAATTAAGGGAAATTTAAACAAAGTTAAATTTTTTATAGAATAAAACTTAGCAAGAGACAAACGTATCAATCATTTGTTTTCTATCTAGAATGTAAGTGCTACTTTCATAATTTATTTAAAATAAATCTGAACGTTTCAATAAATAGAAAAGTAATTTTTCTCATGTATATCTTATTTGAAAGAAAAATAATACGCATGTCGTATATGTGTACAAAAACGAATCCCAAAATTTCATTAGTTAAGTAAGTGCATGGCGCAATTTCATATAATTTAACAAAAAACTTCAATATGAATACGAAAATTCTTATGCATACTTAAAAACTAATTGAACAGAGATATAGTTTCTAATATTAAACTTTTTAATACATTTTTTAGGTAAGGAAATTTGTAATGAAACTTAAAAAGCTGAGGAGTAATCCGCCATAAAAAATAAAAAGATACGTAAGTTAAATCTGATTCGAACTAAGAAAATCGAGAAAAACTTCTCGCCTAAAGAACTTCAATATCGAATACAATTGTGGATAATTAAGATACGTTATTTGAGTAAAATAATGTGCTTTTTCATATTTTCCAATAAAAAATTGACTTGCGATGTTTTACTAGTAGCGGAAATCAAAAATACAAGGCAAAAAGAACACAAAGTCACTTGCGGACGATGCCTTTGTCACAAAGCTCTTTAGGTTCTTTTTCATATCTATGCTGATAACGTATTGCCTTCCGTGTACAACTTTTAGGGCACGCAAAGTGCTTTCTGTATCCGTTTCTGTTGCATTTTTAGCATTTTCGACTTTAATCTTCTATCAACAATAATTTTTTGCAGTAAATATTAATAATTGATATGTTTTATTAAAACAGTTATATGCAGCTTTTTCTTACGAATCCAACGATACCAAAAAATCATTTTTCATAAAAATGTCACTTCTGTATCTTTTTAGTTTGGACGGCAGTAATATATTGAATACTTAAGGTTGAAATTTATGCAATTTTGAGCAAATGAAAGATATAAATTTTCTCTAGCTAATTATAGTTTCTTAATTGAAGGTTTTCACCAAAAATTGTCATAAATTCATAATTCTTAAGCACCTTCTAAAATGTAGAATTGTGTTGTAAGTTTACTTGACGTATGATAATGGCGTCTTTTTCGTTCATAATTCTGAAAATTTCCTAAACTGAAATGGTAAGTTTTGCAAAAATCTTCACGGCTCGCGGATTCGTAAGAATTTCCTGATATTAATTTGATCTTAGAGTCCTTCATACCTGCTGGCCGATTCGTTCAGGTGCACCTTGTTACTCAGAAACGCTACATGCTAGCGGAGGAAACATTAAGTTCCACCTCATTTTAATTGCGAACCTGAAAAGGAGCACCCTCGACCCTTATAAGTGCCGGTGTATATTCAGGAACAACAGTATGAAGTCATATTAAACTTAATTTTATTTCGCGACAACCTTTTTGCATCTTGGGCAACGTATTTCTTTTCTTGGCATCTCATGTGCGAACGAAAGTAAGTGAAAGATCAGAAATTCCTCATTTGGGTTTAATAAAACAGGCCCATATATAAAAGTTGTCTGCATGCGACAAGTGATTAGGCTACCCTTATGGATTTTGAGACGCTGAATCCGAATATGGCTTCAGAATTTGTCCTACACGTATCAGTCCCCCCCCCCCCCCCCCCCGATGCAAAAAGTAGGGAAAAGCCTAGGGATTTCTTAGTCACACAGGCCATACAAAAAATGTGTCTGTACGAGACAAGTGACTAGGTTACTCTTATGGATTTTGAGACGCTGAATCCGAAAAGGACTTCAGAATTTGTCCTCCACTTCTTATTTTGCCCCTAAATGCAAAAAGTAGGTGAAAGCTTAGAGATTTTCTAGTCAGGCAGACCGTACAAAAAATATGTCTGCACACAACAAGTGACTAGGGCACACTTATGGATTTTGAGCCGCTGAATCCAAGTAGGACCTCAGAATTGGTCCTGCACGTCTCATTTTTCCCCTAGATGCAAAAAGTCGGGCAAACCTTGGGGATTTTCTAGTCGCACAGGCCATACAAAACATTTGTCTGCACGAGACAAGTGACTAGGCTACTCTTATGGGTTTTAAGCGGCTGATTTCAAATATGGCTCCAAAATTTGTCCTACACGTCTCAGTTTTTTCCTAGATTGAAAAAGTAGGGAAAAGCTTCGGGATTTTCTGGTCACACAGGCAATACAAACAATTTTTTTTGCATGAGACAAGCGACTAGGCTATCCTCATGGATTTTGAGTCGCTGAATCTAAATCTGACCTCCGAATTTATCTTGCTCGTCTCAGTGTCGCTCTAGATGCAGGAAATAAGAAAACGCTAGGAATAATTTGCACGTTATTTTGATAATACCAGTATGTGCGAATAAAGACACATCGATATTATATTGTTAAGTGCAGCTTCTTTCAGAGATTTCATTTGTACACCGAAATTCTTTAGTGTGCCTTCTATATCCTCTAGCTTGAGTAATTCTAGAGAAATTAAAGGTCTTTCTCAGATTATATAGAGTTACGCGGGGAAAAAAATCTTAATATCCTTTACAGTTTTGCGTGCGAAATCAGTCACATGTCCTGTGAAACTTATTTTTGGTGGGCCTGTGTGACCAGAAATTCCCTAGGCTTTTCTTTACATTTTGCATCTAAAGAAAAAATGGAACAAGACCGAAAAATTTGGGGTTCAAATTTAGATTTAGCACGCAAATCTGCAAAGGATATGGCTTTTTTCTCCCATAAAATCTACATAATATGAGAAAGATCTTCAATTTCAATAGAATCCATAACGTTAGCCTAGTCACTTGTTTATTACAGGCAAATTTTCTTATGGCCTGTGTGCGCAGAAAATCTCTAAGCTTTTCCCTACTTTTTGCATCAAGGGAGAAAATGGTAAAACCTCGAAAAAATTAGTGATCAAATTTAGATTGAGAGCGCAAAGCTGCGAAGGAAATAACATTTTTCTTCTTTTTTGCTTTATAAGCCAGTTCAACATGCGCAAGACCTTGAATTTCCCTAGATTTATCCTAGCTAGGAGAAACAGTAAGCACACTAGGTAATTTTCGCGGACGAATTTGGTCTTTGAGAGCCCCAACACATAATGATATGACTCTAGTACGTTCATTCTTCTGTAGATTGGTATTATCAAAATAATATCCAGAATATCCCTAGGTTTCCCCCTATTTTCTGCATCTAGGGAAAAAATGAGACGTGTAGGACAAATTCTAATACCAGATTTAGATTCAGCGGCACAAAATATAAAAGATTAACCTAGTCACTTCTCTCGTGCTGACAAATTTTTTGTATCGCCTGTGGGACTAGAAAATCTCTATGCCTTTCCCTACTTTTTGCATCTAGAAGAAAACTGGGATATGTAGGGCAAATTGTAAGGCCATATACAAAATTAGCGGTCTGCATGAGACATGTGACTACATGTCTCATGCAGACAACTTTTTTTTTGTGGGCCTGTGTATTTTATCATAAAATATAAGAATTATTTATTTGTTAAAATACATGAACTTTCATATAATCAATAATAATATACACTGAAAATAAACTAGAATTACTATTTGTTTCCCATAATACACTTTGGTACTAATTTTCGAATTGTCACAGAAGAGTGATATGTCACATCCCTGACCCGCTTTTCCAGGTCATCCTATAAAATCTTTGTATTAGTGAGTGGTCACAAAAGAGTGGTTGGTAACGAATAGAACCCTTTGTTTCTAAATCTTCTGTAAAAGTAAATAAAAGTGAATGTTCAGATCTCGAAATTCTTTTATAGGTCACTTCAGCAAACTCTCGTTAAAGACTGGTCACAGAAGATTGATTGGTCAGAGAAAAGTGACTGGTCATATCCTTTTTAATGTCACCCATTTAAGGATACGTGTCAGTAAATGGTCACAGAAGAGTCATTAGTCATATCTCGAATCCCTCTTCGAAGTTGACTTTTAAGAAATACATGTCAAAGACTGTTCACAGAAGAGGTATCAAGATTCGAGGTAGCAAATCGCAGCAAAGTCCAGAAAAAGCTTTCAAGAATTCTGATTTGGGATAACCATGTATTTTGGACTATTATTAAATTGTCGACACAATCCTTCACCGATTATAATCAGACTTGGCAGCGGATTTAGCCAGCTATTGAAAAATAGGCTTAGCCATGATTTTATGTTAATGTTGAAGAAACTGTACGATTAAAACAAAACAAAATACCCTAAACAAAAAATAAATTTCTACCTGTGCTCACCTCGACGTGATAATCTGACAGAAATCAACTGTTTTAAATTCTTTAAACACTAACTTTTTCTAAATGTTTTAATTTATCAATTCTGCTTTGTGCAGCAGCAGAAATGAATGATTTTCTCTATTTTCAGACAATGTTGATTCCATACACTTTAGAATTAACAGCCATGTATACCGGTTTCTGTGCCTGGCGACTGTGTAGACATTCAGTAATTTTTAGTTTCGAACTTCAAACATGGATGTGCATTGCACTCACGTCGCGTAATTTCTTTGAAGTTTGCAAATAAAATCGAGATCCGTAATTAAAAGACAAAAGACAAAACTACAACAAACAAGAACTAAAGAAAACAAAGTTACCAATTTCTCGCCTAAAACAACATTTTTTATCCGCTCAGTAGCCGAATTATCTGACTGGGTTCCGACAGGTATTCAAGCCGGTATCCGACTAGTTTACTGTGATGTTTTCAGCCGTATGCCGGACAAGATTACCTGACCGGAGCCCGGTTGAAATCGGGGCTATGCAGCCGGTACAGGGTCGAATCCCAGATTGGATACTATACGGGTATATCAATAACAATTTTGGATAGATTTTAGGGAAGTTATTACAACAGTGCAATATGTACCAATAAAACGTATAGCAACTATACATATTTTTCGATCTTTAGAAATGAATATTGTATGTAGATAAGAGTTTAATACAAAGCAAACAAAGTAGGTATATTGGCGAAGGGATCTCAGAATGTTTAACTAATATTCGTGGAAAATATAGTAAAAGAGCTTCCTATTATTTAAAAAAGAACAATTAGTTACCAGCTTGTAGGACCTGTCTAGCGTTCTGGAAATTCCCGTAAGCCCCTTTTCCAGCTCGTTCCGAGCTACGTTACGAAAAATTCCGTAATACTAGATAGTGCTCAGTTTATAAAGAAATCTGCGAGTTCACTCTTCTTTTTTTTTATTAATTGTCTTAATTTTATTTTGATTATTAATTGGGTCCATTAGGCGCATCAAATTGCTTGCATTGTTCTGGTGAACTATATGAACGTCTCGCGGAGTTGCTTCTCAATACACTCAGCTGTCAGGGTCTCGTTCATCACCATAAAACAAAAGATTTTACGTGATGTTATGGTAGCAATAATGTTAAAAAGCAATAATGTGAAAAAAATGTTATTTTAGTAATAGTTGAAGTGCTAAATTGGTTAGCAGTAAACTTTTTAGCAATTTAGTAACTGTTTATGAATATTATAACAAAAAACAAGGTTTACTATAACTTTCAGCAGTGTACTTTGCGAAAAGTTCATTAAAAACAAAAAAAGAGTGCAATATTTCTGTAAGCAATATCATCTTAAGTGTTAAATATAAAATCAGTGAAATAACATTCAATTAATTTTGCGAAAACACAATCTAAATTTAAGAAAAATAATTTGAAAATACAGATGCAAACAAAAACAAACAAATGCATATATACGTATAATAATTTTATAATGCACACATACACACGCATATATATATATATATATTGAAAATACATATTGGAAAAGGTTCAGCTATCGAAAGAATCGGTCTATTCGGCACACGTTTTTGGAGACCAAAAAAAAAGTTCGAGTTCGATTACCAGCATTTTTTTTACCAACGGTTCTGGTTTTAACAAAAAAAAATTAAAAATTGAAGAAAAACAATTATTGTTTATTTAAAAAAATCTGCGCATTTTAAATACTTCATGTTTGATAGGACACTTTTTTTATTTTAATCGTATGAAACGACACTGAAAATAAAAAATATTGAATTTTCGTAGAAACAACACAATATACGAAAATAATTCATACAAAAAAAGTTATTCGTCAAGAATACATCTGTAAAATTGTCATTAATGATTTCCTTTTAGGACGCTAAGCTTTTGTCATCATCGTAAAAAATAATATCAAAAAAATGAATCAAATTTTTTGTAAAACAATACGAAGTGAGATGAGATATTAATTGACAAAAGTTTTTCATCTAAAAAATGAAGAAAAAATGGTTGTAATTGAGTATTTTATAACACATAATTTTTTCTTAAACTTAACAAATAACATTCAAAATAAAAAAGTTAAACTTTTGGAAAGAGATACAAGATACGAAAAAAATAAAGACACACAAGTCGTTTTTCCCAGAAAATCTACAAATTTGTCATCAACTATTTTGTGATAGAACCCGTCGTTTTTTTTAATCGTAAAAAATAACATTGAAAAGAACCATTTTTTTAAGGGCACAGCCCGAGCGAAATGGTTTGACTTGAGTTCGACTTAAATTGCCCCCAATCAAGACATGTTGAAGTTTGAAAAGGTTGACTTGAGCTTGTGTCTATCTTCACCTGAAAACTGACACTAGCTCAAGTCAACCTTTTCAAACTTCAACATGTCTAGATTGGGGGAAATTCAAGTCGAATTCAAGTCAAAGCATTTTTCTCGGGTTGTGCCCTTAAAAATATGGTTCTTTTCAATGTTATTTTTTACAATTAAAAAAAACTACGTGTTCTATCACAAAATAGTTGATGACAAATTTGTAGATTTTCTGGGGGAAACGAATTGTGTGTCTTTATTTTTTTCGTATCTTGTATCTCTTCCCAAAAGTTTAACTTTTTTTTTGAATGCTATTTTGAAGTTTAAAAAAAATTAAGTGTTATGAAATACTCAATTACAACCATTTTTTCTTCATTTTTTAGATAAAAAACTTTTGTCAATTAATTTTTCATCTCGCTTCGTATTGTTTTACAAAGAATTTGATTCATTTCTTTAATATTATTTTTTACGATGATGACAAAAGCTGAGCGTCTCAGAAGGAAATCATTAATATCAATTTTACAGATGTATTCTTGAGAAATAAATTTTTTGTATTAATTATTTTCGTATATTGTGTTGTTTTTCCGAAAACTCAATATTTTTATTTTCAGTGTCGTTTCTCATGATTAAAATAAGAAAGTGTCCTATCAAACATGAATTATTGAAAATGCACAGATTTTTTTGAGTAAACAATTATTGTTTTTCTTCAATTTTTATTTTTTTTGTTAAAATCAGAACCGTTGGTAAAAAAAAATGCTGGTAATCGAACTCGAACTTTTTTTTGGTCTCCAAAAACGTGTGCCCAATAGACCAATTCTTTCGATAGCTGAAACTTTTCCAATATATATTTTCAA
>NC_046658.1:48188578-48197212 GCF_010883055.1 Belonocnema kinseyi | reverse complement strand
CTACGCCTTTCTTTGAGCCTCGTTGTTCATACATTTCTTGCCACACAGGTTCAATTGCCCGAACAATCCTATCATTTGGGATAGCTGTGAATATCTTATAAACCGTATTCAGACAAGTTATTGGCCTGTAGTTCTTCGGGTCAGCTATGTTTCCTATTTTCGGCAGGAGTATTGTGCGCCCTTCCACCTACCACTCTGGAATAGGCTCTTCCGACTTCAAATATGAGGTGAAAATACGGGACAAATGCTGATGGGTTGAAGAAAACTTCTTCCACCAGAAGGTTTTGATACAATCTGGTCCCGGTGCGGAATAGTTCTTCTTGTTAAGTGTGTGATAACGGGTATGGAGTTCGCGCGCGAACTTTCGAACCTTGGCGGTAAAATTTCTGCCAGATGTGATGTAGTCAATCACACATTGAATGCGGGTCGCGTACTGTCTTGCCCAGCCTATCTTTATGGCAAGTTGATGCAAACGTCTTTTGGTCTTATGATCAGCCGTTGGTTTTGTTTTACGGTTCGCATCGGCCAAAGCTCTCGCTGCATTATACACACAATAATTGATAGCCCAGAGGTCGGATTCAACGGAAAAATGTCCACGAAGCTCGTCATCCGTATATATATATATATATATATATATATTTATGCGTGCGTATGTGTGCATTATAAAATTATTATACGTATATATGTATTTGTTTGTATTTGTTTGCATCTGTATTTTCAAATTATTTTTCTTAAATTTAGATTGTGTTTTCGCAAAATTAATTGAATGTTATTTCACTGATTTTATATTTAACACTTAAGATGATATTGCTTACAGAAATATTGCACTCTTTTTTTGTTTTTAATTAACTTTTCGCAAAGTACACTGCTGAAAGTTACAGTAAACCTTGTTTTTTGTTATAATATTCATAAACAGTTACTAAATTGCTAAAAAGTTTACTGCTAACCAATTTAGCACTTCAACTGTTACTGAAATAACATTTTTTTCTATGTTCTTTCTTAGCATGTACTTCTAAAGGTCGAAAAATATTTATAGTGTTATACGTTTTATTGGTACATATGGCACTGTTGTAATAACTTCCCTAAAATATATCCAAAATTATTATTAATATACCCGTGTATTATCCAATCAGGGATCCACCCTGTACCGGCTGCATAGCCCCGATTTAAATCGGGCGCTGGTCAGGTAAACTTGTCCGGCATACGGTTAAAAACATCACAGTAAACTAGTCGGACATCGGCTTGAATACCAGCCGGGATCCGGTCGGATAATTCGGCTACAGAGCGGTTAAAAAATGTTGTTTTAGGGGAGAAATTGGTAACTTTTTTTCTTTAGTTCTTGTTTGTAGTAGTTTTGTCTTTTGTCTTTTGATTACAGATCTCGATTTTCTTTGCAAGCTTCGGAGAAATTACGCGACGTGAGTGCAATGCACATCCACGTTTGAAGTTCGAAACTAAAAATTACTGAGTCCTACAGTTTCTTCAACATTAACATAAAATCATGCCTAAGCTTATTTTTTAATAGCTGGCTAAATCCGTGTGCATGAAACAAGTGACTAGGACACGCTGATGGATTTTGGGCAGCTGATTTCGAATATGGCCTGAGAATTTGCCCTATATATCCCAGTTTTCCCCTAGATGCAAAAAGTAGGGAAAAGCCTAGAGATTTTCTAATCACACAGGCGATACAAAAAATTTGTCAGCACGAGATAATTGACTAGGTTACTCTTAAAGAATTCGAGCTGCTGAATCTTTAGAATTTATCCTACACGTCTCAGTTTCCCCCTAGATGCAGAAAATAAAGGTAAACCTGGGGATATTCTGAATATTATTTTGATAATACCAATCTACAGAAGAATAAACGCACGATAAATTTAGGGAAATTCCAGGTCTTACGCATGTTGTACTGGCTTATGAAGCAAAAAATAAGAAAAATGTTATTTCCTCTGCAGCTTTGCGCTCCCAATCTAAATTTGGTGACTTATTTTTTCGCGGTTTTACCGTTTTCTCTCAAAATGCTTAGAGATTTTTTATTCACACAGGCCATAAGAAAATTTGCCTGTAAGAAACAAGTGACTAGGCTAACCTTATGGATTCTATGGAAATTGAAGATCTTTCTCATATTATATAGATTTGTATGGGGGAAGAAAAGCCATATCCTTTGGAGATTTGCATGCTCAATCTAAATTTAAGCCCAAAATTTTTGGGTTTTGTTCCATTTTCTCTTTCTATGCAAAATGTAAAGAAAAGCCTAGGGAATTTCTGGTCACACAGGCCCACCAAAAATAAGTTTCATGGGACATGTGACTGATTTCGCACGCAAAACTGTCAAAGATATTAGGATTTTTTTCCCGTGTAAATCTATATAATCTGAGCAAGACCTTTAATTTCCCTAGAATTACTCAAGCTGGGGGAAATAGAAGGCACACTAAAGAATTTCAGTGTACAAATTAAATCTCTGAAAGAAGTTGCGCTTAACAATATAATATCGATGTGTCCTTTTTTGCGCCAACTGGCATTATCAAAATAACGTGCAAATTATGCCTAGGGTTTTTTTTATTTTCTGCATCTAGATCGACACTGAGTCGTGCATGATAAATTCGGAGTAGAGATTTGGATTCAGCGACTCAAAATCCATAAGGGTATCCTAGTCGCTTGTCTCGTGCAGAAAAATTGTTTGTATTGCCTGTGTGACCAGAAAATCCCGAAGCTTTTCCCTACTTTTTGCATCTAGGGAAAAATTGAGACGTGTAGGACAAATTTTGGAGCCATATTTGAAATCAGCGGCACAAAATCCATAAGAGCAGCCTAGTCACTTGTTTCGTGCAGACAATTGTTTTGTATGGCCTGTGTGTCTAGAAAATCCCCAAGGCTTGCCGGACTTTTTGCATCTAGGGACAAAATGAGACGTGTAGGACAAATTCTGAAGTCCTTTTCCGACTCAGAGACTCAAAATCCATCAAAGTAACCTGGTCACTTGTCTCGTACAGACAAATTTTTGTATGGCCTGTGTGACTAAGAAATCCCTAGGCTTTTCTCTACTTTTTGCATCGGGGGGAAAACTGAGACGCGTAGGACAAATTCTGAAGCCATATTCGGATTCAGCGTCTCAAAATCCATTAGGGTAACCTAATCACTTGTCTCACGCAGACAACTTTTGTGTATGGGTCTGTTTTATTAAACCCAAATGAGGAATTTCCGATCTTTCACTTACTTTCATTTGCACATGAGATGCAAAGAAAAGAAATACGTTGCCCAAGATGCAAAAAGGTTGTCGCGAAATAAAAGGGCTTAAGGGGGTCGAGGGTGCTCATTCTTAGGTTCGCAATTAAAATGAGGTGGTACTTAATGTTTCCTCCGCGAGCATGTAGCGTTTCTGAGTAACAAGGTGTACTTGAACGAATCCGCAATCACATATGAAGGACTCTAAGATCAAATTAATATCAGGAAATTCTTACGAATCCGTGAGTCGTAAACATTTTTGCAAAAATTACCATTTTATTTTAGGGAATTTTCAGAATTATAAACTAAAAAGACGCTATTATCATACATCAAGTAAACTCATAACACAATTCTACATTTTGGAAGATGCTTAAGATTTATGAATTTATGACAATTTTTGATGAAGATCTTCAATTAAGAAACTATAATTAGCTGGAGAAAATTGGTATCTTTCGTTTACTCAAAATTGCATGAATTTCAACCTTAAGTATTCTATATATTACTACCGTCCAAACTAAAAAGATACATAAGTGACATTTTTATGAAAAATGAGTTTTTGGTATCGTTGGATTCGTAAGAGAAAGCTGCATGTAACTGTGTTAATAAAATATATCAATTATTAATATTTATTGCAAAAATATTATTGTTGATAGAAGAGAAATGTCGAAAAAGCTAAAAAAATACAACAGACAGAGATACACAAAGCACTTTGCGTATCCTAAAAGTTGTACACGGAAGGCAATACGTCATCAGCATAGACATAGAAAAGAACCTAAAGAACTTTGTGATAAAGGCATCGTCCGCAAGTAATTTTGTGTCCTTTTTTCCTTGTATTTTTGACTTTCCGCGACTAGTAAATCATCGCAAGTCCATTTTCTTTAGGAAATTGTTTTAAAAATCAATTTTTTACTGCAAAATATAAAAAAGCACATTATTTTACTCAAATAACGTATCGTAATTATCCACAATTGCATTCGATATTCAAGTTCTTTAGGCGAGAAGTTTTTCTCGATTTTCTTAGTTCGAGTCAGATTGGACTTACGTACCTTTTTAGTTTGTATGGCAGATTACTCCTTAGCTTTTTAAGTTTCATTACAAATTTCCTTACCTTAAACATGCATTAAAAAGTAAATATAAGAGACTATAAATCTATTCAACAAGTTTTTAAGCATGTATAAGAATTTTCGTATTCATGTTCAAGTTTTTCTGTCATTATATGAAATTGCGCCATCCACTTAATTAACTACTGAAATTTTGGGATTCGTTTTTATACAAATATACGACATGCGTATTATTTTTCTTTCAAATAAGATATACATTAGAAAAATTGTTTTTGTTTTTATTAAGATGTTCAAATTTATTTTAAATCAATTATGAAAGTAGCACTTCCATTCTAGATAGAAAGCAAATGATTGATATGTTTGTCCCTTGCTAAGTTTTATTCTATACATTCTCATTTGCGAGTCAAAAAAGGTTCTATTGAAGCAAGTTTACGCCGATCATGTCAGCCAAGACAGGGCTCGACTTGCTACAAGCAAACGCGATTTTATCTGTCGTGGCCATAAAAGTAGGACGAAGGCCTATGTCTCGACTCAAGTCGAAGCATTTTTACCCGAGACGGTAAGAAAAAAAATATCAAAAGTTGTTTAACCAAAAAAAAGCAAATAATTCCTGATACATTATTTTTATTTAAATACATTATGAATAAACAAATCAAATTCCTAGAAAAACGACACATGGTTTAGTAACATTTTCGTTAACAGAGTTGCTTGTCCAAATTATATCCACAAATTCTCGTTGAACCAAATTACGTTAGGACATTTGTTTTTTGTTTAATTATAAAAAATGACATTGAAAATACATTAAATTGATAAAAACAACTACTAATTTAGATCTAAACATGTTCAATATAGATTAATGCCAAACAAGAAACAAACATCAAAGTAAGCATGAAAAATCAGTTTTTTACTCAATTTAGAAATAATTAAATATACAGCCCTGGCACCTGATACATACATAAAGAGAACACACTTTTAATATAATCGAATTCAACATAATTCAGAAAATTTCGAGTTATGGAGAAAGTTTGATCGAGTGTTCGTTAAAGCTGAAGGAGCTTTAACAAAAGAGAATTCATAACCACAAAATTAGAGTTGTCGATTTTTATACCTTTCATTTTAAAAGGTCTGCAAGAAAAGTTGGGTAGAAAGCTCGAACTACGATGTAAATATATTATCGAGCAAGAAATACGAGATTGAACATACGCGCGCCCTAGGCGCGCTCAAACTTCCAAGCGCAATGCGTGATGAGAATGTACTCCCGCCGCCAGCAGTTTTTTTTGTATTGTATTTCTTTCTTTATCCAAAGATTCTTGTTTGTAAAAACTTGGGGAAGAAATTCGACGGCATTTATTATTCGATATAGCAATCACAAAAAAAGGTATTCTTCGTTCATAAGATACTTTTTGTTCTAGATTATTAATTTGATCAATTTAAAGAACAAGAGATTTGAACTAAGTCACCATAATCTTTTTAAGGAGTTATTTTTTATATTTTTTGGTTTAAAAATTGTATTAATTTGTTGAAATATACATTAAATTTATCATTTGTCAAGATTTATTATGTGATTAGTGTAACATAATTCAAAGAACACTTGATAGCAACATGGCAGGAAGCTGTTATTGAAATCAGCATCGAAAGAGGATTCAGGAAAAAAATGGGGAAGACTTGATTGTCACTTTAATTTAATTAAAAGTTCTATCGGAGAAATCTTTACCACAATTTTTTGAATTCCGCCAAAAATTACTTTAAAATGATAATTATTTTAAGTGAAAGACAAAATTTGCATAGGAACAATAAATTTATCTGGTCTCAGATATCTGATATGACACCTTTCACTCTGTTTATAATTAATTAGTTACTTACATGAGAACATTTAGGTCTGTTTTTTGTTTAAATTGATACTCTCCTCGATGAAAGATACATAACAGAGGTTTTCTGAGAAAAATGAAGAAGACGAAATTTTTACCCATTTTCAAGAAAAATGCATTTGAAAAATTGCGAACGCATGGTTATCGATCCGACACAAGATTATTTCGACGCGCCAAACCTCACTCTTAAAGTCCTTGGCTGATGTCCGTAAGGTTGCGTATTCGTTCCCCGCTGCTCGTACTTTTTTTTATTGATCAAAATGCTTGTTTATTCTATTTGTGAAAAACATTTAATATAATTATTCCATTTGATGATTACTTATTCCTTATTTTCAACAAAATCTTTGCATATCGTATTTTTATTATCAATCGTTGGGACTATTGTGCATTATATTAAAATTATTTATTCTTCAATAGATTCCAGTTTTCAAGTTTTTAAATTAAAGAAGGAAAAAAGTGATGCAATCAAAAATTTGAAAAATAAGTATATAATTAAATTGTTTTCCGCAAACTACAAAGAAGAGCACATAAATAATACACCATTATCTTTAATACGTGCAAATACGCTTTCAAGCCACTTCTGATTCTGTTTAGTAAATATTTTTTAAATGAGTCACTGCATCTACTGGTATTTCGTATTTATTATTGAAATCTTCCTTTGAAACTTTTTTTTCCTACTTTAATTTAAATATATAAATACTAAAAACTATTGAAGTATAAAGAATTGAAATGAAATGCACAATCGTACAAACGAGTAATGCTAAAAATACGATAAACAAAGTTTCTGTTAAAAAGAAGGAATAAATAATCATTTAATACCATGAAACTGTACTATTACTCGTACAGTTTCATGCTATTAAATGATTATTTATTCCTTCTTTTTAACAGAAACTTTGTTTATCGTATTTTTATCATTACTCGTTTGGACGATTGTGCATTTCATTTTAATTCATTATACTTTAATAGTTTTTAGCATTTATATATTTAAATGATCTTGAAGATCTTCAAATGCGTTCATATGCGCTACAGAGAAAAAATTTAGCGCCACATTGATAACAGAGTTATCAGCGATCGAAATGGGGGGGGCGTAATTTCAGAATTTTAAATGAGCTTAAATGCGCCACCAATAAAAATTGTTGCGCTATGTAATTAACAAAGATATCATATTTTGAAGGGGGCCAGTGTAACGCAGGTGTTATATCCTCAACAGTGATGTGCAATATAAAGTTGAGGACATAGATTCTTTCGTCTTCAAATGTGCTTATATGCCCCATAATTTTTTTTTTAAACTATCCAAGATATGGAGGTGACAAAATTTTACGAAGTGATGACTCACATGCGCCATCAAATTTATTTGAAAATATTTAAAATTGCCCACGATATGGAGGTAACAAAATTTTGCGAATGATGAACAATAAAATTAAAAGTTTTCAATCTGCATTGCTAAAGTGACTTTCCTATAGGGTTTCAAGTACGCTCATATGTGCCACTTTTAAAATTGACAAAAAACCATAGTCGCCCCCTCGATCCACTATTCGATGATATCGCCAAATAACATAAATTGCAGTATAAAAATGTATAATTGTCTTTTCGTATAGGATTTTATATGCGCTCATGGGCGCCACCTTCGATATTGACAAAAAACCATAATCAAACCCGTCGTTACCACTTATTACGATCCACTATTCGATGATATCTCCAAATAACCTAAATTGCAATATAAAAATTTATAATGACCTCTTCGTATAGGATTTCAAATGGGCTCATGTGCGCCACTTTCGAAATTAACCAAAAGCCATAATCAACCCCCTCATTACCACTTGTTACGATTCACTATTCAATGATATCTCCAAATGACTTAAATTGCAGCATAAAAATGTATAATGATCTCTTTGGATAGGATTTCAAATGCACTCATAAGCGCCACTTTAAAAATTGACAAAAACCCATAGTCAACCCACTTACTACCACATGTTACTATCCACTATCTAACGATATCTCCAAATAAATACTACAACTAATTGAAATCCTGTACAAAGAGCCCCCCATGAAATTTTGTAGTGCCATTTAGGTGATTTGGAGATATCTACGGGCGATGGATCGGTAACCATTGGTAATGAAGGGGTTGATTATGGTTTTTGATCAATTTCGAACGTGGCGCATATGAGCGCATTTGAAATCCTATACGAAGGGACAATTCTAAATTTTTATATTGCAATTTCGGTTCTTTGGAGATATTATCGGGTAATGGATCGACAGCAAGTGTTAATTGGTGGGTTGATTATGGTTTTTTGTTCATTTTGAAAGTGGCGCATATGAGCACATTTGTAACCCCATAGGAAAGTCACTTTATCAATGCGAATTAAAAACTTTAAATTTTTTTGGTCATAATTCGTAAAATTTTGTCACCTCCATATCGTGGGAAATTTTCAAGTTATTCGAAAGAAAGTTTATGGCGCATTTGAGCGCATTTGAAGATGAAT
>NC_046658.1:48185778-48188478 GCF_010883055.1 Belonocnema kinseyi | reverse complement strand
TATATCTTTGTTAATTAGCTAGCGCAAAATGGGTAGAAGCTATCACAGGGTTCCCATCCAGCCCCTTAACCCTGCCGTTGGGGGGTCTATTGTTTCGGCAAGGTTCGGACTGCGGACCTTACACAGTAGTACCCATCATCGCGATACACTAGGAAGAGAAAGAGAGTCATCTGTTTTGATTGAACATTCAAAACTTTGGTTACTTTAACCAAATGTTAAAGCAACTAAAGGTAAAATCAATGGTTTAGTTAATTCTTGCTTACAAGTTTCTTTTTTTCATTTGATATTTTAATTATTCGCAACTAAAAAAAAATATTTTCCTGTTAACAATTCATTGCATGTAATGAAACAATGCATTATCCCTCGCGGCCCGAAGGAACCGAATGGAGCCTCTGCAAGGTACGCGTAAAGACTCCAATGGGTCCCCATTCAGTTCCTTTTTAAAAAACTCGAAAAAACAGCAAAATCAACTTTTAGATTGTAGAAATTCGGATTCTACGTTAAAATTACCTATAAAAAGTCACGGAATAATCACAGTAGTTTTTTTTGCAACAGTGAAAAGTTAAAAAAAAAAGACGTATCACGCCTGTTGACTGCTACCCTTCAAACGCATCGCCTGTAAGTAGCAGTCAATAGGCGTTATACGTCTTTTATTTTTTGAAAACTTTTTACCGTTGCCAAAAAAAAACTATTGCGATTATTGCGTGACCTTCTATAGAGAATTTTAACGTGGAATCCGAATTTCAACGATTTAAAAGTTGACTTTGTAGAGGCTCCGTTCGGTTCCTTCGGTCCGCTAGGGATTTCTCCCTCATTGGGGATAGAAATACATCAACGGTTTATAAAATACTAAGATATTCATATTCAGGAGACATTTTTTCGACCATTTGAACAAAATTGATCTCGGGGACCTATTAGAGCATACAAAAATATGTCATGCGACTTGTTTATAGCGGCGACTAGACTGACAGAGTCTGCTCCAATCACTTAGCTGCATTTCAAACATTCGCATCTGTTATTAGCCGCTGTCGTTATTGGCCGCTAAGTCTATATAACATTTTTGAGAATAGTTTTCTAATAATCAAAATAATAAAAGACTTTTCCGTTTCGTTTTTTTTCAGTTTCCACAAGGGATGGATTTTCAACCAAACTATTCAATGTTCAATAAAAAAATATGACGGAGCCTCTTGATATGTACTCCTGCACTTGTGTTTCCTTCCTTTTCCTTTTCCTAGTGTTTCTCTTTCGCAGTGCGAACCTTGCTTCTTGTTGAAGAAGACTATACCGCCAAAACTCGACTCAGCTGAAACAATAGACCCCCCGACGGCAGGGTTAAGGGGCTGGATAGGAACTCTGTGATAGCTTTTACCCCGCAACATTGTTTAGTGGTGGCCCATTTGAGCACATGTGAAGTTATGAAAGATAGGTATGATAAGTTTGAAAAAATTTAATTAGTTTAGAAAAATGACAATTTTTAAAAAACATTTTTCTCGAAAATGGGTAAAAATTGCGTCTTTTTTATTTTTCTCAGAGAACTTTGGTGTGTACCTTTCATTGAGGTGAGTATAAATTTAAACAAAAAACAGACCTACATGTCCATTTATTAAACGCATAACATCGCACGTTACAATTTACCATCAAACACTAATAACAAATAATTTTCTTTAACTAAATAAACTTTTCATTCACTTACAGCCAATTTTTATTTTTCTTAAGATTCAAAGAATATTTTTTGTGAAGTGAAGATATATTTAGCATTAAGTAATCTAAAATTCTTTATTAAAACGACATGCTGAGAAAAACGTCCATAAAGTTCTTGTTGGAAATATTAAAAAACTATTTATTTATATTGAAAAGTGAAAAACTGTGATCAGCGTAAATTTTATCGCATAGAACAAGATAGCAGTTGTCAAACTTTACAGTTTACGATGGACAGCGAAGCAGGTGTAATTACTCGACCTTACTTGAAGCGATTTCATCTTGTTCGAGCTCGTAACGGGCACCAAACTCGTACACGTCTGATAGAGCTGGAACGATGATAGTGCAATTACACCTGGAAATCGTGTGATCGATCTGGATTAAAAAAAGCAAGAAATGGTTAAAAAAAAAATTGATCACCTAACTACCTACCTCTCATAGGAAAAATCAATTAAGGAGCCGTTCACAAGTTACGTCAAGGATTTCGAACACTCTTACCAGCCCTACTTTACTTTTTCACATATCATTACACAAAGCTTGAACCCCCCAGGGCGAAATCACAAATACTAATACCCAATTTCCGATTTTAAACAATTAGCATATAAAAACATAATATTTTAGTCAAATTCACAACCCAACATGCTTTTATATCAAGGCTTTCCTACTATTAAAGCACTCTTAAAAGTTATGTTCTTAGATTTTCTTCAAATTCTCGGAATATGTTCACCCACCCGAAAGGATTAAATCGACAGATTTATAGATGGTGATTATCAACCCTCCCCAAGTGATAGGGGTGACGTTTTTAATCCCAACACCTGCACAGCTATTTTCTAAAGTCTGTAACTTTCTTTCTGTTTTAGTGATTTCAATTTCTTATGAGTTTTATTGAAAGGTTATTTCTCGATTACTTCTTCATTGTCCGCAAATCCACTGTTTAGACTATTGTTTGGTTTCAGGAGTGTAGTGGTGGACCCAAGTTTCGTCAACGGTTATGAATCGACG
>NC_046658.1:48162246-48185678 GCF_010883055.1 Belonocnema kinseyi | reverse complement strand
AAGCTATCTAAGGATGGTACTATAGAACGCCACCTCAAGGTAGGCCTAGTGGCGCCATCTCTTGGTCAGGCCGGAAACTTATCAATCCACCCTCGTAGGTTCCGATGTCATCATCCAATTAAAAATTTAAGAATGTGTTCAGGCAGGTCAACGGGAGATTAAATTATTTGTTATTTCTTACAAACAAATAAAAATTGCAAACTTTTCTATTCGTAAGTGATGTTAATTCTTCTTATTAACAGAAATAACTATATGTATATATAACTGTAGGCATAATATTATTATCATTACAATGAAACATGAAACAACAAAAACAACAAAAAGTTGAATATTCCACAAAAAAATATTACATTTTTAATAAAAACAGTTTAATTTTTAACGAAGGAGCTAAGTTAAAAAGTCGAATATTTTGGTAAGAAGGTAACTTCTAAACCCGAAAAGATATATTTTTAACCATGTAAAATGAATTTTCAACCAAATAAGGTAATCTGTACAATCGTAGGCTACCCCCAATGGTTTACCACCTTATTTAAATGTGCTTGAATCAAATAATCCTTAAAAATAAAACTACTAATAAATAGTTCAGGATAAATAGTTAGGTAAGTGAAATGTAGTGCGTCTAGAGGCTAGAGCAAAGTAAGCCCCGTGATGCTGAATGTGTAAGGAATTTAAGCAAAAAACTGTTGAGGTCAGGAGTGTTCGCATGTTGAAAATTATTATTTTTTAATAGCTATCATATATTTAACAAACAATATTTCAAAATGTAATTGAATTTGGTGATTAAGTGCACAATAATTACATTCTAACCTCAAAATGATGACTGTATTTTGATAAAGAGGTGGCCAATCGATAGCCTTGTGAATTAGGCGAAAACATAGTATTGTCCATAATATCCAGAATGCAATAACAAATATCTTTGCAAAAATGTATAAAAATCTGCCTAAACTTTTTAAAAACTATTTATATAATCATTTGTCACATTGCCTTACGAGTAATGAGTGCAAATAATAAATGTCAACAAAGACTTTTTGCTCCAGTGAATTTAGGTTAATATATAAAAATGATTTAGTGGCTAATCACCATGCTAATCCAGTGCTTTAACGCTAAAATTACTATATAGTCATTTAAATCTTTATAAAATTGCTTATCTATCTGTGTATTTTGGTATTTCGTTCGTAACTTGTATTGCTTTTTTTATTAGTTAAACTGGAAAAACTCCTTGCGATTAATGATTACAGCCATAACCCTAGTAGAATTTTCAACCAAATATTTGATCTCTGAATAAAAAGGATTACATTTTTTTAACAAAAAAATTACAGAAAGAAATTTACTATCAGCTGGAACTATTGCATCTGCATTTAAGGAACAGAAATAATTGAAATATTATTTAACTTTTACATCATAAATAATTTTCATAAATAAATTCGTGTTACTGTTTATTTTTCATAGGAAACATTTTTTTCACCTTAGCTGTTAAGATTTTTCACAAGTCATTATTTATAACAAAAAATTATAATTAGTTAACATTTACTGTTTTTGTAAACATTGTGATACGCAAATTCTCAATAACTGAGTTTATCGCATAACTAAAATGATTTTTCTGACCAAAATAGATTCACAATTGTCTTGAATGGAATTCATTTACTTGGAAGTTTATAAAACAATAAGGATTGTTAATAACAATCGATTTAAACGAAGGTCCAAACAGCCGTTTTCTCGTAGAGAAAAATACTTTTCTTCAATTATGTTTTACCGTTAATTTATTCGACAATAAACTAGCATTGATTTAAACACTGGACATAAGACACTAATAAACTATTTGTGTAATTTGTAATAACGATTTCTATTATAAATTGTCACAATCTGCCATTTTATCGTATTGAGAAATACTATTTCTTGGTACGAGAATGGTCTCCAATTCATTAATGCTGATGATAATTATTAAATGAATAACCAAGTCAGTAGATGACAATTATTATAACGTTTAATCAAAACTTCTCTACGTCCTTTATGAAAAAAACAATTATCGGAACAATTTTATACTTCATTTAATTTTAGGATAATCATATAGTAAACGGTGAAACGTTTTCTAATTTTTCGTTATAAAATTTGCCTTTTATGAAAAATCTTAGTTGATAGTGAGTTTATTTCTGTATATTTTCTTGAGATACAAATTCACAAAGCTGAAATTGACAATTTTTTCACTTAATTTATTTACTAATTGTTGCTCTGTGACGAAATTTGAAAAATCGTAAATCACAATGTGGACTTGTAGGCGATTATGCACAGTAAATTGATATTTCAGAACACTGTGAGAAGTTTCCACAGCATGTGACGCTAAGCAGTATTAGTTAATATTAACCTAAGGAACAAGCATACAAAATTGTAAACGGTTTCTGAGTTATGAATGTTCATACTTTACCTATTCGAACAAATTTCAAAATTTGTGTGAAGAATAGGGGAAAATCGGCATTTGTTTTATGTAATGAGAACCCGTTCGATGACAGGAGGGAGAATTTTTTAACGGAATTTGTGTGAACGGTGTGAGTAGAATGTGAGGGTGGGACCCAAGGTGTGAGTAAGGGTGTTTGTAGTAAGTTGGGAAATTAAAAAATTAATGTTTAGCGCGAAGGTGAGGTAAGGTATGGTGAAATAGGAAAGTGCGATTAGGTTGGGTTGGGAAACATTTAGGCGAAGTTGTAAATAGAAGTTTTGGGCTTTTGAGCAGATCAAGGGTGATTCTAGTATGGTTAGGAGAGTTAAAGAAAGAAAACGAGGGCCTGCAAGGGCTGATAAGGGGAAATAAAATATAATAAAGGAAAAGATAGGATAACAAGCTGCAAAAGAGTAAAGAGACATCTACTGTTTGCATTAGGTGCTGTATGGACAAGTATCCGTTACCGACGAAAGAGCAGGGTGAGACAGAGCTGGATGCAGTTAGTTGGATGCTAATAGGAGTGATTACAGGATTTGAGAAACATGATAGAAAAAAGTGGGAGATCACAGGAGCGAAAAGGAGGATGTGGCAGATAGGGAAAGGATAAGGTCAATGGAGGTGAAAACAGAGAGAAAAGATAAGGCAGAAAGGAGAAATGATATTGTAGTGAGAGGGTTGAGGCTGTGGTGCGGGAAAGAAAGAGAGGACATGGAAGAGATCCTACAAAGCATTGGGGGGTTAAGGCAAAGGTAGGTAAAGTTAGGCTAGTGATAGTAAAGTTGCAGGTAATGCAAAATAAAAATATGATAAAGAATTAGTTAGTTTCTATCGACCAAGATGTCGATGAGCATGTCGTATAAGGCGAAAGAGGTGTTCAATGTAGTGTAGAGGGACTTGTTTCATAGGAAGTAGGAAGGTAAGGATAAGACATGGAGTTGGAGTAGTGAAGGTGCTGTACTGAAGCGTAGCAGGGTCAAAGAAAAAATATAAGGATCACTAAAGGGAAATCCAGAAATTTGACATTGTGAGACTGGTAGAGACGTCGGTAGAGAGAAAGAAGTGGGAGAGAATAGAGTCAAGACTACCTAGAAAGTATATGTGGAAGCTTCAGGGGACGGTCAAAGTAAATAAGAAAGGGAGGGCTAAGAAGCAAATGAGGGCAGCGAAGATACGAGGAATGGTGTGCAAGTTTGTGACAGTATACAAGAGGGACTTTAATAAGACAATGGGAAGAGAAAGACGGCCTCTACAAAGAGGGAGAATACCTATAATATGTGAGAAAGTTGGGGAAATGGGTAATGGACTTTGTGGTCATAAATATGCAAGTTTGGGTGGAAAAAGAGAAATTCACAGTGAAATGGAGGGTATAATAAAAACATTAGCATTAAGTTTGTGGATAAAAGAGGAGGGTGGAGGAAGACAAGATTGGAAAGAAAGGTGTTTGAAGAAGACAGTGACCTGGAGGAAATTAGCAGGAGCAGTCAGGAAAGGTAAGCTTGAGAGGGGAGTAGGTGAAAAAGATGTGAGGGGTTCTGAAAGAGGAAGTGAAATAGTGTGTGCAATGGATGGTATTTAGAAAGGATATGAACGGTATGTTGAAGCCGTGGTGGGATACGGGATGTAAAAAGATGAACAGAAAGCTCAAAAATAAGTACAAGGAGTATATAGAAAAAAATGCGAAAAGGTTGCAGAACGTAAAATTGAGAAAGGAGTTTAGGTTGATGTGTAAGAAGAACGAGCAGGAAAGGGATAAATATCTAGGGAGAAGTTGAGAAGTCTTAATAAAGAAGGGAACTTGTGAGGGATAATTGATAGGTTCAGAAAACGTAGGATGAGAATAAAAACGAATATAGGAAGTGAGGAATAGAGGGTATTTTTTTAAGAATCATTTCAGGGTTCAGATTATTACGAAGCAAATATCAAAGGGGAGCACGGGGGAAGTGGAAAGCCGAAAACTGGGCGTAGACACAATAATGCTAGTGAATTATAAAAAAGGCAACTGTAATTTTAATGTCACTTACATGCTGGCCCCTAAGCCCGTGGCGTAGCTAGGGAGAAGGAAAGCTGCAGCCGAGTACAGCGAGTATGGAAGACCCACAGCGTGAGTGGCTCGATGATCTAAGGTTCGCTGGTCGACGGCTGGGCTGGCGTCGTAGAAATCCGTTGACCCTGGGGTGGCACTCGCGTTGGGAAACAACGACGCGAAAAAGATAGTATCAGGTGAACAAGCAGAGCGAGACTGACCCGTAGGCGTGCTATCGCTCGGCGACTCGGGTCCCCTCGGGGAAATTCGTTCCCAATGGTGCGCGATCCTGTTATTCTTAGTTGCAGGGCCGCTCCGAGCCCGAGTGTTAGGTAACAATTCTGTTACACCCCTCCCCCGCGAGGGTTAGTGTATTTTACTCAAGTTTGCGTCAATTCTCTAAGTTCTCTGTCCAGGTCATCCATTGCCTCTTTGTTTATGTTTAGTTCGATTTCGTATTCTGCAGTTTCTATCTATAAAGGTTTTGTTATTTTTTGTTCATTGTCTTCCAGCCCCCTTTTAGGTTCTAGGTTCTGATACTATTTGTTTACAAAAGTGACAACGGAATCCCTCCGAATTTTCTCCGGGGCTTTAAAAGACATTGTTAGAAGAAAAATTGTAAAATAAAAATTGTGAAAGTTGTATCAGAATTTTAAAAAAATTGTTTAAAAAATCTTAGCAAATCTTTTTTTTTCAAAATTATGTAAATCTATGTTAAATAACGATATAAGTGTTTATATGGAGTGATTTCAAAAGATAAAGAGTCGCACTTTCAGATGATATAGGTGACATAATTATTGGTTCCAAAAGTATGTATAAAATGATATAAAAAAAGAACAAGAAAATGCATTAAAAACAGTAAGTGTATTCAATTTTCGGCAATACAATTCTTATTTCAGTGTGCGCAATATTGGCACAGTTTCGCGGTGTATTCATGACACATGGTTCTATTACAACGTAGAGATTTGTACCACGTTTTTCGATCAAAACAATGATGAATATATCCACATCACGTGTGCTTTGCTAATTTATTAGCAGCGATTAAATTACGATGATCTTAAACTTAGGGAATCTCGTCGTATGTGAGAAATTCTTCTATTTGCATACGCAAGGGAGCACGAATTCTGGGCTGTTCTAAATGTCTCCGAAAAAGAGGTTTCACTAACTGAAAACCCAAATCTAAAATAAAAATGAGGGAAACATTAACTTTTAATTCTAAATATTTAGTTGGAAAATCATTTTATTATACTTTTTGTTACAAATATATAGTTTTTTTACCTGCGATTCTCGAGAAGCCTTACTTCTTGATCAATCTCGTTCGATGGATGTTTCCGGGGAGAAATTTCTATAAGATGAAGAAAATACAACATGTTAATCAAAGTTTACTCTCGCGTCATACAAAACCTACTTTAATTTTATTATTGGACACAAGAAAAAAAATGTAAATAGAGAATTTACTTACGTTTTGTATTTTTCTCCAGATCAATTTTTGTAACGTTGTTACCCCACGGGGGTCTAAAAGGCACAAATCAAACTTTCAAACTGTCGCTTTCGATTACACTAACCGAACTGAGTCTTATCATGGATACACCATGGACTAGGGCCTCTACCCCCCCCCCCCCCCCCCCCCCCCTGTGTCCTGGCCGTTCCCTAAGCCTATACAGAAATGGCGCCACTTTCATAAAGACTTTGGGTACTTTTGACCCCCATGGGGTTATTGAGGGTTAAAGTAATTTACGTTTTATTCGTCTTTGCTCTTTCCTTTGAGGTTTTTTAATTCATAAATCGCTAGGGATACCTTTTTCTTAATAATATATGGACCTTAATAATGGTCATATAAATTACCTGCTTTTTCGCCCGATTCATTCAGCAGTCTAGTTACCCTTTTTAATATTTATCTCCTATTTTGGATTCTAATGGTCTTCTTCTCAAATTATAGTTACTTGCCTGTCTCATTTGCTACGTCCAAATTTTTCTAGACTTTTGCTTTTATAATTGGTGGCTTTTTAATCCTGTTTATCTATTTGTCTACGCTTTAAAACTATATTTCGCTTTCGTTTTTATAATTTTTTATGGACTGTAGTGGTCCTAATTCGTGACCACTTTTTGTCCTATTATAGCGCTCGGTTGGGTTTGCCTAAGGGTAGTATTTTGTCATTTTAATGTGTTTGATACAGAATTTTTTTGTTAAGTTTCTTAAAGTTTTATTTATAAATTCCGTACCATTGTCAGTGTGGAGAATCCGCGGTCTGCCCCAACACGAAATAACACGTTTATGAAATTCTGACTCGATTGCGATCATGTCAGCTTTTTTATTTGAAATTACTTCGACCCATTTCGTTAAAAATATTGACAAAAGCCAATTGATATTGGTCTCTTCTCTTTTTTAAAATCGATAATGGTCCCATGATATCTGCAGCAATCATGGTCCATGGTTCTTCTACGATTCTTCTTCCCATTAGTCCTAATTTTGGTTGGTTTCTTGCTTTAGTTATTTGACAGACTTTACTGTTTCTTACAAATTTGATTATCTCGGAATACATCCCTGGCCAGAAATAGTAATCCGAAATTCTCGCGTTTGTTTTTTTGGAACCTAAGTGTCCTGCTTGTATATCGTCATGGTTTTCTTTTAAAACTTGAATTCGTCATTTTTTTTTGTATGACGCGTTTCCATCGATTCCAGTTTGGTAAGAGAGTTGATTTCAGTGGATGGGCTCTGTAAAAATAGAGTTGCGATTCTCTGATTCGCCATTTTTCGTGTTCTTCCGGTGTTTTTTTTAATTGTATAATTTTAGTATATTACTAGTCGTCCGTTTTGTCATTGGTGTCTGCTTCAGGTTTTTCTACGCTACACGCTGATGCGAACGCTATATTTTTTAATGATTCTTCTGATCTCATCAGAGCATCAGACACAAGATTTGAGCTCCCCTTGCGATATATAAGTTTGTAATCGTACTCAAGGAGTTCTAATGGTCATCTGGCTAATCGGCCAGGCATTCTTCTTCGGATTCCGAGTATCTAGATTCTGCTCCGTTTAGGCTTCTGCACGCATAAGCTATTACGTAATATATGCCATCAATCGTTTGAGTAAGTACGACTCCTAACCCCGTGTTACCTGCATCGATTTCGAGTTGAAAGGGTTGTGTGAAATATGGACAAGTTAAAATGGGTGCTGAAGTTAAAAGTTTTTAAATTTTTCTGCAAAGCCTCATCTTGTTCTAATCCCCAATCTCATTGGTTTTTTCCCAATAATCTATTAACCAGTTCCATTATTTCGGCAAAGTGTGGGGTGCATTTTCTGTACCAACTTGCTGTTCCTATTATGTGCTGTAATTGTTTAATATTTTTGGGTATAGCTAATTCTAATATTGGTTGAAATTTTTCATCATCAATTTGGAGTCCTTTGTTATTCACTTTAAACTCAAATGTTTGATTTCTGATCGACCGAACTCGCCTTTGTCTGGACTGATCGTTAAGTTTGCTTCATTTAATTTGTATAATACAATATTCAAATATTTTAAATATTCATACAAATTTCAAGTTACTATAACAATGTTGTCCAAATAACAGAAAACGTTTGGCTTTAAATATAGAGTGATACTTTTATCCATGAGTCTCTGGAAAGTGGCTGGAGCATTTGTCAAGCAAAATGGCGTCCTTTTAAATAGGTACATGTCTTTTCTAGGGACTGTAAATGTTGTTATCAGTTTTGAGTTATTTTCTAGAGGTATTTTCAAATAAGCTAGTTTTAAATGATCTTAAAGTGACTAGTATTTCACTCATTAGTGGGATCGGGCAGAGGTCATTCTTTGTGATATTATTTACCTTTCTAAAGTCTAGGCAAAATCTATCATGTTTGCCTGGTTTTTTCATCATAATGACAGGGTTCGACCAACTGGAACAAGAGGGCTCTATTATATCTTATTCTAGTGTTCTGTTCCCTGATCAACTTTTTTTTTCTTCCAATAGTTTTTCTAATTGTGATTGTTGTCTATTGTTGAGCTCAACAATGCCTTCGCAAATTTCTCTTGAACAATTATTGTTCTTTCAGTTTTCCTAAACTATCCGCAATGTTATCTAATTTTATCGCTTTATTTTTAAAGATAACCCATTCTTTTCTATTATCGATTTCAGATATCCCCTTATCTTTTAAAGATTCGTTTTTCAACTTATTCTAATTAGTAACCTTTTTATTTTTCCAAAGGTCATAGTCGCTATTTTTATGCGAATTCCCGTATTCTTTATTGTAAAAAGTTTTCCCTGTATTATTATCCTTATTATTCATCCAAGCCGTGGGCTTGTTTATTCCACCTTAATCTTTTGTGCTTGTCTCTTCGCTAGTGCCTTGGGTAGGGTTGCTCTTTAGGGGTTGAAATGCTAGTCGGGATGCTTATTAAGCTAGGAATATGTTTTGTGGGGCTTGTTACTGGATTTGGACCTTTTTTTGTTTTTGGGATTGGTTGGAAATGATAGGTACTAGTGGGATTTCGCTATTTTTAACCCTTAAGCTACTTTTTCTAAGTTACGTTGTATTTTTTAGGTTCATTCCACCTCCGAATTTCGGTTTCCTATCCTTATTATTATTTTCTATGTTTTTAATAAATTCTTTATTCCTAGTTTTTTCGTTTCTAACGTCTCTATTCTCTTTTTCTAATACAGTGTCAGATTTAGTTTCAGTTTCAATTTCGGTTATGGGTATAGGTAGTGCGTTTGGATATGCTTCCATGTGGAAGCGGATAGGGGCACTCCCTGGTAGTCACCAGGTTTCTGAGTCGTAATCGAGGGTCATCCGTAGCGTTTTCAGCATATCCGTACCTAAAATATCTACGGATTTGAATTTTGCAACCAACCTGAATAGAATGTGTTTTACTTTCTTTCCTATTATAATTGGAACTACTCCCTGTCCAATTATATCAACGGTTTCTCCGTTCGTGGCTGTTAATTTGCTTGAAACTGGTTTTAAAATAGAAATTTTTTTATTTGGATTATTTGGATCGATTAGAATTCGAAATAGATTACCCTCGAACTATCTCATTAGAAGAAAACGTGTTTCTGTTATTTCATCTTTATCCGACTTTAAGGTTTCCGGCATTTCAATGCTAGGTTGTACTATTTTTCTACCTAGTACCTAGTACCTAGTATCCTTATTCGTTTTTGTATTGGAGGCCTGCTTTTTATCTGCATTAGAGTTTGTTTTGTCTTGAAAGTCTTTGTTAGTACTGTTACCCGATTTTTTATTTTTACTTCCGAAGTTTGATTTTTGTTTGTTATTATGAATCCCTGAATAGAATTTTATTGGTATTAGTTTGGGATAGGTGGGCATGGAAATCCAAATGTTAAAAATGAAAATTGATTTCTGTATGGTTTTTTGCCCTGATTGTTTTGGGTTCCGTTTTGGTTATCCTTTTCACTATTTTTACTTTCCCTTCAATCTTTATTATTATCTAAGTTACTTTTATCCCAGTTAATATTGTTACGGCTTTGTTAATTTCTGTCTTCGATTTTAGGTTTGGTAATTTGTCAAACTAGCCCTCTAATTTTGGATTTGGCTAGCTCAGTTTCCCATTCTTTACCTGAATCTTCCAATTGCACAAAAGTTTCAAAATCATTCCCTCTGGTGTACATTTTGCATCCGATGTGAAGGTTTTTTATAGGCTCTGCGTAACTCCCATTCATGATTTTTTCTAGGGCATAGTTTAGTGACAAATTTTCTAATTTCTGTTAAGTAATAATATATGTCTTGGTTTCCTTTTTGGTTGGAAAATCAAATTTTTTTTCTTATTTCTTCCAAAAACCTTTCATCGATATAATCCTTTTTGAAATCCTTGTAAAAATCTAGTAATGTACTCGAAGAGTTTTTTATATTAAACACCAATCTTTCGCATCCTCGATTAGTAACGCGTCTAAATTTTCTAAAATATTGCGGTCTTTTATTTTATATTCCCTTTTGGATCCCCTGTCGGGCCGAAGGAACGAAATGGAACCTCTTCAAAGTATCCGTAAAGACCCCATTGGGTCTCCATTCGGTTCCCTTTTAAAAAACTCAAAAAAACAGCAAATCAACTTTTAAATTGTGGAAATTCGGATTCTACGTTAAAATTTCCTATAGAAGGTCACGGAATAATCGCAATAGTTATTTTCAACAGTTAAAGGTTTTAAAATATATAAGACGTATGACGCCTGTTGATTGCTACACTTTAAATGCATCATCTGCAAGTGACATTCAACAGGCGTTATAGATGTTATAAATTTTTTTAACTTTTTACCGCTGCAAAAAAAGTATTGCGATTTTCCGTAAGTTTCCAATAGAAAATTTAACGTAGAATCCGAATCTTAATGGTTTAAAAGTTGATTTTGATGTTTTTTTGAGTTTTTTTAAAAGGAACCGAATAGAGACCCAATGGAGTCTTTACGGGTATTTTGTAGAGGCTCCATTCGGCTCCTTTGGTCCGCCAGGGTCTTTTTGGGTCTTCCAAGAAATGCACGGGACTATTGTCTTTATTGTTGCAAAATATGATTGGCCAATTGTTCATAATTTATAACGGCGTTTTTATCATGCCGAAAGAAAAATACGTAGCTGGAATTGTTTGGTTATTTTGATAGTTTTCGTATTCATAATATGTGAGTTGTTCCTGTGTATTCTAGAACGTCTGTTTGACTTGTCGTTTGTTTTCATGAGTCTGCGTGTTCTGTTTCGTTTTGAGGATATTCTATCCTCTATAGATTCGCTATCACCGTATTTTGTAATTTTAAATTATTGTTTCTTGTTTTGCTATGGTTTTCAATATTATTGTACGATAGTTGACGAGGTTCTTTTGAATTGTCTCGTAAATCGAATTGGACGAATTGCCTGGTACGAGATTGTTTGTTGCTATTATTTCTAATATTCGGTTCTATTATTTTCTCTCTGAGTTTAAAAGAACTATTTGCCGGAAGGTCTAGCTTTATCCTTAAATTGTGTACCCTTTCGTCCCTTTCTTTCAAAAATCTTTTCTTCTGACGGTTCATGAATTCGTTAAACTCTATACTTTCTAAAAGCTCGTCAGTTTCTAAGATCAAGCGTGTGTTATTTTGCAGGAAGGAATCGCAATCAAAAGTATCATTATTGTTTCGGGGGCGATTTTTCGATATATTTCTATTTTCTATGTAAGTGGTTTCCTTTCTTTTTTTCTGAGGTTTTGTCTTTCTATAGACGCGCCTAGTGTGGAAAAATTTTCTTTATCCTAAAAAAAGTATTTTTGTTTGTTTCTGGGTGTCTTGCTTGATTTGACCTATCGTGGTTTGACCTATCGTTATTTCATAATCTATTGAATGTTTTTGGGATTGCTCCATTACTTTGTTGTGATTCATTATTCGGATCGGTGTTATGATTTTGAATTCAGCGGCATCTTCCCTGAACTAAGTTTCATTTACTCTCTGATCGCGTTAAAATTTGTATTTCTAAAACACTCTAAGTGGATATCTACTGCACTCTTTTAAACGAGAAAATTCTATTCTCTTTGCGGCATCTTAGTTGGGTTTGCACTAATGTGACACCCTATATAAGTTTCTATAACAGGTTCCCACTTTTTACTTTATTTTCGATGGATACACTTGGATTTGTTTTGTATATTTTTATTTAAGATTTTAATTTCATATTAAATTTTCACTGAGTTCGAAAATATGTTTATTTTCATCGTAAGGCTCTTGTTTACAAGATACATCGCATGAGCTCGCTTTTCGTCTTCGCTTTTATTGTATGTAAACCTTGAAGGACAAAATTTTAAGCTTGAGTTAATTTTACCTAAATTTTCTGGAATTTCGGACGCGAACCAATTTCCCGATACTGGTTCTATTTTTTGACAACTTTGACCAATATCGTCAATCCTCTGAGCGGAATCTCCTTTTTCCCCTTTTGTGGGTTTGCAATTTTCTGTTAGATTCCTTTTAATTTTTCACATTTTAATTACCTTCATACGCGTCAGGTTAACAGCACATAAATTGAATATACATATTAGAAAATTAACCACTTCAGAAACCAAATCATTTCAGAAAATAAATCCGATCAGAAAATAAATATTATCACAGAATATATTACATGGCATGACAGGTAAATCATATTACCAATACAAATCATGAATAAGATAAGAAAAATTATGAATATTGTTATGTTTTCAATAGCAAAGTCATGGCGAACGAATTAGAACATCTAAGTAAAATTATCCATTTGAAATGGCAGATGCAATTAATCCAGAGGCAGATGGATCAAGGGCATGCAAAAAATGGGTTTTAGTTACTGTAGAAGTCGAGATAGTGAGAGTGTGAGTCAGAAGTTTTGTTTCTTTTGATTTGAAAATGTTTCTCCCTTTTTTTCGGCAGGTTTGGTATTTCGGAGGGAAATGTGTGAGATTTTGGTTAGGGCGCCAGATTTTACGCAGCTAATGTCAAAGGGGGGAATGGGGGAAGTGGAAAGTCGAGAATCGGGCGTAGACATAATAAAAGTAGCGAATTATCAAAAATGTGACTGTAGCATTAATGTCACTTACATGTTGGCCCCTAAGCCCAGGGCGTGACTAGGGAGAAGCAAAGCTGCAGCCGAGTACAACGAGTACGGGAGACCCACAGCGTTGTCGGCTCGATGATCAAAGGTTCGCTGGTGGAAGGCTAGGTTGGCGTCGTAGAAATCCGTTTTTCCTGGGGGGGGGGGCACTTGTGTTATCACACAACGAAGCAAAAAAGATAGTGTCGGGTGAACGAGCCGAGCGGGACTGACCCGTAGGCGCGCTGTCGCTCGGCGTCTCGGGTCCCCTCGGGTAAATCCGCTCCCAATCGTGCGCGATTCTGCTACTCTTAGTTGCAGAGCCGCACCGAGCCCGAGTATTAGGTAAAAATTGTGTTACAAGATTCACAGAAAGCGATGAGGAGATTAGAAGAACGAGGGAGGTAGATGGGGAGAAGCTGAACGACAAGGAGATAGAGAAGCAGATAAGGAAGTTAAAAGGGTCAAAGCAGCAGGGCTGGATGTGGTAGAGAACGAAACGTGGCTGTTTAGCTCGCAATAGGTAAGGAAGAGGCTAAAGGGTGTAGTTAGAAAAGTATGAAGGGGGAGAAATTCACAAGAGGTTGGAGAAAGAAGTTGATTTTTTCACTGTACACAAAAGTGGACAGGTAGAGACAGAAAAATTCTATAGCGATTACACTAGTGAATAGGCCATAACAAGTACGTTGGTGTTGGAGGATAGGGTGGGTAAGGATGTCAAGAGGAGAGGAATATTGCCGAAGCCGCAGTCGAGCTTTATGGAGGGGAGGAGCAGGGTCGACAATATTTACGTCTTGCAGCATGTGCTGGATAGATAATTAGCTAAAGAAGGTTCCAAATTGTACGCGTTATACGTGGATCTAGAAGGCGCATTTCCTTTGATAAAGAGGTAGAGGTTGTGGGAGGCGATGGAGGAGAAGGGAGTCGATAGAGGCCTGATAGAGAGGATATGGGAGGTATATGAGAAGACAAAATATGGGCTGAGACGAGGGTAGAGAATGTCAAAGGGTTTATGGGGGGATAGGGGGTTGAGGCATGGGTGTTGTTTTAGCACAGTGCTTTTTGCTAGTTCAATCGCGTATATTAAAGGTAAGCCCGTATCCGAAGTGGTAGAACCAAAGAGAGAGAAGGCTTTAAAGATTATGATGAAAAGGTTCAGAAGATACCTGGATAAGAAAAGATTACAATTTAATGCGGAAAAGTCCATGGTCATGGTGTTCTGGAAAGGAGGTGGAAGAAATAAGGGAGGTGAGTGAAATTGGAAGAGAAAGGCGGTACAGTAGGTAAAAGAGTTTTTTTGGTCTAAACTTACTGTTTTAAAGGAATAGGGGCGCGAATAATCATTCATAAGAGAGAGTAAGAAGGGCAAACATGTTAATTACGCAAGTATGGGGGCTGCGAAAAGAGTCGTTCGCAGATGATTCTGGAAAGGGGATAAAATTGTTCAATTTGCTAGTGATGAGTGTCTTATTTCATGAAGTTTAGGTATAGGGATGGAAGAAAAGTGAGGAAGTAAATAGGATGCAGGAGAGGTATGTATGGTGGATACGAGGGTTGACAAGGAATACGCCTAACTGTATTATCAGGAGGGTGATAGGCAAAACGAATAAATGGATATAACATGGAGTCGAGTGTTTAACTATGAGAACAAATTTGTGGAAGAGGTGTGCAGTAGGCTAGTTAGCGAGTATTTGTGAGCAAAGGAGACCGGAGTAGGGGTGAGAAGTTGTAGGTTGAAAAGGAAAGGTATTTTGGAAGGAAAGAACTGCAGATGAATGGAGTGAGAAGCATGAACGAGGAAGAAATTTTTATGAGATGGTAAAAAAAACAGCATGTAGAGAGAAAGGACAGCAAGGAATAAAAAACAAGAGAATTAAGGTTTAACCGGAACAATTCGTGAATTATAACAAGGTAGACAGCGCAATTTTCATGTGAAAAAAAGGGAAAGGCATTAAGGAGCCTATAGCGAGGATGAGGTGGGGGTGCATTGAGGATTTGAATATGTTTTGGCTCTCAAGAGAGAAGAGGGCGTGTAAATTGCGAGGGAAAGAAGGATGCTGAAATGAAACACTGGCTGTAAGAGTGTGAAGAGGTAGAAGTAATTGGGATAAGCATGGAGGTATTGATGCTTGAAAGGGGGGACAAAAGGGCAGTAGCATGAGTGAAGCGGGTGTTAGGTAAAATGGGAAGGGAAAGTAGGAAGGAGGAAGAGGAGTGTACAAGAAAAGATTGTAAGTAGGATAGGAGGTAGAGATAAGGAAAATGTAAATATAGCAAATAGTAGATATGTATTAAGTATTAGCTGCGAAGGCAGAGTTTGGCAATTCGTGGCAAAACGAGACAGTAGGAACATGCGGGCGAGGCAAAGCGAGGAATACAAGGTGAAAAGTCCATAGTAAACATTAAAGAATTTTATACATTATCTTGGCAGGTCAGTTTCTTAACAGTTTCCAGTATATCTTGTACTTTCCTTACAAAATAATTTTCCTACATGTCAATGTTATAAATTGAATTAGATAATATACAAATATCATTCAATAAAGTTTTTGCAAACCGTAAAGAAATTTTTAATTTTTCGAAAAATTACTTTGCCAAAACTATATTGAAAATCTGTATAAGCTTCTTCACAATAGTTTATGAATATAATACTAAACCAAATAAATATTTTATGGCAGCCGATCTTACCTGGAATCTTACTCATCAAATGTTTTCAATAAGGCGAAATATTCATTTTTGTAACTGGCAATAGCCTATCGATCCAGTTAGCTAAAATAATTTGCGAACTTCTTGAGAAATTAATATTTTTTTTAGGTGTGACATAGGTTATTTCTAATGTGTACAGTTGCATTCACGGAAATCGATCAAATCTACACAAGAAAAAATATCGTGGTTCTCTATCGTTTTTCTGTGAGCACGAAAGTGAACAATGTACATAAAAAACCATGTATGACACTTATATTCCTGGACACTTTTTAGTACCTGATTAAAAAAGCTTTATTGCTTTTCATGCTCGCCTATAATTTTGCAAGAGAAATATATTTCATCCTGGGAAATATATTAACATAATGAACGAGAACTACTTTACGTTCAGGAACTTTAACGGTCAGTTTAGAAAAAAAGTTTCAGTTTGTGGATCTTATCATGACGTTAAAAGTAAACAGTGAGTTGATATAAAACAATATCATCACCTCGTTTTTTAAATGAACTTTACTCTTTAATTTTTATTTATCATTTTGAAACGAGAAACGGATTATTTCTTTACAGAAAATCAGTTTCTAATTTTTGAGATTATTGGAAAAAAATTATGTTTTTGGAATTATGTTTAATATTTTTCAAATGCTTGCATCACTTTGTCTAGTTTGACACTTTATTAATATGTGACGTGTGTCGAAGAAAGAGGGCTGATTCTCAAAAAATCGAAATCCAGGTTTTACACATTTCGGTAGTTTTCGAGGTGCTTGATTTTTGTAAGTCCCCTTGCCTCTCTAAATTCGAGGTGCTTGATTTCTGTGATTCCTCTTTCATCTCGCTATGCAGGGTGCTTGATTTTTGGGAATCATGTTGCGGCTGACAATTCGTGGTGCTTGATCTCTATAAGTCCCATTGCTTTTCACAATTTAAGGTGCTTGATTTTTGTGAGTACCCTTGCCTCTCACAATATGAGGTGCTTGATTTCTGTAAGGCCCCTTGCCTTTCGCAATTCAAGGTGCTTGATTTTTTGAAGTCCCCTTGCCTTTTACAATTCGAGGTACTTGATTTTTTGAGTACCCTTGCCTCTCTTAATTCGAGATGCTTGATTTCTGTGATTCCCCTTGCCTCTCGCAATTCGAGATACTTGACTTTTGTGAGTTCCCTTCCGCAATGCCGGGTGCTTGATTCTTGGGAATTCCCTTGCCTCTCGCAATTCGAGATGCTTGATTTTTTGTGAGTTGTGTTCCCTTTCGCAATGCAGGGTGCTTGATTTTTGAGAGTCCCCTTGCCGCTGACAATTTGTGGTGCTTGATTTTTGTGAGTCCCCTCGTCTTTTGCAATTCAAGGTGCTTGATTTTTGTAACTCCCCTTGCCTCTCTTAATTCGAGATGCTTGATTCCTGTGATTCCCCTTGCCTTTCACAATTCGTGTTGCTTCATTTTTGTGAGTTTCCTCCCCTTTCGCAATGCAGGGTGCTGGATTTTTGTGAGTCCCCGTGTCTTTTAAAATTGCATGCCTTTCATTACTGTAAGTCCCCTTGTCACTAACTTTAGAACCTTAATAGGTTTAGTCTGTTCGCCTATTTTTCGCATCGCCCTTCAACTGTTTTACATTTCTAATACTCATTTCAATTCTAGGATTCAATTGTTCTAAAATGAGAGGCAAAAACTCTCACCAAAATCAAGTAACTCGAATGCGGGAGGCAAGAGGACTCGCAATAAGCAAGCACCTCCAATTGTAAGAGGCGAGGGAACTCATCAAAATCTAGCACCTCGAATGGTTAGAGGCAAGAAGACTCACAAAAATCAAGAAGCCCAATTTTTTTTTTAATTAAAAGAGTCTAAAATGGAACTTTAATCTCCACGTGGTAGACTCAGGAAACTATGGCTTAATAGTACCTAGGCTAATAACAGGCGGTATTGACTAATACCTTTTTAATATAATTATTCAAATAAACATAGCTTATGCTTAAGACGATGGTTGAATTATGTATTTATCTTTCAATCTATATAAGAAATGAACAAGTATTTTTTAAATACAAATTGCAGTAGCAAAAAAATCATTGATTTTAAGAAAACTACTTTTGTATTACTTTTTCCTGAATAAAAGAAAATTACATTTAAAGACGATTTAAAGATACAATATGCTCTCTGAAGAATTTTCAGTGAATTATTTTTGAAATAGCTCCAAAAGTTACTTTTCAACTTTAAATGTCATTAAGCGTGATTTAGAAGAAAATTTTTTCCCAATCGTCTTCAGAAATTAATGATGGATTCAAAGAATAATACAATTAATTTAAAACACTATTTAAAAATCAATTTTGTCGTAAGTATTCAATTTCCATCTTAGTTGAATATTTAATTGTTTATTGTACATATACACAAACTTAGTCGGTGTTTTCCATATTTATTAGTTGCAGATAACAATTATAACTTCACGTTCATTGTTTATCATTGACGCGACTTATTATCTTTCTAAAAATATTATCTAAAATGAATGCAATTCGTTAGATTTTCATTGAAACAGAAGTGTGATACACGCTAAACTTATCAATAATGTATACACTTGTAAAATAATACACGTGCGGAAATTGCCTTATTTTGCCTCATTTAAAATGGCCCGGATCAGGTGCGGATCAGGATGCCTGATTAAGAAATTTATGTAACGGCCCTGATCTGGTCCTTTTATGGGCCAAATAAACTTCCCTTATTACTAAGTCAGGCAATCTGAATTATACCGCACCTACGGTAACTTCACGGCCCTGGCAGGATACGGCAAAGAAAGAGACGAAAAAAATGAAAGGATTGGTTCACACGACAATGATCTATGAGTTTCTAGCCGTACAAGTTAAAAAGAGACTTATGTCTGTTCAACTTCGAACGGAGAAAATCAAAGAGAAAGATTTTGTCTCGAAAAAGTATTATAGAATTAATTTTTTATAAATATTTGAACGTCATTCATGCAAATTGATGAATAGTTGTCTCATTCTATTAAAAAATTAACATTTTTTTTGCTATGAAAAATCGACATACGGTTACTCATAGTGAAAAATACAGGGGGAAAAAGCCGCAAATTGAGACGCGGCTTTTTTATCTGTAAAATATTTCGACCTTATCGTATTTTGCAGACGGAGCCTCGAGCCTTTTACAAGTTAAAAAGAACTTAAGTCTACACGCGGTCTTTCTGAGTTGTATTTCCATACGTCATACCTGACGTTTAGAGGCCAAATACAACTTTTCAGTGACTTACTGTTTAATCCTGCAGCGAATTACAAGTTTTAGTTGAAAAAACTTGTTTTTTAATCACAAATAAGTTGTTTTTCATAATTCTCCTTTCTGTAGATAGATGCAGTATTCTTTTGCGAATCGATTGATGCGAAAATCTCATTTTCATCAAAAATGTGATTTAAGTGTCTTTTTAACTTATGCGGCAGTTTTTTTATAAGCTCTTATTATAAAATTATATTAAAAAATAAAAATAACTTTTTGGAAAAACGACACAAGCCGCAACATTTTATTGAACAAAATTCGCCGCCTAAATTGTATATACAAATTTGCATTTAACCAATTTGAGCTAGCATTCGTATTTTTTGTTTAAACCGTAAAAATAGCATAGAAAATAAACAAATTTGTTTGGTGAAGAAACGAGACAAGTTGCAATAAAATGTTTAAGATCCTAATTAATTTATTTATCTTTACAGAAACAAATATAATATAGATTTAAAATAATAGTCTTAAACATAATGTAGAAGAGTCCCCATGTTTGTACAAATCGTTTGCGAAGTACGAGATACGTGATGAGAATATTGTCGGTAAGGCCGAAGGAGCTTCAACTAAAGAGAATTTACAATCATCAAATGGCAGTTGACGCTGCTATGACTTGTAAATTTAAAAGTTTTTTGCACAAATATCAGAGAACTGCAAAAACCGAGCACGTAACGCGATGTAAATGCATAATCGATTTCAAAACGCGAAAAAAATATATTAACGTGCGCGAAGAGCGAGAACCAACAGTTGCACACCCCAGGTGCGTTTAAACTTGAGAGCCGCAATCATTGCGCTTAATAAGAATGTGCCCGCGCAGCAGGTAGTATTTTTCCTTTCTTTTTCTATTCCATGTGAGAATTGAATTTTTAAAGCAGCATAAAAATAGTATTGCTTATGTACTTTGTAATAACTTTAACTTCCCAAATTACCGAAAATCTACAAACATTTTCACAAATTACTGGAAATTTTCAGAACATTTGTTTAAATTCTTAATTTATGTGAACTTGCCCATTACCAAAGTTACCATAAATGCACGATTAATGTCCATAAACGAGAAAGGATTTCCGGAAATTAAAAAAATAGTTAGTATCCATGTCAACTCGTCGATAACCAGTTACCCTAATTGGCCGATAAAGTTTCATAACTCACGAGAAGTTTTCCTTAATGTTAAAAAAATGGTTAATTTATTTAAACAGGCCTGTGTTATCCTGGAGTCAGAATTGGCGCATCACGTCAGGATTTTAAGATATTTTGAGGTTATGTACCGAAAAAATTGCGTTTTTCACTACTTTTGAGGTTGTGTACAGAAGAATCCACCTTTTTTGGAATTTTTTCTTTAGTTGTTTCACATAGTACTGCGCTTTCTCTTTAATTTATGAGTAGCAGAGTTCAATTACCATTTTTCATTACCAAGTTACGCCAAATTGAAATTACGAGATATGTCCCATTATGTCTTGAGCATTTGCTTTAAATACCACATGCCAACATGGTTTCATTTTTGGAAAGTGGAGGGTCATTCCCGAAATGATTGTTTACGTAGAATCCGAATCCGGGGTCAGAATTGATCCATGACATTAGGATTTTAAGACATCTGTGGTCATGTACCCAAAAAATGGCGTTTTTGGCTATATTTGAGTTTATGTACAGAAGACACAAAATTGTTGGTGATTTCAGCAACCCCGAACACCATCAAGTACAAATTTTCAAGAGAAAACACTCGGTACAAAATGTCTACCTCAAAGTATTTAAAGCAAATGCTCAAGACATAATGAGACATATCTCGTAATTTTGAATTGGCGTAACTTGTTAAAGAAAAATGGTAATTGAACACTGCGACTTTCGAATTAAAGAGAAAGAGCAGTACTATATTATGCAACTGAAGAAAAAATCCGGCAAAATGTTTTGTCTTCTGTACACAACCTCAAAAGTAGCCAAAAATGCCATTTCTTGGGTACATAACCTCATATATCTTAAAATTCTGACGCGATGGTCCAATTCTGACCCCGGATTCGGATTCTATGTAAAAAAAGAGTTCGGAAATGACTCTCCACTTTCAACAGCAAAACCATGTTGGCTTGTGTAATCAAGGTTACGAAAAATTATTGATAAATTTACATAAGTTACCTATATCTCCCGGGAATTTTTAATCATTTATGAGAACTAATATAAGAATTCCTAAAAATTTCCGGACAGAGTTTTCACCCTCGATGCCTCCATTAGAATTCGGGTGTATTATAAAAATATCGTAAAAAAATAGATTTTCTATGGTTTTAAGAATTAAAATATTATAATTGGTATCATTTAAAATAACAAACATTATTTTTCATGAACGGTATTAAAATTCATTAAAAAGACAATAATCTTAATCATTTTTTTGCAGTTACATGTTTTTCACCGTCACTCCTTTCCAATGTTTGAAAAATTATTGCACTTTAATACATGATGAATACTTTTTTCCGGGAAAAGATTCTCTTCAAATCTACTGTTTCCAATTTCAGAAATAACTATATCATCTGAAAATATAATTATTTGCTGAAAAAATGTTTTCTTACAAAAAAATTGTTCTAACGATTTCAGCCATAGAAAAATTTACTTTCAAAATTGGTAACAGTAGTGTTGTAGAAAATGTTTTTGGAAAAAATAAGCCGTCATTCATTAAAATGTAATCATTTTTCAAAATTTGGTAAGAAGCGCTGGTCAAAAAAATTCAATGGAAAAAACTAGGTTAAACTTAATGTTATTTTGTGTAAATTTTAATATTGTCTACAAAAAATAACGTTTTTAATTTAATATTACATTACAAATAATAGTTTCAATGTTAAAATCATAGAAAAACTATTTTTTCAGGTATCTGACTTTTGACACAACTACCTTTTATTCCCCCTTGCTGCATGATATACTACAGAGCTTGAAATTAATGTGAAGCAAATTTCCTCGAATATAGCACCGTTCTTTCAGTCCAGGTTTCAATTTTTGAGATTTAAGGAGAACTTACACACACACACCCATATATATATATATATATATATACATGTTATTTTTCCCTATGCTAGATTAAATTTAATAAAACAACTCTTTGGTTGATGCCGTAGTAAAATCATATGCGTAAAATATCGTTTTTTCCGTATTCAAAGTTTTAATAATATTTAAATTCGTAGACGTAAGCCGTAGCTAAATAATCGTTTATACTGAAAGAGGAAGACTCAACTCCTAAATAATTTCGCTCGCTATCTTTAGATTTTAACCTTTCGAGGTTCAATGAACTCTATTCGCATACAGGTGTCTGTACTGGAGATCCTTTTCTTAAATTTACTGTTTTTAGTAATCCGCAATAATCATCTATGATCGTTTTACTTTCTAACAACAGAGGCTCAATAGCAACTCATCAAGTTTTTACACTTCGCTTTTGTGTGGTGTCCTCACGCAGGGCAAGAGGTGTCACCTGTCCACTAGGACTATGTTCGCAAGCTGTTTATATTATAGACCTGAGTCGAGTCGCTCTCGGACTACAGGCACTCGCCTACCTGATTTACGAGGATTAGGACGAGGGAAGGCAAGGTATTGCTTATGGCTTTATTTGTTATAATCTGGACATTTTCAGTTCTGGAGGTACTGCCTCTACAATTTTATTCTTTTAAAGGGGAAAGCCTCTTAGACTCGAGCTGTATAGAAATATTATCTTGCTTCGGATCGAGAGTTACAACTTTTCTTAACCAGATTTAGAGAGGTATACTCCCGGCTGCCCATAAAAAATTAAGGTTCTCGAAACAAGCCTTCGTATTTCAAAATCCAACTTACTTGACCAAGGTTAATGGGTATACCATGCCTTGCTCTTCGGTTCATTTAAGAAATTCTATTTTAGATAATAGTTTAAATTATGGCTATGCAGAACTTTGCTATAGAGTCTGAGATTTTCTCAGATAAGAAGTTTCTCGTCTAAGTATAAATTGCCACTATGGGATTTAGAAAAATTTTCATTTAATCTTGGCGTTTTTCGCCTAAGTCATTTCAGTCCTCTGGACTTAAAATAATTTTCAAAATTTTATCAAAGATTGGACGTTTTCCGTCAGAGTTGAAATAATCTCCTTTTTTGAACTTAGAAAGTTTTCTATAAAATGGCTCTTGAAGCGCAAAATCAGAGTTCCCAGAGGAACAATTAGTTAAGTGTAGCGTATGAAAGGCAAAGGGGACTTTGAAAAAGATTACTCTTGGAACCGGGTACACTAGGTATACTAGCTTCCGCTTCAGAGTTCTTTTCTCTTACTAATATTCTTTAAACTTAGGATTTTAGCCTAAGTTAGCACAATATTAGAAGATACTTGAGGATGGTTAGTCCTCAAGATCCATTGCGTCTTCTACGCAACCTCCAACTGTCTATTCTGGGTCGCGTTGCCCTTTTTATACCAGGTGTATACATATGAAACCGGTATTGCCATTTAGCGGCCAGTAGGCACACTTGTAGGCACTGTCGGAACTTACCATTTGTGCTAATTGGCG
>NC_046658.1:48160359-48162146 GCF_010883055.1 Belonocnema kinseyi | reverse complement strand
GGGCGCATACTTTGAATAAAATATTTGTTATCATTCTCTTGAAATAAATGTGTTTTTTTCTTGAAAAAATACCGGTTTCATATGTATACACCTGGTAGGTCGCGCCCCATCCTCTGGCTTTTACGCAACATAAAAATGTGTCCATGTCAATCGGGCCAGCTAAATATCTCGTGAATGGTTTTTTTTCACCCAATTTGGCACAGATTGTCTTTTTGATTTTATTCGATTTGATATTTTTGATATTTCTGGCAATAAATAAATTGATGTGGTATTTGTATTTTTTTGGCCTTTCTCATGAACATAAACAGTTGTATTAAATTTACAAAATTAATTATTTACTAATTTGTTTTTTAAAAAGCGCAATTAAAGAGTTAAGAACTATTCCGGATGTAACTTTTTCCATTCAATCTGATTCTCGTATTTGTTTTGCAAAGTAGTTAATAAAGCAATATTTCATTTAAACAAATTATTTAAACAAATTAATTTTGCAAAAGTAATGGCAAATTTCAAATCAGAAATGGCTCAAATCCTTAAAACTATATCTGGTTCATATAATTCGTGGCTAAAAAATCTTTTTGTCACAGAAGAGTTTAAAAGACTTGAGTTGGCGTTGGCTTTATACTACATTTTTTAATCCGCCATATTGGACTCGCTATTGATATTTTTATAATAATAATAATAATAATAATAATAAGTATAATTAAAAATAGAGTTTTTAAAACGAACATTTAAACTATCTTACGGTATTAAAACAAACATCACACACAAATTAAACATTTTATGTTTCGGTCGCCATTTTGATATTTAACAACAACAAAAAAAGTAATTCTGAAAAAATTTGAGATGAAAGTACATATGTTAAATATAATCTATGCCACATTTGGCGAAACAAAACCCGTTTACGAGATACTAAGGTGGCCCGATTGACATGGAATTGCAGATTTATATATATGGACACATATGATAAATATGTGTCAAAGAATAAAATTTGTTTTAATACATCTTTAAAATTTAACAGAATTCAATGGTTAGTCTTGGAACCTGTAGAAGTTTAAATTTCAAATCGTTGGAATTGAAGATTTTTTAATTTGAGCCCTTTACAATTAAAAATTATTGACGTTTTAAGTTTAACATTTGAAAATTCTGTGAGTTCGATACTTTACATCAGGTATTTTTTCGATATTTGGAAGATTTAGAATTAAAAACTTGACTGGTATAAAATCTTAGATTTAAATGTAAGTTAGAGATTATTAAAATATGCTTTAAACGAAAATTGTTAATTTATTTGTAATTATTATTCATATTTCATATCACTTTCTATTGTAGCATATATTTTAATTGGATAATTAGGTAATCAAAATGAAAAGAACGTGGAATAAACGTGCGCTATTTGTAATAGTTAAAAAATAATTCTAGTAAATATTTAATAACATTTTATGAAATATAGCAATTAGATGAATTCTAATTGAACATGATTAATGCTACAATATTTCATTAATTTTTTTGAGTGCTAAAATATGAATCTTACAATGAAAATTAACACGTCGTCAGTGTTCAACGAGGTGCTAATTAATGAAGATCTCTCTTGACACATGAAGAAAATGGTTTAAGATAAAGACTCTTCATGCTTGGTTCCTAGAGGGGTAAATTTATTAGGTCGACTCTTTACAGTGGACTCTAAAGCATGGAAGCTACTTGAAGAAATTTGCTGCTTCCTCTTTCATGACGAATAGTTGGAAATTAATTTCACACCTTCCTTATACATTTTATATGTAATATTCTTTTCT
>NC_046658.1:48158337-48160259 GCF_010883055.1 Belonocnema kinseyi | reverse complement strand
TTTTCGGACGGTATCAAAAAGTTAGAAAATCGTTGGACTCGCTGTATCGACCTAAAAGTAGAGTATGTTGAAAAATAAAACCGACTTTGGCCAAAAAAACGTTTGCGTGTTTCATTTTTCAGGGACTTATCAGACTGCCTAGTACATCTAAAAGTAATAAATCCCTTAAATTTGCAAGCTTTACTATTTGAATAGAAATCAATAGTTGAATGAGTATTTAAATTAAACATTTCACTATTAAGATTTATATTATTTAAATTAAAATATTTTGATGGAACATTTGTAAATCCACCTATTCATATATAATGTGTAAAACGAAAAAATAACAAAAATATCCCTCTGTTATCCCAGGCTTTTCAGCGAAAATCTTCGCTGAGATTTTGTCAGAAGAATTTAAGCGATACATAAGCGCAATTGACTAGAGCGTCCGATATAAGCATAGAGGTTCTAGGTTGTTTAGGTAGGATGTTCGATCCCCAGCAGGTGCGATTTTTCATAGCGTTTGAGCGTTCGATTATGTTTGTAACTGACCATTCGTGCAATTACATAATTTATAAAATGAATTAAGTGCAGTTATTATAAGTAGAAGATTTTTTTGCTACCTTATCATTATATTCCGTCATCTATTTCAAGATGCATTACTGGAATGTCTAATGACGCTTCTACAACGTCTGGCTTACATTTGAAACGTATGTCAGAATCACTGTTTATTTTTCTTACTTTCCTTATAACTCGATCTTCCTTTCGTTCCTCTAATCTACCTCTGACTCTACACGTTTTTTACACTCAATCCTCAACGGTTAACCTTTCGTTATACTAGCGATGAGCGTTTAGTCTCTACCATTTAATTCGTATTCCTAATATTTGTACATTAACCTTTCTCAGATGGCCCAACGTGAAAATGAATTGCTTTGCTTTTCTTGGACTGAGTCACCTATTTCTAACAATGATCCCCAGGTTTTAAAACTATATTTCTCTCCGTGTAAGCGTGTAATGTGTATCAGATTACAAAAATAGTAAGCCCCTGACATTTATATTTTAAAAAAATGTTGTGTCCAAAAACATTTTGCCTAAGGTCTTCGACAACATCGATAAGGCAGCTGACTGTTGGTTTATAGGATCGTCTTCCGGTTAAAAAATATTTTTCTTAATTATATGAACAAAGCAAATATAGCACAAACAAAAATTGTAATTTTTGTTTAAATATAATCATCCTATCAAATTACGCACTGAATAATTGCATTTTCTTTTGTGTCCTGATCTTGCCTCTGCATTGCCTTTTTTCATCACACATCTCTACGGCGCTGGTTCTCATTATGAGTTTTATGTTCTAGCACTATATAAAGTAAATTTAGACTATGAGTATGCAAAATTTCAGGAAAAAATTGTCCGCCTTTACGACGTACCTAAAACTTTATTTTCTTGCCCGTAGTATGCTCATTTTTATTTCTTGTTATAATTTAATATAATCCCTGTTTGAATAATAAATTTTGAATTGCGACAATTTTCTGCAAGCGTTACATAACTTAAAAGTATAAGACTTAAATAATATAAATTTTGTATGCGCTAGAAGAACAAAAATTATTTAGGAGTTCAATAAAAAATTGAGAATTTATGCACTAAAATTCTATGGATTTTTAAAATGACACGGAAAAAATTAAGAATAAAAATTGTTGCGTCGGAAACCGATGTGAAGTTTATCTTTTGTTTTTTTTGTTTTTTTTTTGCGTAGGTGTCATAAAATTAACAGAATTAAATGTTTTATTTGAAGAAACTGTATAAAAGGTTGCAGATTGCAACTAAATTTAGAGGAAATAAATGAGGCTTGAATTTCAGTAAATTTGAACTGATTTCTTAATGAGACTTCTCTTCATGAAGTAACCAGAACAAAGTCAATAATTTATTAGATGAATGTTTAGTAT
>NC_046658.1:48138001-48158237 GCF_010883055.1 Belonocnema kinseyi | reverse complement strand
TTTTCAAGATAGTCCACGAATATTATGCCATGTGCATCCCAAAATACGGAGGCCATAACCTTTCCGACCCATTGTTGCATTTTTGGACGCTTCGGAGCACTTCGGCCCGGTGGAACCCACTTTTTTGCCTGTTGCGTTGACTCAGGAGTATAGTAGTGGATCCAGGTTTCATTCATGGTTATGAATCGGCGCAAAAACTCGGTCGGCTTCGCGAAAATAATGCCAAATTCTGCTGGGAAGTTGTCACACGAATTCGTTTTTGGTCCACTGTGAGCAAACGCGGCACCCATCGCGCGCAGAGCTTCTTCATGCCCAAAACTGAATGCACGATATTGCCCACACATTCCAATGATATGCCTAGAGCATTAGCTGCCTCTCTCAATTTCACTTTGGGATCATTCAACATCATATCATGGATTTTTTCGATATTTTCTCGTGTAGTGACCTCTTGTGGGCGCCCAGATCGTTCGGCATCGACTGTGCTCGTACGGCCACAACGAAATTCGGTAAACCACTTATGAATCATTCCAATCGACGGTGCAGAGTCCGGGTAATACTTATCTGGCTTGGCCTTGGTCTCGGATATCGTTTTCTTGCGAAGAGAGTAGTGTTTGATCAAAACTCGAAACTCAGATTTTTCCATATTAAAAAAAACTTGGAGGTTAGTTGCTTCTCAGTGCTGTAACTTGTAAATGCGTAAACATAAATGGCTGAAGTTTTGACAGGCGTCATTTGAAGGATCAAACCCGACGAAAGTGGTTCACATTAGTGAATACTAATGCCATCTCTTAGAATTTTCAGGTACTTATCAGACTGCCTAGTATTATAAGTAAAAAATATTTAAATTTAACTTTGTAGCTTAAAAAATGGAATGATTATAGTTCTACTAATTTTATTTAGTAAAAATCTGACAGTAAAGACAAAAGCAGCCAATAAAAATATTTTATTGGAATATTAAAGTTAAAAAAATTGCTTGAGATTCGAAATACTTAAAACTGAAATTAATATTCTAACTTTAAATTTGAATTTGAACATTGAAACGAAGGCTTGCTGAAATTAAAAGAAATAAGTCTCAAAAATGCCGGAAATACACACATTTGGTGTAAGGTAAATTCTATTTTCACAATATCAGCAACAAGATGTAAAATTCTAAAAAGCTGGAAAATAATTTTTTATTTGCATAAATACTAAATGCGCTTAAAATAACGACGCTTTCTCGAAGCTAGCAATTAATTGTGATGTTGATTCTCGCGAATTAAACCTTACCTTTGCCTTTATTACGGATATAAGAAATCTCACCAACAACTATGTGATTCTGAAATCGCAATCTACTTTTTGCTTTTGGAAAACTTAACATAATTTTGTCTAACCTAACCTGACCCGACATGGCTTCTACGCGAGCCACACCATTTGCCCTCTTGCGGCCACATGTGGAAAATCAGATTGGCCTCAGATCGGAACTTGGGAGTAAGTTGGACAATTTCTCCACGGGAGGCTCTGAGCAACATCGAAGCCTTTTTTGTAATTTAAAAGAATTGAGGTGAACGTTGAAAGGAGTGGGCTATTCACTAGTTTCGAGTTTCACTCGCGATCTTGATCCCGTGTAGATATTTTCCTATGGCCCAGACAGGGCGCAGACTTGACCAAATATAAACCGAATCTGGAAAACCGACCTAGGCGTTATCACTTATAAAACACACGGCCCGATCGGAGACAGATCTGGCGCCTGATATGGCCGCCTGATCAGTACCCGACATAGCTCTGACCAATTTCCCATTAAAAGCCATTTTTGAATTTGATCATGTTTTAATAATTTTTTCTATAATAGCAATTTGATAACAAGGAAAATGAGTAAATTAAAGTATATTTTTTGTTCACGTGCCACACATTAGCAAAAATAGGAATAAAAACTCAATACATTTTGTATTTACTTTGACTTCGTTCTTTACGATGTCGGCCCAAAGTGGTTAATAGCAAATTTTTAGATCTTTTTCAAATGCAATATTTCTCTTTTCTTTAATTTTTTTCATATCGTGCATTAATTAGCATGAAATGTTTATTTTCGTGTATTTTCTGGAATTGTGTAAATGCTATGACTCTGGGAATTGTTTTTTTTTTTTTTAAAAGTCTGTTGAAGAAATTGTTCGACTTTTTTAATACCATGAATAACCGTATAGAGAATTTTCGAATTATGAAAAAAGTGGTCCATAAAATATTCAAAATATACCTACTTTTTGAATTTTTAGCCAAAATGACTGGCTAATGAACTTGACCTTTAGTTTGGGACACTAAACGAGTATACCAAAGTGCAATCTAATAGATTAATTTTTTCAAAAGTTATCGTGTTCACAGATAGACATACATACAGAAATACAGACATACAGACAGACAAATATACAGAAATACAGACATACAGGCGGACATGCAGATAGACATACAGGCAGACATGCATACAGACATAAATACAGACATGCAGACACAAGTCTAATACCTTCTCTTATGAGAATGTAATAATACTAATAATTCTAGTTATTCTCCAATTCGTATCCACATACTCTACATAGATTCTGCTTTTCATTCATCCAATATCCACAAGCTCTCATTCCTTCTGCCATTCTAAACCGTATCACCCTACTCAATTTGTCTTCCTTTTTTATTTTTTTGTAGACATTTTGGTTCCGTCAACCCTTTGACTACTATAAACCATCTATTGTACCTCGAATCTATAATCTCTGTCCATCTCTCTTCTCCTTGTTTAAATAATAGCTCTAACTCTATGTCCTGTCATTCCATAACCCCATCTCGTATCTTACAAACACTTCACATTTTTCTCCTTTCTTCCTCCTATTTTGAATTTCCTGAATTTCCTATCGCCTCATTGTTCCGAATTTCGCCCAAACAAGCTTCAGTTATTCGGCTTCCCTCTCCCCTGTTTAGCTTCTTTTCAAACCTCCACGCTCTCTTAATTTTTCTAGTAACCATTTTTTCCCTTCCTAACACTTCTTTTAACATGTATCCTGGGCAACTCCTGCTAACCCCTATTATTTACCTTAGAAATCACTCGAGTGTGCTCTCTACTTTCCTATCTTCCTTCCATCCCCAGATCTCAACTTCATAACACAGCACCGCCCAAACCAACGCATCAAACCACCAGATCCTTATTCTCCAATCGTCGTTGAACCTTCTCTTTTCTATGCCCCAAACTTGGCCCATTACTTTACTCGCACAGTCAATTCTTTTCCTTATCTGCAGCTCGTTTCCCCTTCAGCCTCAAACCAAAAACCTAAGAAACAGAACTCCTCTACCCATTCTACTGTCCATGCATTCAAATCACCTCCTATAAAAACAAAATCTTCTTCCTTTTCCTCCATTCACCTTTCTATTACTCTCCAACCTTCCTGTTCCCCGCTTCTTTTATAAACACAAACCACCACTATTTTGAATTTTTCAACTCTAATCCTTCTTACCATTGTACCATCCTTTTCATTCCAATCCCCCTCTTTTCTCTCTTTTACTGCCAATTCTTTTCTGCCAATTCTTCTTGCATCGTCCACACATAACCTTTCGGTAACATCTTTTTTATCCCCTTCCAGTCCTTCTCATTTGCCCAAGTTTCACTCAACATAATCACATCCCACTTTTCTACCCCCCCCCCCCCCCCCCCCCCATATTTTTTTCTTGTGCTTCAAACCCGACACAATTAGGAAAGCTATTTTCACGTTTCTCTCCTCCTTTCGCTCTTCTTTCATATTCACTTTGTTTCCCCTTTGCCGTTTGAAAACCCCTCTGATTTATATCCAGACACTTTTTCGTCTTCCTTTCCCCTACCTTTCTCAAAATTTTTTCCTTTTTTCCTTATTCTTCTAACTGATCATCCCAGCACCATTCCTTCCCATGTATCCATAACCTATCTTTCCCTAGCCACACCATTTTCCCCTTTTTCTTCTCAAACCGCGCCCTCTGCTGTATCTCGCTCAGTCTTTTCTTCAATCTTTCATTTTTGCTTTGCACGTTCTTTTCATTCCTTTTCACTATTTCCTCATTCTCTGTTTTTCCCCATATGCTCATTTTTATTTTCTAGATTGCATACTTGTTCTTCCAACTGTTTTATCTCTCTAGATCTCTGTTCGCCAACCTCTCTCTGCCTATTCTCAATGTTTGCTAGCTTACCCCAAATCTTGTATTTCTCCTCCTTTCAGCGTTTATCCTATTTTTCCCATTTAACTCTTAACTTTTTCACTTTCCCCTTTTCATCCTTTTCCTGCCTATTCATATCCCTGTTCATGCCATCCAATCTCCTCTCTAAACCCTTTTATAAGATCTTCCAATTCTTCAAACAGCCCCCATCCCTCCTATCTCTTTTTGGTGTTTTCCCTTTAATTCCAACTTTCTTGTTGTCCTTGTCCCTTTTTACATCATCGTCCCCAGTCTCTCTTTTCCTTTTTTCCTCCCCTTCACTGCTAGTGGCGCTTGCCTTTTTTTGCAATTCTTCCAGACTTCTGTTCGAACCCGCTGTTTTTACTGTGATCATCATCACCCTTCCCCCACTGCGCATGCTTTCAACAACGTCAGCTGTTGCTGCCACTACGGTTTTCTGCTCTTCGCGATCGTCCAGTAACTGTTGCTCTCTGGCGCCAGTTTGTGGAATTCGCCTCGTCGGTATCCTACCTTACCCAAAGCTCCGTGACATTCCCCGGCTTTATCAACTACCTCTTGCCCCCACTATCGAGCAACTGATTTTCTACTCCTAACCTAAAAAACTTCACAGGCTCCAGATTTTGACTTCAAACCACTCACTTTCACCCAACACACCTTTGCCTTCACTCATCCTTCTTCCTTTACACTCGATCTCCGCACTTTCTGCCTTTTCTGCATCCACTCGCCCTTATTCCCCTCACCAAAGCAAAAAATACACCATTTGACAAAAAAGAGTTCTTTTGCGATGGGTACCGGAAACGGAACCGATCATTAGGATTTAATAAAAATTGTAACTTTTCCCTAAAGAAAAAGGAAAAATTAAACCTTTAAGTAACTGCTGTTAAATAAACAATTTTAACCTGAATTCTTTTTTTCTGAAGTGTGCTTAGAAGCCTACATCAAGATTTATAGAACTTAATAATAGATCTTTGTTTGTCGATTTTATAAATCATTTTAAATATACGCTACTTTTGTGATTGATTGTACGTAGTGTACGTCCTTATTTAGCATGGGGAAATTTTAAATTTTCGAAAATTTAAACTGATATTCCAAGATTTCATCGAAACGTGCCGAACTGTTTAGCGATTAAAGAGGAGTGTCTACGAAATAAAACCATACAATAACTTTTATTTCCAAACATTCCACACCCTCCCTACAGCGCCCCAAATATGACCCAAAAATCCAAAAACTACATTTTTACGTAATATTGTTACTGTTTAGCAATTTCCGTCGTCTGTTTCATAAAAATAATGACTAATGAACAACTTGAATATTTACCATGAATTTTCAAACAATTTTCAATCGCTTAAATGAATTTAAATGATTTAAACAATTATTTTGTCTAATAAATGTGAAAAATAATCGTAATTTCTTATTGAAATGCATATTTTGACGTTGTTTGGGGTAGTGTATTTTTCTAAAAAAATGTTAAGATAATTTGTATTGGCTGAGGGAGTTTTTTTATTAAAAAGTGCTCAGATTAAATACTCAGATTAAAGAGAGTTTAAAGAAAAAAAAGTTAATTGTATAAACAATAACATAAAGCTTTTAGCAGAATTTACTACACCTCAAAATGATTCCATATTATGTCGAACTCAGAAAATAAAGAGAATTATGTAATTATTGAACAAGACGTAGCGTAGGATACTAATTTAAAAAGAAATTTGATATCTCTGGCTTCATTTTTAGAAATTTCGAAAATAGATAGTAAATAGTTATTTTAAAAATTACATCATGCTTAAAAAAAAATTAATATTCCAAACGATGACAAATAATTACATTTCAATCAGAAAAGACGCTTATTTTTACATTCTTTGGCAATAAATGATTGTTTAAATAATTTACATTTGTTTAAACAATTGATTGGTGAGGGTGGCTTGAATATGAATATTCTTAGTATGGTTTTATTTTTTATATTCTTTGGCAATAAATAATTGTTTAAATAATTTACATTTGCTTAAACAATCGATTGGTGAGGGCGGCTTGAATATGAACGTTCTTAGTATGGTTTTATTTCGTAGACACTCCTCTTCAATCTCTGAAAAGTTTGGCACGTTTCAATAAAACCCTGGAACATGTTTTCAATTTTTCGAAAATTCAAAATTTTCCCATCACAGAAAAAAACAGAAGATGGACTTTACATCGATTTCCGACAGAAAATTCTCTTCAACAGAAATGAACTTCACAGGATAAACTTTACACAAACATCGGTTAAACTTTCTTTTGTTTTTCCGTGACAAACACATGTTTTTTGAAAGACCCGAAGTTGGCTAAACAAAACTTCATCGTTGTAAAAAATTTCCTGCATTAAATTTTATTCTTAGTTTTCATGTGATGTTAATTAAATGGGAGTTTGAAGTGTCCTGTGGCACGTTTTTATATTCGAATTTCGAGAAAAAAGATTACGGATTTTCTTCTTTCGCAAATGGAAACTTTTGGGGATTGTCTTGCCCTGTAGCTTGAAAATCGTTTTTTGAACTACCCTGATAAACACGTTTCTATTTCTGAAAGAAGTACTATTAAAATGAGAAAATCGAATTTTGAGGTAAGAACAGCGTTTCAACACCCTTAATTAATCTGTATAAAAAATGCGTTCCGCATTATCTACCATGGGTAAATCTAATATGTGTATAAATTTTTTTTTTTCATTTCATTAATACTTTGCTTCCTCACAGGCGAAAAATAAATGAGCTTCCACTAGTAATAATAAAATAACAAGATTTAATTTTGAGGTTACAGCTTATAAGAAATCCTTACTTGAATCTACGTTGACATTGGAAACCTGACTAGCATCTGAATCCTCATGTGAAGAAATTAAATCCTTATGATCCATCAGTTCATCACTATTCTCGATTTCATTAATATTTCGATGTTTTAAAATTTTCAGAACTTAAATTTAGGGTCGCATTTCACTTTCTTATTCATCATCTGCATCACATAGCTACATAATTTTAAATATATAATCAATAACATGGGCTAAAATGTATATAATTTTTTTTAATTGTATAAATGTGATGCAAACTCAAAATGTTTAAAAATACACAATTTACAATAACTTTTTGAATACGTTTTAATTTTAAGGCTAGCTTTCGAATCAAGATAAATATTCAATACGATTTAACGATTTACTTCTCGTTCACTTCACGAAAATTGTCTAAAGCAGCTAACATGCGATGCTTTCAGACTGGTAGTGCACTAGGCTTTGGCATATGGTTTATTTTATTATACACTCAACTCATATAATAACAATAAATTTTATTTAAAAAAGACACTTTATTTGACAGCAAGGCAACTTTCCTGAATTGGAACTAGCTGGCGTTGCAATATCAGAACCGGTCTGGCTCGGGTCTGGGCCCTAGAATTATCCCGATTTGGACATAAAGATATTCAACCTATCAGGACCAGATCTGTAATCGAAAAAATATATGGCGATTTCTGCACGGGACCCTATAATCCTACGAAGTTCTTTGACATTTCATGAAATCCTTTCAAATGATTTAAGATACACTCCATTATTTAGAATCGTTTTAAATGTATAAGATCCTTCAAATATTGTGAAATAGATAGATATAGTTTGAAATTTCCTAAAACTTCCTTGAAATACTTTAAATCTCGTAAATTACATAAAAATTCAAAATACCCCTTAAAAACATTTTTTAATTTTTTTAAACTTTTAAATCTTCTAAAATAAAGAAAATTTCTTGAAATCCTTAAAAATATCTAGAATCATTCGAAATCTTTTATAAAGCACTAAAAGCTTTCTAACCCTATACATCCTTGAAAATTCCTGAATTCAGTTAAAATCATCGAAAATCCCTCGAAGTCTTTTGCAATCTTAGAAAGTGAAATATATGTTATATCAGAAATTCGTTTGAAAAAAATATTAGCATGATTATCAGTTTTTTTCTTCATAATAGTATCAGATGTTTACTTGACTGTGATATGATTTGGATACTAAATCTACATCTTTTTATTCGAATGCATATCGTTTTCCTGTCACATGCTTGTCTGCCATCAATACTTATAAACAAAAAGTTCATAAAATAAAATATTATAACGCAGTTCTCAATCTCATAGAAAACGTTGTTTATTAAAATTCTTCAAGTTTTCTTCAACCCGAGCTATATTAATTTTGAATCCAAGACGTAGAATTTTTTAAGCATTAGGGATAGCATTTCATACAATAACTATTTTAAATGCACATTTCTCTCAGAGATTTCAGATGGTATTAAAAAAACTTTTACTACTAGTGTTGTTTAGAATTTAAAAGTGTACTTCATTTAAAATAAGGACTTACTATGCTTTTTCTTCCTTCTTCAGACTTGGATAGCAATAGAAAAAATATTCAATTCTGTTCTAAAACATTCATGTGAAAACCATGAGTACGTCAATTTGCGAAATTTGCATGTATACGAGGTACGTTCACGAAATATTAAAATCTAGAAGGCAAGTCCAGGCGAAGGTTAAAATGAAAAAAAATATGCACAGATGGATTTTTTGTTTTGTTTCATAATTTAAAGCTATACGGAAATATTTTAACATTGCATTATATTGAATCCCTTTTTATTTTTCTCTCTAACGTCTCATAAAGTCACGGGTGGAAACATAAATCTATAATGTAGTATCAACATGTCATCATCAGGACGTAGACAATCATCAAAATTTTAGAAAAACCTCCATAATGTTTGAAAACGTCGTTTATCTGCATATTTTAATTATTTCTTACATCTGAAGGCTTATTCGATAGTAAACTCAAAGTATGGTTTACACTCCAAATTATATTTTCGACATTTTTCAGAAACGATGTTACTAATTTCGTTAATGTGAGACAATTTTAAAAAATTCAGTAACAAATTTCATAATGTTTATTTGCAGTTTTGGAATTTTTTTATACAATGGACCTGAAAATTTCGAAACTTGCAACAAAAAGGATGTACCTTTTATATCATAAAAGTTGTCTGCCATTATGTATAATAGAAAATTACGACACTTTTTTTAAGTTAAGGTAAATTTACGAAAATTTAGCCGCGATTAACTTTTTTTTAGTTTCCAATATTTGCCAATACTTTTGTAACGTCATAAATTAACATACAGAATTCCTGAAAATAAAACGATGGGTGATTGACCATGATCTTGATTGAGATAATGTTGTAATTTTGCATATCGTTTCCGATATATTTATGATAGGTTTTCATTCAGGACCTCATTTGGTTATCGGGTGTCAGAAAAAATAGAAGGAAGGAGATTTGGTTAGTTGCCTTCTCATTTTTCTTTCCTCTTTTTTATTTTCTTATTTTTTTCTCCAAGGGGGAACATTCTTTTCTTTTTTAGGAGAAAGAGGTTTTTTTCTTTATTTGTTGTTTTCAACTTTTAATAGGAATATTTCTTCGTTTTACTTTCAGCAATTCTGCATATTAATTTGATTATTGGACGTTAAATGGGATTTTGAATTTGATTTTAATCTTATTTAATTTTTTTAAATTTTAGCGTTATAAATTCTTAAATTTCAATTCACTCCTAACAGTACAAACTTATAAAGTTTAGGTTTTAAATCGAAAATTGATGAAATCGTGATTTGTGTTAATATTTTTAAATTTATGTTAATTTTCAGTGGTTTTGTCATCAAATTTTTTTCTGCTTTATATTTGTGTATACTTTTACTATTACTGAATAATATATTTTTTATTTAACTCACGCTACACGTTTGGCATTTGTGTTTCCGCCACATTTGTGCACAGACTTTATAAAACTAAAGGTCAAAGCATCGCCAACTGTAATTCAGTGATAGGGACTTTTCTTTTGTTGAAGCTCCTGTGGCCTTAACGAACACATTCTCATCACGTATCTCGTGCCTTTCTCTCGATGTTTTCGAAAATGCGAACTTTTTAACATTATGTTTCAACTCGGTTTTATCAAATGTAAATTATATTTATTTCTTATGTCATTACAATTCATAATATTTAATGGTATTAAAATAAACATATTTTTGTTTTTTTTGGTTTCATAATTAAAACAAGTGTGGGTCCTATAAAAAAAGCATTTTTTATCAACCATATTATGGCAACTTGTGTCTTTCTTTCATAAATTTAATTTAATTATTTTTACAATTCAAGAAAACGCATCCTAGCGTAAATTAGTACAATGAAAAATGTGTAGATATAGTTTAGGCAGAGAATTGTATTGGTAAAGATAGCTTGTTTCGCTTTTCCAAAAAGTCAATTTTTGTTCTATTTAATGCATTGCGTAAAAAAAGTTCATACCAGATTTTTAGGTCTTTTTTAATCGAACCACCTTCGCCTTTTCGCTTTTTCGTATTTTGTGTGATTTTCCCAAAAATATGGTTTTTTTATTTTTAATGTTATTTCTTCAGATGATAAGGAAAACTACGCACCATATACAGAAATTATTATTCAAGACAAACTTGTAGGTATTTTCGGGCTGAACAGCTTTTGCCCATTATTTTTGTTCATAGCTTGTGGCGTTTTTCTAAAAATTTGATTTAAAAAAATTTTAATTTAATTTTTCACAAATGAAATAAAAAATATCCATCCTATCAAAACTTTATTCAAGCGAATTTGTAGATCTGTTTTGAGTGCCTAATTTTTGTGGATTCATCATTTTTCGTATCTTGCATAGCTTGAACGCGAAATGGAATTGTTTATTTCTCGTTATTTTTTTGTGTAATGAAACTTTAAATTTTCTTTTTTTCAAAAAAAAAACAAAAGGTTGTTACAAGAGTCAGAAAAGGTTTTCTTTCTCTTTTTATGAAATTTGTTAAAGCTAAACTCTGGTAATTTTGTTATCGGAAAAGTAACAAGGATAAATTATGCGTATTCTTAAGTACGGCAGCGACCCATACATAAAATTTTTAAATCTTTAAAAAAGGGGTATCAAAAATTTTGAAAATGCTCTTGCTTTTTGTATTATTATCCAAAATGGCTAGATCACGAACTTAACCTTCGGTTTATAATACTCAAAGAGCATACAAAATGTCAATTCAATCTGTCAATTCTTTCAAAAATGATCGTGCTACCGACTTCAAACCTACAATCAGACCCACACACACATAAACACACACGCTTTCATACAGAAAAATTTAGGAAAATCTATTTTACGGGTTCAGAGTGTCTCAAAACGTGGATATTTGACAAAACAAGGAATTCTCATTTTACGCAATCTAATACCTTGTCTAATGAGAATATAAAAATACGTTTTTCTGTACCAAAGAATAATTTAGCGAGAACAAAACTCATAGGAAATCTTCCTGATGTTACTATCAATCTAAAAAATTACGAAAAAAGTCAAAGGTGGCCTTTCCCAGAAAAACGACTTCTTACTTTTTTAAATATGTCATTTTACTATTTAAAAAACAATTCAAGTATTTTTAAATTACTTAAACGAGTTTAGATCATGCTAAAATTACTTGCAAATAATATTCAATTAAATTCATTCTTTCTTGTCATAAAACTTAAAGAAAAAGGTTGGGGTATATTTTCATAACTCAACTAAATATTCAAGTAGCTATCACATCGAGAAACTTATTGTTTTCTTAAAAACATACTTGCTTCAGATTTTTCCTAGAAAAACAATATAGTACAGCGAAAAAAATACCGCGGCATCACCATTGTCAAACTGTTGATTTCAGAAGAAATCGGTAATATTTTGCGTTTGTAAAATTAATTTGACTGAGTTTTAATAATGATAGCAGCTTTAGTTTTTAGGAACTTCAATAGGATGCGTAAAATACGAGTAAGCACAATACATTCTTGAGCTTCTAGGTCTAAAACATGATTTAAGGCCATGTGACGAGTGGGTCACGTGACCAGATTCCTACCTTACCGCACCTTTCTTCTTTCCCAACTTATTTTCACACGAAGCGCCACATTAAGTTGAGAATTTGGGATAATAAATAAGAAGCACCAAGAAAGGTGGGTCTGGTCCTAAACTTTAATAATTATAGAAGAAGCGAAAAAAATTAATAACAAGAAAAAATTTTTTTCATAATTATATAAATCTAGGACCAGACCCATCATTCTTAATGCTTCTTGTTTAGTATCCCAAATTTTCAACTCGGTATGGCGTTTCGTGCGAATTTAATTTGGGAAATAAGAACAGTGGCGGTGAGGTAGGAATTTGGTCACGTGACCCACTCATCACATGGCTTTAATTGATTTAAATTTGCAGCCTAATTTGTTTTGTGGCTCAAGTAGGTGAGCAATGAATTTACAAATTCTTTGATGTAGTATGAAGTGCTGCATACTTTTCACTTCCAATCAATCCGAGAATGACAGAGGATTGATTTTACGATTCTCTGATCGAAAGCTGCTTTGTGCCTCGTGTCGAATTACCAACCATTGCTTCGGCGCCAGGCCTGTATAGAAAATAGAAATTGATCCGTGTTATCGGGATCATGCAATTGACACAACATGCATAGAAATGCAGCGAATGTACAGGGACAAAACCGAATCTAGGAAGACTTCCGGTTTACCGTCCATTGCGTAAATTCTCAAAGAGCAAGTAATTCCCAGTACTCAGCAATTTATTACAACTTTGTCCCGAGACTCTCGTTACCTAGAATTCAAACTACCACTACTCATAAAGTCATACATGTGCTGAAATATGTAGGATCTTAGCACGGATTCACCATCTGTGTAAGTTGCTCAAAGTTCGTGTTTGAGAATTACCATGTATTAATGTTTCTATTTAAAAAGACACACACACAAATGAAAGTGTGGTTTTCTCAGACTCCTCAAATGAAGAACGAAATTCATTTTTCCTCTGAAAAGCTTCAGTTCCGTATTATTTTTTCAATTTATTTAAAAGCACCGATGGGTTGTTAATAATTACATAGAATCGTTAAAAAAGCTGTTCTGAATATTGAATACGAAGATACATATAAGCACATTTTTCCTTTTTGAAAGCCAGAAACAGTTCAAAAAGTAAGTAGGACTTAAAAGACCTTGTATGTAAACGAAAGTAGGGAAAAAGAAGTCTGCAAACAAAGGGTTAAAAAAATACAAATATTATATTCCTAAAGGCCTATTGAAATCGAATATCGAACATGACCGTTTCTGTAAAACAATACTTTAACAATATTTTTGTTGTTTTTTTCTGAACCAAATGTTTTCCTGTCAATATAAATTAAAAATAATAATATCGAGAATGACTTCGATTTATAAAACAGAGTTTACATTTTAGTTTTCTTGTTTTTAATAACATATTTTATAAATAGATAACTTCACTGCGCACCTAAAACTCGTAGGTAGTCACCTATTTTGCGTAGCTCTATCACGAATATTTATTATATTTAAAATATTTGATTTTTCTCCTATTGTAATTAATAGTTATATTTATATGTTATATGTGTATTTGCGATTTGCGATTTTGTTTTATTATAATTATGTAATATTGGGTAATTCTAGTTTAATTTATAGACTCATTAACCTCAGATCAAGCTTTACTACGAAGCTCTACTGCTTCCCTTCTTATCGCGGTTGTTCAGCAAATATATTAACTTAAGTACAAATTACATAAATGCACTTCCCTGATTGATCAAATGCAAGATAATAGGAAGTGTGCATTAATAGCAATTTCACTACAGGTTAATTATGAAACACGATTATTTTCCAGATGTAGGATTATATTTTCAATATCTATTTGTGTGGAATTAGAAAAGTATATTTAGAAATATTCATGTCATTTATAATAATTATAATAATTATTATTATTGTTATCATCATATTAAGTCATTTCCCTTTCGGGGTGAAGAGCCTCACAAAGTCATCATTTAAAGCTCCCCAGTCGGGCTCATTAGTATTCAAGTGATCTTCCAAGTACGTATATGGACAACACGATGGTTTAGGAAGCGTTACACTTATAGGCAACTCAATATGACTGTCATTTATGGTTACCAGTACCAATTCTCAAGTGGTGCTATAAACTGTGAAAATTAATGCTAAAAAGTATTAATAAATGAGCGCGGGGTTAGTTCTTATATATATTTTCGGATATACTTATAATAATTCGGTATTCGCAAGTACCAACGCTTATAACACAATTAAAATTTCGCACGCAATAGGGGAGAATCGAACGCACAAACCTAAGCACGCAAGTAAATTTTCTTAGCCACTACACTATTACACGAAAGTATCTGTAACCGAGAGGTGGCGACCTCTTGAGCGACTCCTGAATACGCGCCCATGCCATTGCGACATACAACAAAAGTTTTTGGATTTACCTCATCATATCCATACAAGTCAGCCGAAACAGTTGCGGAACACAAAAACGTCTTGCTCCAATAAACTATTAAGTGTTCGGGATCTGTTAAGAAGTTGTTCAATCCAAAATTTGGTTATTTTTTGTGAAACCACTTCCTTGATAAGTGGGAATATAGCGCAACGTGACGACTGTAACAGAAACGTCAGAAAGAAATATTTTTACGTCGTGCAATCCATTCATTGCCTATTGTGCCGTGAATTCGCCCGGTGCTCTGCGCGGATAGGTTGCCTTGTTACGACTAGTATTTTAATCTCTGTTCAGTGGATTTTACATATCTTACAGTATGTAATATTAGGGAATAGAGGTTTATTTTACTACGGGATAAAATTTAAATTAACCTTAATTTCATTGTGGCATTAACGAAATGCTAAGTGATTTTGACATTTTCACCCTCTTATTAAGAGCAGTTTATACTGTTACGGTTAAAAGAAAACGTCTACATTACTTGATAAGTAAATATTACATTTATTTTTTCTGTGTGTCTATTTCCATCACTGTTTGCAGCATATCATGATGATGATGATGATGATGATAGGACCAGGTCTCGCTACCGTACAGCCAGGGGGAGCTTCCACTTTACTGCCCAAAGCAAAAGTGTGTCACGAGAGTTGAAAACGGCCTTGTGGTGGTGCTAGTAGTAACTTTGTTCTACAGAACCATGCAGTACCATAAGAAAAATGCATAAAAATTACAAAATAAATATGAGAAACCTTTTAAAATGATTTCTTCTTCATAGTGTAGAGTCAGGTACTAAATGAGACTTATATACTTCGTGCTATTTGGTTAATATAGAAAAAAGCGGCATAATTTACATAATTCAAACAACAACAAATTTGCAGGGATATTCAGAACTTATGAAAAATAATACAAAAATAAATAACGGAAACACAAATGAACGAGAAAAAATGCGAAAATATATATTATTATAGAATTATAAAATTTTCCGAATTTCAAATAACGACAAGATTTTTAATTGACAAAAAATAAAATCCTAAATTTAAAAATATCCAAAACTAAAATTCACGTACTTCAAGACCGACATGTAAAATAAGTGAATTATTAAGTCACCACAAATTCCTATGATAAACAATTTCAAGATCTACGGGAAAAAATTTGATAATTATGCCCATTTTTTTATTCTTTTGGATTAGACATGAATAAAAAACTCGGCTTTTTGAATCAGAAGTTTGCTTCTTCTAGGCAAAAAATATAGCGGCTTTCAACTAAAAATGGTAAAACTTAAGCTTTTCACCACATATACGCCGCTTAACTTCTGTTTACGACTATTGTTTTTGGAGAACCTAGAAAATTAAAATGTTCTAAAATTTTGCAACGTCACTAAAAGCCATCAGTAGGTAGGAATTTTTATGGAGGCATGTGAGAGAATCTAGAATCAATTGAATCCAAACAATCGGTTGGATTAGATTATATGTAAAACGTTTTAGTCAGCTAATGAAGAACATTCAGTTACCGCATATAAGCTCTTCTCGTAGATTAGTCAACTTACCGTAGTCTCTTTTTCTCCTGGTATCAACAAGAATAATGTTCCTGAATGTGGTATAATATATTTGAAGGTAAAGTTTTTTCCCCGCTGGTCACTTGATATTTCAATTTAATAACTGCCTGCAATCGAAACACCTGTAAATTATTATTACCCTAAAGAAAGTCTGTTTCCTATAAACAATGCTGTGCATTTTATACGTGATACATCTCTAATAAATATTAAAATAATTATATAACTATACATTAAATAAATAAATAATTCCTCTTAACAGCTATTTTTACATATATATCTGTTCTAATTATAGTTATAATATTTATCGACAATGTGATATACCTGCTATAGAGAAATTGGTGAAATAAGTCCAAATACATAGATTTTGCTGATTAAAGGATATGTCTGAATTCTTTCGTTCGTCTCCAGCTATACATTGAGCTAAAAGAAACAACTTTGGTTCCACAGCTCAATCCTTTTCTATGTATTCCTCATTTATCGAAGTGGTGGATATAAAAGCGACTGTCATTCTTCACAGGTCGTCAAATTGAACACTGAGTTAGTTGAAGAGCTGTTAAAAAATACCTCCTTGTAAACTACTATTCTTGATAAGAGCTTGCGTCTTCTTTTACAGATACTTCGAGTGTGAGGGACCGTGCAATAGACAATATCTCACAGAGACACTCGAGCCAAGTTAGACCCCGACAGCAGTTGCTCGATCACTCTAAGGGTTTGAAGACGAAACTTGAACCGTCATTCGATTATTCTCAACCTGCCAATGTGACGGCCCTGGTAGGCAAAACGGCCTACCTCACGTGTCGTGTTCAAAATCTCGGGGATAAAACGGTAAGTATTAGTTAATAAAGTAGATTTGAAGGTTCCAAATCGAACAACAAACTTTCTTTAACCGCTTTATAAATAACTAATTTTATTTGTTACAGAAAATTTCCACCTAATAACTTATAACCCCCCGCCCCCATACTTTTGTACTGCGCTCGGAAAATACCCCGAAAAATGCAAAATAGCAGTTTTATAAAAAATTTATACCAAAGACAACATTTTTTTTGAATTATAAAAATATTTATTTTTTTTATTCGACAAGTAAAAAATGTCTAAAGTAATTTGTAACTAACTTTAAATTGTACTGAAAAATATTATTTATTTATCTTCTTTCGTAAAACTTACTAGATTTCGGAATGAATGATACAGTTGATGAATGTCAAAAATAATATTGTTTGTTTCTGAGACAATCAGCGAATGTTAAAATTGATATTTTTTTGTAAAAGACAGGTTGCACTTGTTTAAAGAATTAACATCACTTACTCCTTCTCATAGGAAATTTCAAGAATTTTCTTTTAAAACTCATACACTAGTTCGCTTATTTGCTGGTTCTCGCGCTTCGCGCTCGATGATATATTTATCTCGCGCTCCGCGATCGGTCTTTGTATATTCTAGATATTAACAGATTTTTCAAAACTAAAAGCCAAAAAATCGACAACAGTAATTTGGTGACAGTGACTTTTTTTTGTTAAAGCTCCTTCGGCTTTAACGAATACATTCTCATCACATATCTCGGTCTTGGCACTCGAATTTGTATCTCAACTTGTATATCATTTTCATAAATGTATATTATTACAATGCATAACATTCATTGATATTAAAACAGACGTAGTATCATTGTTTCTTTAAAAAAAATGTGCATTCTTTAAAAAAGTTTGTTAATAAACATTTTACTGCAACCTCTGCCGGTTTTCAAAAACTGAACTTACTCATTTCCAATTTTATTTTGACGATTTAAATGTAGCACATACGTTCAAAACATCAGCCTTACCTTTTTTCAACTTCTAAATTAAATCCCTGACTCAGTGACCCACAAAACTTCGATTAACGAGGGTTTGGGGGCAGGAGTGGAAGGCGGTTAGTTTCAACCAAGAGTAGCTGGTTAGTATTTTATGATCAGAAGTTCAACCAACCTTCAGCAGCGTTGTGTTAGATGGGAGTTCATATGATCTCATTTTCACATTCCCGGCCCACAGTGGGAAAAAAATGACATTTTTGGTTCAAAATAACGTACAGCCGATAAATATTGAGTGATTTGGACAAACAAGATTTGAAAAAAAGCTGTTCAGATTTCTGAGAGAGATTTCTAGCCTGATTTTTCAATAAAGCTTTTAATTTTTTATGAATAAACAAACAAATATGACAAAAAAATGCCATTTTATCTATTTGACGTTCACAGTGCTTGTCGATAACAGGAAAATTGTCGAAATCGCCTAAGTTTCCCAAAACTAATGTTAGCTAAAGATGTTGCAATATTATATATATTATTAAACAACATAATTTTTTATAAATAAATTATTTGTTGAAAAAATGTTTTTTCATGATTTTCCATGATCATACGTTTTTCTAGTTATATTGCATTTAATAAACAAATGCATTATTTGGGCATATGTCGGCAGAAAAATTCTGTTCTTTTTTATGCCAGTCTTTTCAGATGGGAACTTGATGGAAATTTTAGCAACATTTATGATAAGTTAATAAATATTATTATTTCTTTAAACAAATTTGATGCACAAATGCATTAATCAGGCATTTGTCTACAGAAAAATTCGTTTTTTCTATGTCAAAAGTTTTAATTAAGTTATCGAAAGAAATAAATTTTCCATCAACAGATGCTCGAATAATGCATTTTTTAAAGTAAATTTCTTTTTGGAAAAATATCCAATATATCAACTAATTATGAGTTTTGCTCAAATCATCATGAACTTTTTAACTAAAAAGACTGAAATCGAAATAAAAAACCGAATTTTTCAGTCCAAAGATGCCCGAAAAATGCATTTATTTGTTAAATTTGTTTTTAAAAATCATAAAATGTGTCAACACATCATGAATGTTTCCCAATTTATTATGAAAATCCCAATTAAAAGTCTGATATTGAACCAAAAAAGAATTGTTCGTGTATTCGGACGTTAAGCATTTTCTGTTATTGAAGATTCTTAACTTGATCGGTATTGCGTCGATTTTCTGCCTTCAGGGTTTGGGGGGTTGATTTACGGTTGGTAAGCTACAATCTCTGATGATATAGCAGATAAATTAAAAAATAATTACTTGTATTATTAACACCTAGCTAAAAATTAGCGTTATTTTCGTGAATTAAGAGTTCTTATTCTGATCCCCCTGATAGCTTAATTGGAAAAGCACCTGGCCGGAAATCAGAAGTATTGTGGTTCGATTCCCAATGCAGTGAAGATGGAGTGGAGTATTTTTTTCAAGAAATAATTAAAAAAATTTTTTTTAGTCCAAATAAATTCCATTGAATTCAGTGGATTTCAAGGAATTTCAAAAATTCCAAAGGAATGCAAAGGCATTCAAAACACGTAAGTATGATTAAAGCAATGTTTTAATTTTAAAAAGTGACGGAAAATGATTTTAGAATAAAAAGTGACTGTGTGGCAATAGGAGCCAAAATGACAAAAATTTTCAAGCATTCTTTAAAAATATCAGGATTCAAGAAACAGTTGGAATTATATAAAATTTCCAAATTGTACCAAGAAATGATTAAATACTGTCAAAAAATTATTGAGTTCTTTAATTCCATTAAAAATTAAAATATTGGTATGAAAATTCATGTATTTTTTTGAATTTTTTTTTTATAAAATAAACATTTTAAGTACAAATTGCATTATTTTAGTTTTAAATACGTTTTTTTATTGAAAAATAGTTTTCTCAATTAAAAATTTAGCTTCCATGTTTCTGTTTATATTTTCAATTGAAAATTTATCTTTTTTGGTAGATAATTAATCTATTTTGTTTACAATTTGTCTTTTTCAGTAGGAAATCATGTTTTTCATTGAAAATTCAGCATCAGGTTAAAAATTCTATTCAAAATAAAAATACTTGATAAAAATTTCATGTGTTTTGGTAAAAATTATTCTTTATTGCTGGAAAATTAATCTTTTAGATACAAAATTCATATGCTTAATTTATATGCTTATTGTTTGGTAACGTAAATAAATTCAGCTGAAAGGGCAGCTTTTTTCCGTTTTCAGAAAGTACCCGGTAATATAATTATTCGTTGCCAAATTATTGTTATATTTATTTTAAAATAATGTATTCAAATTCAGTGATCGACACCATACGAGGGTGGATTGATAAGTTTCCGGCCTGACCAAGAAACACAACGTTTTTAAGAATTTTTTTTTTTATTTCTCAACATAATCTCCTCCAAGGCTGATACATTTCTCATAGCGGTGTTCTAGTCTAGTA